>NC_082597.1:59526163-59827844 GCF_030936135.1 Gavia stellata | reverse complement strand
TGGGGAAATTCCAGAACCTGGTGAGACAGAGATGCTTGAGTACATGGGGACCTTCCAGGTGATTCAGAAAACTATCTGTATCCTTTTCTTCTGAGCCTTGATGCTCTGGCTGTTTTATGAGTACTTGGCATCTAATTCCTGGAGCATTATGATTTCTGTGACTTTCTTTCCCTTTTCATTTCTGTCCCACTTACAGAGGAGCTACAAAAGCTCCCACAGGACATTCCAGATGTTCTGAAACATAAATGCAGAGGGATGTACAATATTCAACATTTAAGAGGGATTTGTTTTTCCTTCTGATTTCTGTTTACAGAAGAAAAAACCCTTAAAACAAGGCTGCTCTGCTCATTATTCTCTGTTTTTCCTCAGGCACATGCTGTGTGGGTGGGAAAAATACAGCCTCATAGTCTGATGCTGGATACTTTCTCTCCCTCAGCCTGCCTCCATCCATATTTAGGGTTTAAACAGACCGAGGCAATAAATCAGGTGGAATGATACTGCCAGTAGCTTTACCCTGGAAATCCAGCTTGGGTGGCAAAGAGAGAGAGGGAGAGTTCATGGAGGAAGCACCAGTGATCATGCAGATTTCAATAACAGACTCCTTATTCTGTTTAGTGGAAGTCTCTTCTGTGCAGAGTTGGTACAGTGTGCCATTGTACACCCCTCAGCCCCTGCCAGCACATAAAACCAATCTCAGCCATGCTTGAGCAAGGCATAAACCTCCTTCCATTCAAAGCATCCAAGGAACCTTGGCAACTGCAGAGATGATGATTTACTCTGTCTTCCCTCTGTTCTGTTGGCAGCCTGGTAAGTGCATAACTGTGTTCATGGCATTCAGGGGAGTCTGACCCACTCATGCTAAAAGACATAGCAGAGAACAAAAGAGGTCATGGCCTCAGTCTCTCTATGAAAGGGAGAGCTCCACTCATGTTTGCAACAACCTCCTAACGTGAAAGATCATCCTAAGGTAAGGATTATTTCTCACCAGGCATAGACAGAGATGCATATGGGATCAGAAAATGTTTAATTACCATTGGCGGGTTTAAGCCCCTTCTTTGGGCTTTCAAATAGCTTCTCAAAATGAAAACAGTAGAAGGTACGCATCAGGTTTGTGTCCTATGCTCTCCTCTTCAGATGAAGAGGGCATGGACTATCTAAGGTACACACTTGTGATTTATTTAACATTCTGCTACTATTGTGCATATATATATTGTGCTCTTCTTTCACTTTCTGCATCTGCAAACAGGCAAGTTTGGGAGGTGAAAACCACTTTATAAATGGCCAAGTATAAATTCTGTGAATCTGCGGGAATGTCACTCGCTTACAGGAGATGGACTCCACAAGGAAACAGCTAGGGAAGGCCAGCAGATATCACCAGTCCTAAATGCTCTTTGAACATCTTGCAATTGAATTTTGAGACCAAAATAAGGTGGGGCTTCCTTTCATTTGCTTTTCTGGCATTCAGATTTCATCAGCATCTTTTTTTTCTTCTCTTGTTTGAAAGCTAGCTAAGATGACAAGAAACTAGAATGTGAGACTTTTATAAAATCTTGACACTGGGCAGTGCAAGATTCAGCCTTATTTTCACTCTTGACTGGGGACAAGGCAGCTTTTATGTTAAAAAAGCCAAACAAACCAGATACCAGGAGAAATGTGTCTGATAGAAGCATTAGAAGCCAGGAGCCGTCATCTCAAAGAATATGGTTCTTGTTCCAGCTTAAATCAAACAAAATCAATTTGAGGATTTGTCCCAATTCCAATTAGTCCACATCATAGACCAGTACATCTGGCAAGTCCTAAAAAGATCTGAGGAGAAATTTCAGGAGGCTGAGCAGCCCCTATTCAGTTAAATGTCAGCTGAGCATACCTGGCACTTTGCAAGAGTTGGTTCCTTGGAGAAGATGAAGGCTGACTCTGACAGAGAAGTAGAGAGTGAGAATGGAAAGACACAAGCAGCTGAATTTCTTAAATGTTCCTGAGCATCATTAAAAATAAGAGTCCTTGAGGAATGTAAATGTAAAAGACACCTCGGTGAAAACTTCAAGTGTGATTTTGCAGAGGTAAAAGCCAGTTTCTTGGTGCAGCATCTCTAGCTACATTATTTGGTTGTAGTCCGAGACAGAAAAATTTGAAAAGTATTTGCAACATCCCAAAGACACTTTAACATCCATTCATTTATATGTTTTAATTTTGCACTGTGGGGATAAGGGCAGAATAATTCCTGCTTGAACTTTGCTCACTGGAAAAGTAAAATCATTGCTTTTGCAAAAGCGAAAGAGAATAACTTTGAACAAGTTCTGGCCAAGTTCATACCAAAGGTGCTGAACTCTTCTCTGTGAAGAGATCTCATGTAGCAGAGATCATTTTGTACTGCATGCTCATATTTTCTCCAAATTAACTTAAACTGGCATTCTGCCTCAAAAGCTGAAAAATATTAAACCTGACACTCTGCTTGTTTGTTCTCTGTTCAGAATGTCTACAGCTACCCATTTTGTGACTTCCCTGTTGCTGCCGGGTTTCCACTTAGATTGCTTAGATGTCCTTTCTCACTATTCTCAAAATCTCTGCTGGCCCTCAAGTGACTCCTGCACTGTGACTCATGGGCCTCTTTCATCAGGAGGCAAACTAATGGTCTCCTTCGACACATGCTGGATGCGTTCTGCACAGCTCCAGGGTTTCTGCTGCTGCTAATGAGATTTTTCTGGAGGGTTGCGAAAGATCATTAAGAAGTGGTTTCTGAAAGCCCAATATTAGTTTTTCAGTGTTTAACCGGGGGTGCCTCCTCACTGCTCAATGCTAATAATGGCAGAATAGTTGCTTTGCTGGCAGGGTGGTCAAGGATCAGCTCACTGGTGTCAACACACAGGTCTATCTGCTAGATTTGGTGTTTTTGAACTTTTGGAGTGATGAAAAAAGGAGTGATACTTGCTGGCTTATATCAAGGTGAGTTGTGGAGCTGAGTGGTAAGTGAAAGACTTGTCAGAAGCTAATGGTATAACCTGGCTGCACCTAGAGTGAATTCCTACCTTAGTTAGGTATCCGGTCCAGTGGAGGAACAGAGACAACTACTGAAGAGAGGTGTTTCAAGAGAAATCCCTCTCCTTGAAGATAAACTGGATGGTACTAGGTGATGGTGGGCTGGGGAAAACGGAAACTATCCTTGGGAGACAGCTCTGTGGGCTACTGTTTGTGGTATTGGTTAGGGAACAGGAAGCATGGGGAAGAGAACATCCACTCCTGAAATAGAAACTGGAGAGTGCTAGAAGAGCAATTGGGCAGAGGGCACATAAGAGCTTGGGGAAGAAAAAGGAAAAGCTCCTTGAGATGCTATTTGTTAGTACGGTCAGAAAGGATTCAAGAAGATTGTGGATAAAAGACTTGACAAAAGGAAAAGGTAGAATTAGTCCAGGGAGACAGAAAAATGCATGATGAAACATACTTCAGTTGCTCTAGACCACATCCTTTCCTCACAATCCAGAGCTGACAAAGACCTTAGATTTCCCTACTCGCTACTTTGGAAGATAGCATGAAACCCCTTAATTCAGGGAACTGGAAATGCTGAGATACAGGGTTTAAAGACTATTAAGCTTGCCAAAAAATTGGTGAAACTCAGTGCATTACTGTTTCCAGGACTTCCTTTTATCTAGGAAGGAGGAAGACTGAAAAGCATCACTGATGGGGAATACTTCAGAGTTTTTGCAAGGACATGAGAAAACATGACCCCTGATGGTGGTACTGTGTCTTAAGAGGACCTTGGGAGGAAAAAAGTGCATTTGAGTTTAAAGGAAGCTTAAGTTCTGACATGCTGATCTATTAAGCTTCAAAAACAGGTATGCAGTTCACAGAGCTTTCCCAGAACAGTGGTAGAACTGTCCAAAGGCTCAGTGCCAAGGGATTTCTGGATACCACATCTAAAACAAAACGGACATGTGCCCTTCTTTGTGAAGTGGAGCAGGTAAAATCACTACAGTGATAAAACACTGGGATCACAGATGAAAGGTACAACAAGTTTGAATTCTGCTTCATTTTACATAAAGCGATGGGCAAAAGCTGATAAAAATTACATGGTTGCTGTATTTTTTATCATAGTCTGTTGTCAAACATTTAACGCTTCTAAAACTTTAACTGAAAAGGTGGCTAATTATGAGACTGTAATACAGACATATACATATTCTCATGTTAAAAATAACATGTATGAGTAATTATATTTTTTACCTAAAAAAAACAAAAAGCAGGTGAAAGATCTCAAGAGGATCCAGGGTCAGAGAGCTATTTTTACAATTTCTGGGAATTAATGACATTCCTGTTAAGATACCAGATGGTGATTATCTAGTAACAGGTATAAATCATACTGACAAGGGCAGGAGGCCAGAATGGTTACACATGAGGATGTCTTCAGGGCACAGGGAAGCTCTGAGCATAGGTTAGAGCTGAAGGATCCCAAATGCCCTATCATTATTGCTCTTGAGATTGTTTTCTCTCCTTCTGTAAAGGCAAACAATCCTGGAAGGGTTTTAAACTCAGGTGAGCAGAAGTGCTGACAGAAAGGCTATTTCACATGTCAGCCAAGGGAGGAGTAAGCCTCTTCTTTGGGATTTACATCTGCACATAAAACAAGTTTCCATTAAAATGGAAAACTTCCCACCACTTAGAAACAGAGTTCTTTTTTCTTAGTCGCATCAAATATTTTCTTGTCTGCTTGCTGTGTCAGCTCTGTTTCTGGCCTGAATTTCTCAGGGCACTTACATTTGCCGACATTTAATTCTTGCCTTAGGGTATGGTTTTGGCAAACTGACAGTTGGCATGTGTTGGGCACTCAGGGCATTTCCCTGGGAAACAGACTCTCCATAAAATCTGTTCCACACTGATAACGTTTAGATCTGAGGAAAAACAGCAGAGAAGTATGACCAGGGGCCTTTGGCAACTTTGGAGAGGGCCAAAGCTCCTGGCTACAGCTGCTCAAAAGAGCCTAAATTAACTAGAAAAGAGGGAGGCTTTCTGCACGCCTTTAGCCTTGGAGAAAAACTAAAGCAGTGAGTTATACAGGTAGTTTGAAATCACCTGCAAGCCTGCAAGGACAGAAAAGGTTGAAAGACCCTTGGGTGAGGCAGTTGCCATGGGGAAACTCATCTTATCCTAGCTACCTGAATCAGCAACTTGAGACTGCTACTGTGCAGAAACGCACAATGAGCTAGGGATACAAATGTAGGGGGCAAAGAGGGGAACCGGAGAAGCTGAATTGTTTGGGGGCCCTATCCCATACCTCCATGGGGGGGCAAAGCCGAGTCTGCCTTCAGCAAGTCCTTTTGTGAGCAGCAAATCAAAGGCAGTCTGGTTACCCATGAAATCTTGTGGGTCCGTTTCTAAAGGTGCGAAGGCCAATTGACTTTTCCTCTTTAGAGATGACACCCTTCATGGTTCTCTCTTGTCTGGATACTAACAGCATCTTTCTCATCTTCAGGACTATCAACAGCAGTTTAAATGAGCTTAAAATATTGCAGATGAGTAATCCTCTGTTAATTTAGCTGAAATCAACCAGCAATTTCAAAAGTTAGGGGTGTTAGATGCATGGAGAGAATAAACAAGTTGACATGCAGAGTGTGATTGCGTAAGTATGGTTGTTTTTTCACTTCAGAAAGCAGCCTAAAATCTGTTTGGTGGCAGATGAAAGGCCAGCCGACTGTGATGTCTGCCATTGCTGCTCAGGATGAAATCTTGGCAAAAGTAAGTATGGCTATTAGAATAAGAAGCCTAGGACAAGACATATCCTGTTTCATTCACCAGTGTAGGAGGCAGCTTGCAGAGGTGGTATACACATGCCAGGCTGATGATTCCTGAGGTCATACAGAAAAAAAACATGATTACAAGGAATTACACACATTGTTTACCAGTAGAAAATTAACGAATGGGGCTAAAGATACCTTTATACAGGGCTCAAAAATCAGTGACACTGAAGAAACAAAGACTTGCCATGCAGATAAAAAGTATCTGTCAATTTAAAGACAGCCCACACTGAATACCTCTAAAAAAAAAGAAAAAGTTCCCTGGAGTATAAAGTCAGCATAGTTTTGTGGGGGCTGGAAAAACTATATACCCCTTTTTTACTGTATTATTCTCACTTGGCTGTAAGAACCTAAAGAGAGAAAACAAAAACACCTGTGTAATCAGACAAAGTAGAGGAAAAGGGAAAAGCAAAACCCAGGTCTGAGCTGGATCCCAAACTTGAGTAGCACTTCATGGATGTGATATTGCACATCTCTTGAACGGAAACAGTGGCAGCAAAGAAATTGCAGGAGTAGTTCTGTAGTTGTGTAAACCATTGTCACCCATCATTTGGCCACATACAAAGAAGTAGGAGGCACCTTTCTCTGCAGACCAGAAGCAAATGAGATAAGCAGCCTTAAGATGTCCATTTTACCTAAAAAGGCCTAAAGGAAGAAAGAAGCATAGCAGTTTGAGAGGCTGTGTCCCTGCTGTGTTGGGGCACACAGGTAGGTTCACCCCCTTTCTGACAATCTGTGTGCTCAGACTGGGTCTCTCTATGTCCTTCTTCCCAGAGCCCTATCAGTGTTCCTGCCAGACATAGAAGAAATAGTCTTTTGTGTTCATCTCTGAAACAGCCTTCCTTTTACTTGCTGGCCTTTCATTACCGGCTAATCTGTGTTCCTCTGTTCCCAGTGTTTAAATATTGCAAATCTTTGAGAATTTGACGGGGTCTTCTGGTGATCAATTACCTGTGAGCAGGGAGTTCAGATGAAGATATCACGCACAATTTATTTTTTCTCAGATTAGAGTATTTAATATCAGTCTCTTAAGACAAGGGAAAGGCTGTGTGCATTTCCAATCCAAACTGCCTCTCAGTTGATTATGTAAGGGTATATTTTAGGCCTGTGGTAGTTAATGAGTAAAACTCATTGGAAGTAAATTTTGGCCCATGGCAAAATGGCAATAGCAGTAAGAATTGCATGCCTGAAAAATCAGGACCTTCATGCTGATGTTAAACATACAAATTCTTTAGAGCGCCTCATCTAAGTCAATGTCCAGTCATCCTGTATCTATATGTTAATCACTTCGGAGAAAATAAGACCTTCCTTCCTGATACTCTTCCCTTTCCCTTAAAGATGCAGCTAGTTGAAAAATATGAAAAAGTCCTGGGTTTTCTGATGCCTGTTGTTTTTTCAAGATTCAACTGAACCCTTTTGCAATATGTGGAAGCTTATTGAGTTATTTCTGAATACATTTTAGAAGTTGTAGCTAAAATGTTTTTGGGAGGAGTATTATTGAAAACACCATGTAATTTGGAAGGCTGAAAAGCTCAACAAGCTAAGCTGGTAAAGTCATCTGTCCAGGGAGAAGAAAATGAAAAATGTGTAATAAATCTGAACGATCTCTTCTAGGCAGAAGCTGGTCCCAAAAGTCCTATGACCACTGCCCAGAACTGGTACTCAGTTCTCTACAATCAGTTTTCCTTGAGGCTTTGCACAGTAGCATGGGGAGAGGCTGCTCATTTTGAGGACAGCCAAATTACTTCTAAACTGCCCTGTGGGGCCCTTCTGTCAATTAAAGCATTTTTGCACTTCATGGGAGTGGGCTTCCTCACAGCCTGTGGATGGGGCTCGCTGCCCAGGCAGCGTGAGCCTGCCACAGCTCTCGGTGCTTTTTCAGAGCTTGTTGCTTTCCTCAGGGGAGCGAGTTGAGTGGAGGTATTGTTTCTTTCCCTCAAAAAGCACGAGAGTGAACCCCTTGGGCACAGTGGGAGCCAAATGTCCATGTTTGTTAGCAGTATACAACAGCATGAGGCTCGGCTGTACGTATGTACAACTATAGACTGTTGGCTTTTGAAATAGAAAATACAGCAAAGGCAATGGGAAGGCAAAACAGGCTAGCTAAAGGGACATCACCACATTACTCTAGACTTCAAGGGACATATCAAAATCAAGTGCGTGTTGCAATTGTGTCAGCATAGTGTGTGTGAATTCACATTACACAGATACAGAAGTATGTCAGCTGCGTGAATGCTCCCAACAAACTGCTGGGAAACTGTCTGGATGACAAATCTCACATGTATCTGAGTTTTGCCCAAGGGACCACAGGCTGACTGACAAACTTGTTTATCCTGCATCATTGGTAAGGTTGGCAGTGCTTTACAATTGCAGCAGAGAGAGAGCTCCTATCCAGAATGCTGTGTCTTGTGTTGGGTGGTTAATACCTGCATGTATCGCTCCTTTTATTTCCGTGCCCTTTGCAGCCTTTCATGTTGACCAAAATCTTGCATCACCAAACCTGCCAAGCAGACAGGCCCTATTAGTTTTTTTTCTCTTATAAAGTCATTTTATGAATTAAGTCAGTTCAGGCTGCATTGGGCTTACAACGTAGATCCTTCACCTCGTAGATTGCTTTAGCTAACATCAGTTGCCATCTTTCAAATCCAGTGTGGTGTTCTCAGTCTTGTCTAAGTTTTACACCGTACTTCCCTCCCGTGCCCAGGGTAAACCCATGAATCCTGATCTCTAATATCCTCCTGCTGCCTAGCAAATTATCCTTTAATTTACTACCTGTGAGCCAAATCCCTATTTAGCAGCTGTTCCCTGGAGAAAGCAACTGTTTTGTCAGCAATTCAACGACAGATGTCTCTTCTTGGGACCAAAGATCTTGATTTAAACATTTAAAAAGACCTATTCTGAAGACAGTGGAAACTGTGTGGTACATAACTCGTGACCAATTTTCCTATGAGAGGGGGAAAGCAGATTAGTTTATTTAATACACATAATGAGAAAAAGTCGACTTTGTAAGGAAGCACTGCAGCTGGCAGGTATCTAGTCACTGCCATTCACTAGAGGCACCCTATGATTTCAACACTGCTGTCCCACGCTGACAGGTTCAAATGTCTAGTGGTATCTTAATCATAGGCACCAGTGGGCAGCCACCAGTAAGGAAAGGCAGACAGCACTGCAAAGCCTGTCTTTGCTTGAAGCTAAAATGAAGCTGAACCTCTGCTCAGAAAAGCTATTTATTCTGTGTTCATTATGGGACTGAAACACAAAGCTCCACCCCTGGGTCCCTGTTGCTGCCTGAAATCAGTGTGTCACCAGGGGAAGTCCTGTCTCTCATGACAACTGCCATCTTGATCAGTGCACTGCAAATTGAACCAGGGAATCACTGCACCTAAAAGCATAAGTTATCACAGCTTCTGTTGGTGCATCAGCACCACGCAGGTTCATGCTGGAGAGGAGCTGCATGCTCTGGAATCCCCCTCTGAGCCAGGGGTTGCAGAATCTATGAAGGAAAGGTTTTATTTTGCACAGTGTCAGGGAAGCTGGGAAAATACTTGGGAAAAGGTCAATAGGCTATTTGCAAGAACTCTGAAAAAAATCCTTTTACAGTCTCAGCCTTGCAAATGTTGAAGAAGCCGCACAGTCTGAAGCACTGAATTGTCAGAAGTTTCATACATACTTTTAAAGGTGCTGGCTCTGTGGGAGGCGTGCATTCGTTTTGCTGGTCACTGCACAGACTGTGGCATGTTTGAACTCTTGGTCTAAAGTGTCCTACAGCTACCTGCACAGAGGGGCTGCGCTGCAAAATGACAGTCCTTTCTAAGACAGGAAAAAAAGAAGCACTGTGGGAGAAATTATGATTAAAAATAAAGTGCCCCCTCAGGACAAGATACAGGTAAAAATAAAATTCAACACTTCCAGTTGTTCTGTATCTCTTGCTGACAGCCAGGTACAAATTCATGCCATTTGTCTTGTTGCTAAAAAAGTGCAAAACAAAGATGACTTCCACATTTATTTTTAGTTCACCTGATTAAATTCCATGGTTCATAATAGGGTTAAATTTGGCCCTTAGAACTAGTTTGTCCTGAGAAATCTGCTGTAACTAATAATGGATTTATATTTACATTACTGATTTTAAAATGTGAATGGGATTAGTGGGTTTTCATTGTGAAGATTTTTCCAATGAAAAGTGATTTTTGGACCAAAACAAGGATTTTTCTTTTTGAATAAATTCCCTCATAAAAAAAAAAAAAAGAAAGATAAGTCATGAGATTGCATTTTTTTTGTTTTTAAGAAGGAAAAAGGGGAAATAACTTTCTGGTAATAAAGTATCTGTTTCTTTATAAATACATTTGATCTTCAATTTGAAAATTGAATATATATTTTTTTTTCTGTAGAGATCTTCAATAATGGTGTTTTGTTTCTTTTCTTTTTTATTTCTAAAACATGCCTGTGTGGAAACTTTAAAAGAAGTCCCATTAAATGGGTATTATTCCTTCTAGGCTTTGAGCAGAATACAATTGCTGGCCCTTTTGTTTCATTAATTCCCCATACAAATATACATTCTACTCAATTTAGGATCATGAAAGACACACAGATTAGAAACCTATTTAGGCTGACTAAATGTTTTGGAAATTTAAAATGGAAAATATTATCACAGGTTGGGTATTACATCTACCAGATTTTTGTCTAACTGGTTAATTATTTGCTTGAGAGTATTCCTAAAGCTTCTTGTGGAAGCAGGGAGCTTTGGCAATTATTGCAATCTCCAAAGCAGAAAGGCAAGCTCACACTGTCATCTGGAGTGGGGAAAAATGCAAAGCAGCTGAGGAATTTTGAACTTTTTTGTTAGCAAGACTTTGCTGAGAGGACAGGTACACGTGCATAATTAGGAGGAACAGCTCAAGAAGAGAGAGTTCAGGAAAACTCACAGGAAGTGATCAAGCACGATCCCTTTGTATAAAAAGTGTGTCTAAAGAACAGGCAAAAAGTGTCTACAGAAAAGGTGAGAGTGAAGAAGGAGGGAGTGCAGGACGGGTTGTGAGAAGGTGCACAGCCAAATGGCACCAGTGCAGTGAGCAGATAAACTCTGAGGTTTTCCTTCTTCCTGCCTCTAAAGCATCAGGATTGTGATGCATCCTACTGTAGTTACAAGAGTCTGTTCAAAGGCATGGGCCTCCATCATCCAAATCTTTCTTTCCTGACAACAATAACCTGCAAGACCCAGATGTTTTGGACTGGCTGCTGAGGCTGGGAAGTAATGTTATTTTGTAAAGGGAGCATTAAACACTGTGGGGAGGTGATAACTTTGCAGGAGGAGGTGGGAAAGGGTAAACCCCTTTCATAAAAATAAATCTGTGCTGCCAGATGTAAATAGGATAGATTAGATTTCTGATCAGTGAGAGACATCAGGCTTTGTGAGATGCTCTCTATGACTCCTCAGTCAGCAAAAAAATGTATCTAAAATGTGATAGCAGGCATATCAGGGAGCCCAGGCTTGAGAATCACAGAAACACAGAATCACGAAGGTTGAAAAAGATCATCAAGTCCAACCATCAACCAACAAACACCACCATGCCCTTTAAACCATGTCCCACAATGCCTCGTCCACACTCTCCTTGAACACCTCCAGGGATGGTGACTCCACCACTTCCCTGGGCAGCTTATTCCAGTGTCTCACCACTCTCTCAGTCGAGAATTTTTTCCTAATATTCAGCCTGAACCTCCCCTGGCACAACTTGAGGCCATTTCCTCTTGTCCTATCACTTGTCACCTGGGAGAAGAGACCAACACCCACCTCTCTGCAACCCCCTTTCAGGTAGTTGAAGAGAGCGATGAGGTCTCCCCTCAGCCTCCTCTTCTGCAGACTGAACAACCCCAGTTCCCTCAGCTGCTCCTCATAAGACTTGTGCTCCAGACCCCTCACCAGCTGCGTTGCCCTTCTCTGGACATGCTCCAGCACCTCAATGTCTTTCTTGTAGTGAGGGGCCCAAAACTGAACACAGTATTTGAGGTGCAGCCTCACCAGCGCCGAGTACAGGGGCACGATCACCTCCCTACTCCTGCTGGCCACACCATTTCTGATACAGGCCAGAATACCATTGGCCTTCTGGGCCACCTGGGCATGCTGCTGGCTCATATTTAGCCGGCTGTCCACCAACACCCCCAGGTCCTTTTCTGCAGGGCAGCTTGCCAGCCACTCATCCCCAAATCTGTAGCGTTGCATGGGGTTGTTGTGACCAAAGTGCAGGACCCGGCACTTGGCTTTGTTGAACCTCATACAGCTGGCCTTGGCACATCGATCCAGCCTGTCCAGATCCCTCTGCAGATTCTTCCTACCCTCAAGCAGATCAACACTACTGCCCAACTTGGTGTCGTCTGCAAACTTGCTGAGGGTGCACTCGATACCCTCATCCAGATCATCGATAAAGATATTAAACAAGACCGGTCCCAAAACTGAGCCCTGGGGGACTCCACTTGTGACCGGCCGCCAACTGGATTTCGCTCCATTCATCACGACTCTCTGGGCTCGGCCGTCCAGCCAGTTTTTTACCCAGCGAAGGGTACACCTCTCTAAGCCACGAGTTGCCAGCTTCTCCAGGAGAATACTATGGGAGACAGTGTCGAAGGCTGTACTGAAGTCCAGGTAGACAACATCGACAGCCTTTCCCTCATCCGCTAGGCGGGTCACCTGGTCATAGAAGGAGATCAGGTTGGTCAAGCAGGACCTGCCTTTCATGAACCTGTGCTGGCTTGGCCTGATCCCTTGGTTATCCTGCACGTGCCCTGTGAGTGCCCTCAGGATGAACCTCTCCATAATCTTCCCCGGCACCGAGGTCAGGCTGACAGGCCTGTAGGCCCCTGGATCCTCCTTCCAGTCCTTCTTGTAGACGGGCATCACATTGACAAGTGAACACTCAAACATTTTTAAAGGTGTTAAAGTTGCTTGGCACTATTATGGTTTTAGATGATCTTCTAGCTTTAAAAACATATATTTTTTTTTTTTAAAGTGACTGCTTTCTTCTATCTGAAATGGGGCCTTGTTTGCTGTTTTTAAGTTACTATGCCTACCTTGACTTGTCCAGCAGCAAGAGGGAGGTCAATCTGACTCTAAAGGAAGGGTCTTCTTTGGCCAGGCAGTAAAGGGCATGAGTGTAAAAGCCAAAAGACAGAAGAAAGAGCAGGAGGATACATGACCAGTTAGAATAAGAGGCTGGGCACGAGGTGTGGGGGCTTCTTTTCATGGTTATTTACCTATTTGTCACAGCAGACCTTCCAGTCATCTCTGCAGGACACACGACGTTTAAAATCTGTGAAGGAAAAGTAATTATCCCATCTCAGTGGCTCCAACTTTTTATAGAAGTCCGTTAGTTTGAAGCATTTTCCGTTCAAAATTAAATTAGAAGCAGTCTTTTCAAAACAGCTGAACTACTGAACGTCTCAGTATGATACTTCCACATGCGTGTGTGCATTTTCAGCATGCAGCTGGCATTATTCCCAGCCTTTCTGAAACCAATGGCCTACTTCTGGGTATTTTTTTTTCCTTCAAAATCCCACCTCGAATCTCTGTAGTGTTTTGAATTTCCAAGCTAATTTTTTTTTTTTTTTTTAAGGCTGGTCTCTGAGTTAACAATGCAGAACAAGGTATTCAAGAAGCGAAAAAATTTAGGTGCTGAGTGGAATGATAAATTGAGCCAGCATGGGATATTGTTTCTGAAATTGGGGGATGACTTAATGTAATACAACAAGCTTCGATAGGGATAAGATCCTTCTTACGTATCTGCTTTCATCTGAATGTGATATATGACTAGCAGGAGACACATGAATAAGAAAGGGAGGAGGAAAGTAAGGGAATACATCACTATATTCCCTGTATGTGCTTTTCAGCTTTATGTATTGTGTAGTTCTATGTTTAACTATCAATCTGCGTGCTCAGGCCTGGATTGATCACAGAATCACAGAATCACTATGGTTGGAAAAGACCTGTAAGATCATCAAGTCCAACCATCAACCCAACACCACCATGCCCACTAAACCATGTCCAACAATGCCATGTCCACACGTTCCTTAAACACCTCCAGTGATGGTGACTCCACCACTTCCCTGGGCAGCCTGTTCCAGTGTTTCACCACTCTCTCAGTAAAGAAATTTTTCCTAATATCCAGCCTGAACCACCTGTGGATGCAAATATGTATCCTGCAACTCTTCTCTCTCCAATTCTAGGATGATGGAAGGATTTCAGGTGTGTGAAGGCTTCCTTGAGAAAACAAAACAAAGTGCCATGGTATATTTTTTTAAATGGAAATGCACCCAGCAGCAGGTAGAAACCCAAACTTCATTTCTCTGCAGTTTCCGTTTGTCGTGGTTTAGTCCCAACCAGCAACTAATCATTGCACAGCCGCTCACTCACTCCCCTTCCTCAGCTGGACAGGAGGGAGAAAATATGATGAAAGGCTCATAGATCGAGACAAGGACATAGGGACATCACTCACCAATTAGCATCATGGGCAAAACAGACTTGACTTGGGGAAATTAATTTCATTTATTACCAATCAAAATCAGAGTAGGATAATGAGAAATAAAACCAAATCTTAAAAAAAACACCTTCCCCCCACCCCTCCCTTCTTCCCGGGCTCAACTTCACTCCCGATTTTCTCTACCTCTTCCCCCCGAGCAGCACAGGGGGACGGGGAATGGGGGTTGCGGTCAGTTCATCACATGTTTTTTCTGCCGCTCCTTCCTCCTCACACTCTTCCCCTGCTCCAGCGTGGGCTCCCTCCCATGGGAGACAGTTCTCCACGAACTTCTCCAACGTGGGTCCCTCCCACGGGCTGCAGTTCCTCATGAACTGCTCTAGCGTGGGTCCTTTCCACAGGGTGCAGTCCTTCAGGAACAGACTGCTCCAGTGTGGGTCCCCCACAGGGTCACAAGTCCTGCCAGCAAATCTGCTCTAGTGTGGGCTCCTGTCTCCACGGGTCCACAGGTCCTTCCAAGAGCTTGCTCCAGCATGGGCTTCCCACAGGGTCACAGCCTCCTTCGGGCATCCACCTGCTCCTGCATTGAGTCCTCCATGGGCTGCAGGTGGATATCTGCTCCACCGTGGACCTCCATGGGCTGCAGGGGGACAGGCTGCCCCACCATGGTCTTCACCACGGGCTGCAGGGGAATCTCTGCTCCAGTGCCTGGAGCACCTCCTCCCCCTCCTTCTTCACTGACCTTGGTGTCTGCAGAGTTGTTTCTCTCACATATTCTCACGCCTCTCTTCGGCTGCCGTTTCCCAGTTTTTCCCCCCCTTCTTAAATATGTTAACACAGAGGCACTACCACTGTTGCTGATTAGCTTGGCCTTGGCCAGCGGCGGGTCTGTCTTGGAGCCGGCTGGCATTGGCTCTATCAGACATAGGGGAACTTTCTAGCAGCTTCTCACAGAAGCCAACCCTGTAGCCCCCACACACTACCAAAACGTTGCCATGCAAACCCAATACACCGTTGCAGGAAAACAGATCTCTGCAGCCAGGATGACTTTGCATGATAGTGTGATAGGGGTCTGGTGTATTTCAAGCTTGTAATTTTGTTTTTAATGTGATTTTTTTTTCCTACATGCTTTTCCCCTCTCTGTTGGCCAGTGGATGCTTCTTTCAGGGTTGTGGAGTGTGATCAGTATTCCTGGGAATAGATTCACGAAGGTAGAATAAAAATGGGATGTAACCCTCTGTTTCCTCATTAGTGCTGCCTGATGAACTATGTGCTCCTGATCGTGAGACAGGAGAGGTATCACACTGCCACGCCTCCAGTGCCTCCACATCAGGGCTGCATCTGGCCCAGCTTATGAATTGCTCCCATTTTAAAGAAACTCATTTGCTAGCCCTTTAGTTTTCATATGTATCAATGAAGATGCGAAAAGCTGGATTATGCTTGGATTTTTGCAGTAGGATATCCTCTCTGCTGCTTTGTTGAGGAAGAGTAAAAATATTCTCACCTTTCTTCTCTTTCCCCCACCAAGATTCACAGCCCAGATCTCAACCTAACTAGGTACTTAACAGAAACAGTTAATGTTTTAACTGATAATGGGTTTATTTGACCAAACACTATTAAAACAAAACATGTTTTGCTTGACAACCCTTTTTAAATAAAAACACACTGGATGACAATCTTCAACATGTTTCTGTAATATTTGTGAAAGGTCAGCAAAAAATCTTGGAAAAATACTATATATTCCTCTTTTTAACTTACTGGGGCTGAACCAGAAAGGCAGGGAGAGTACAAGGAAGGAAGGACACTTGCTCTTTCCTCCCAGGTTCCTAATTCATAAGTCACTACTAATTGGGGTAGTCATTGTGAGAGTCTTTTCTGCCCTCTTCAAAAGTAAAGGTAGTAAAATCAGGCATCAGTCCTTGAGGGGATGCTAGCAATTAATAAAAATGGATGTTTGGATTGAGGTCTCTATAAATGGCTGTTTGTCACTACATGATGTGCATTGTTTAAGATTTTGCATATGCCCCTAGAGGCTGTAAGAATCTGCCATTTCTTGTAGTAATGAGTGGATTATATGAAGTACAATATTTCAGGCTAATTTTGAGCACTACGTTTACTTTGGAAGGTTGCAAGCTCTTTAAATCCACTCTAAAATGGTTAAGCTAGCACTGCCTGATGAAGCATTTTAGGCTTTCTGAAACAGAATTACGTGAGAAATTGCTTTTACAAAAAGTCAACAAAAATGTTTTGCCTTGCACAGTGTAGAAATATTTACTTATTGCTGAGGCAGGAAACAATAATAATTTCATAGTTCAGACAGCACATATGTAGATGCTTTTCCTCAGCATCTTCTTTCAGACAGGCTTGTCCCAGGAAGTCAGCATCACTTTCTAAGCGAGAGCCTCAGAAAAACAGAGTATTTCTGGTTACGGTGTTACACTGCCTGCAATAACTGATAGCTCAACCAGTCATTATACCGGGGACTCTAGGTGAAGGCACTGGGACTGCTGAACTTCCTTGGCAGCTCAGAACTGTTTCTTTTCATTTCTAGGTTGTATAACTCTTTCCTTTTACTTCTTTTCCCCCTCCTCTACTCTTTCCATCAATAAAGCTTAAGTGAGTTCCTTACAGAAAATGTTAGGAAACGAAAAAAGGAGTTAATAATGTAGCTCAGCTTTTGACTTTTCCAAATTGTTTCCTCTTCTTTGGGATGCCCCTACTATATCCGTAACTTGATCTCAGCTCATAGGCTGTGTAGGCACTGTGAGTTGGGTAAGAGCGCTGCATGGATGTGCCTGTTTCCCTGCATGGTGGTCAGGATTGTTGCTGGCTGCATGGCAATGGGGCAGGGCAGGTGGTGCTGCACACCAGGAACGAGGGATTCAGGCAAATGCTGTGTACATAAATCTCACCCAGTGCCTCCTGACTGTCAGGTAGGCTTTTGTCAGTGCTGACAGCCTGTCCCTTTTATAAGCATCAAATTAATCCCAGCATTAAAATAAATCTCAAATTGAGCCATGGCTGATAAAGAATCCACAACATGTCCTCGTTACCTTCTACGTGCGTCTGTCTCCTGTCTCCGCCAGAAGGGCTCCTTAACCAGCTCTCTGTGAGCAAACAGATGGGAAGCGAGCAAATCTAGCAGTCGTCTTTCCCTCTGGTGCCTCAACTGCTCGAGGCTGTGACACATGGAGGCTCCCAATTGTGGGGTTTACATGACAATTTAATTTTAAAGAAAGAGGACACGTATGTTTCTGGCAGTTGTGTAATTAGTGCTGTTCCTCGGCAGACCCACCACCGTTCCTTATGCTTCTTATAGAGAAAGTTAGAAATGACAGACAGGTTTTAGCAGACAGTGGTTTTCCAAGATAGGAGTCAAAGCCCTTGCTGCAATTGGTAAAAGCTCATCCAAAAGATGATGTCAGCTTAATTCCCTGCCTTCAGTCTTATGTGGCCTTTAATTTCCACACCAAGAACTTGGATGTGCCCTGGGGACTGGCCCAGGGAGCAAGGATATAAATTGGGAATGTGATTAGTGGGCTCTTATTTGTGGATTGTCTACATACTGACCATGCCTATGTGTGGTTCTGTTTTAAGCTGAATTAATTCTGTTTTCATCCCAAATCTTTATGTCTTTACTGTATTGGTATCAGAAATACAAAGACTTCTGAAAAATTGCAGAAAACATTGAGAGAGGAGAAGGAAAGGCCTTGCGTAAATTAGAATTTCTTCTAATTTTTACTATTGTTTATGCCAGCATTTTTTGAGGCATGCTGGACAGGGTGGGAAAGATCTCCATCTCAAACACTGTAGGAGGGCAAGGGGGCAATGAGAATAAAAGCAACAAGGCAGAAAAAACATCCACTCTAATTATGAGAAAATGCCTGAATTACAAGAGTTACACCTCTCCTTTCAGCCTGTGGTGGATTTGCCTTCTCTGAAGCCAGGGAGATGAGTCCTGACAAGCACCAGCCCATCTTGGATAAGAGTAGGCAATTTTTACTTCAGAGACTTCTGACCATGGAAGGTGAGGTGCACTGAATATTAGTAGTTCTCTGGTGCTCACCCTGGGCTGACTGTTGATGAGGTGCTTTGCTGTCCTGGAATGACCACAGGTGACAAATAAATACAAGTGCATTCAATCCGATTGATCTGAGACATTCTTTTGGGGAGGCTGAAGAGAAAACAGAGAAGTGTCTTCCTGTGTAAGTACTTTCATCCCATCTCAAGTTGACAAAACCCCCTCTACTTACACCCAAGCCATGGTTCAGACTACCCCAAATTATCCCTGCCGATCTGACTCCATTGGAAGAATTATAGGATGGAGGTTAAAGTTTGGCTACACATGAGCCAGCTTTCTCTCTGTTGTTTTGCTTTCATGCCTTTTTCTTCTTTTTTTTTTTTTTTAATTGAATTCTATGGTGAGATTGTGTGCCTCTCTGCCTCTTCAATCTTCCACTTTGAATTCATTTGCAAAGTGATAGATCGAGTTTGTGTTTCAGAATGTGTCAGTGGGACCATGATAATGCATCTCAAATGGTAGAAGTCTGCATCTTAATTGATTAACCATGATCCTCCTTGGCCATGTCCTCTGCTACAGATTCAGCACAGGGGGCACAGAGAGAAAGGGCTGGGGAGGGGGGGAAGGGAAGGGAGAAGACACTGAAGAGTTTTAAAAGGATTTCTGTTAATTCCTCCAAGACGTTCCTATGTGATGTTTCTCAGTCAATAGGAGATTAGATTGAAGAGAGGATAGCCACTGTTAATCCTTTTCTATCCATTCCCACACTGGGTATTAATATAGGAACAAAACACACACACAAACTTGCAAAGGACTTTTTTCTTGTTGTTCTTTTTTCTTTTCACTGCACATCAAGGAGAGTATTGAAGATCGGAGTCTTTTTGGTCTCATTTTTCCCAGGAAGGCAGTAGTCAAGGGGGAATTTCACATGAGTGCTGGACTGTGAGACTCACAGGTTCCCTCTGCAGCTGCAGACCTCTTGTCCCAGAGCTGTAATTGTAGCCAGGCAGAACGAGCCTTTCTCCTTCCAGCAAGGTTGGAGGTAAAGGGCAGTGATTTAGGGTCTGTGTTCCCTTTATGAGAGACCATGTAATTCAAACTTTGTCATTACCATGAATCTTCTGAGTTTTTTTATAGCACATTTTTGTTAGGAAGAAAGTTCCTTTGCATTCACTCAGTGTCAGCACAAAGACTAAGGAGTCTTTCCAGTCAGCCAGAGCCAGGTGTGCTGTGAACCATTTCAATTCCAGTTTGTCCATCTGGCCTGTTTTCTCACCTATCCCTTTATTAATCCATATCTGGCTTATTTACATGCTAGAAAGAAAGGGAAACATTAGCGATTAATAACTGGTTCCCTCCACATGCACTAGTTGCACAATTATGAGCATCTTTATGCCTTGCTTGAAATTACTTTAGAGAGCTCCTGCATGCTTGCTGTCTTATGCAGCTTCCTCAGAGTAAGAATACATGCTCTAAAATAGGTCACTCTGCACATCTTTTCTTAGGTAGCAGACTGGCAGTGAAGAGGGGAGCAAGTGAAGAGGGCAGTGAAATGGGGAGAAAGAAGAGACTTTCTTAATTCCTCCACCTCCTATTTTCTCCCTATTGAAAAAAAAAAAATGAAAATTCATGAAAAATTAATGCAAGATGCAAGCCTGATCTTTCAGTAGGCTCTGCCTAAATTTGAACATCCTGATTCTTGATGGCAAGTTCTCTACGTTCTGCCAGTATTAACCTTTGGAGAAGACTAAGGTTATGACAACAAGCATTTCTATAGTAACTTTTATCATAAGGTACTGAAGTGATTCACTAGCACTAACCTAACTTTGGAATAACCTTCTGAAGCAGTTAGTTGTTCTCCTCTTTTACATACAGAAAAGCAGTGTTACAGATCACTGAAGCAACTTTCCCAAAGTCGTTCATAGCCTGTGGCGTAACTCAGGACCAAGGCACAGGTCTCTAGGCTCCAAAACTGGTGCTTCGAGCACAGGGCCACCCACCTTAAGGCAGCTCACCACCAGGCAAAGCAACAAATGGGAGTTAATTCCTCATTTCCAGTCAGCACTGTAGCAGTGAAGCGTCTCTGCTTCCTTTGCTTTTGGCCAAGCCTTTTCCCTGTGGGGAAATAAATAATCCATTTGCTGTTTCTGGCTGACGTATCATCTAACATGCATGGCTCAGACATCTAAAACACAGGTGACCAGAAACAGAATCTGTTTTAAATATATAATTATCCAATTTCTTTCAAGATTCTGGAAAAATATTCCCTGTGACACACAAGAACTTTAAGTAGGTTTCATAGGCACCACCTGTCATTTTCAAGCAGAAGATTGATAAGGTCTGGCATCAACTTTATCCATGGTCTCTCTCTTTCCCTCTTCCCTCTTTGAATATGTTTTTATCCTTTACCCCAGTATCTGACTTTGATGAGCTTTCTGTCAGTCTCCAGACTAGCCTGTCCAACACACGGTACGTCAGCTACCAGCAAAGCAGGGACACACCGTTCTTCCAGCGGAGCATGTGAAGGGTAGAGCAGCTCAGGGGTTGTTTCAGCCCACTAGTCCTAGGCCTCCTTTGCTCCTGCTCTCTAGAAGGGGCTGTGGGGTGGGAAAGGAGCATGGATAGCCTCACCACACCAACCTCTGCAGGCTGGGCTTCAGCTGCTCCTCTGGTTGCATGCAACCTTGGCTGAACTCAGTAGTTACCTCAAGCATATAATAAAAATCTCTCTCCATGCCCCAAACTACAGCATTTTAATTGCTGTAACACACCAGCGAAGCCTTGAAAACCAAGCCTTTTTTATTGTAGGCAGTGGTGCACTTTTGGAGACTAGGCAGTTAAGGCATGTTCTCCATAAAAGAAGCAGAAAACAGCACGCAACATCCAATACTGTCCTGACTGAAAAAAAATCGGGGCCCAGTCTTCCACCTTCTCTGGCACTTCACCTTGACAGAGCTCATGGCACGCAAAGCAGCCTTCCCAAAACTCCCAGAGCTCTTGGAAAGATCAGCAGACTGGACTTGCTGTAATTATTTGGGGTTATTCTAGCATCCGTGCTCAACTCTTTTTCACTTCTTCCCTTTGCTCTGTCAGAGCTTTTATCCCCTCCTTGTTTAATCAGGTATAGTTACCACTTTGCTCCAAAGAGCTCAGATATATATCCTTTCAGGTGCAGCTTTAGTGAACAATAAATTTAACCCCAGTCACCTATAACATTCTTAACCGATTTAAGCTCTCTCTTCCCTAAATTCAGGGGCTACTCAAGGAAAAACTCTCCCTCATATTCCCCCTCCCTCCCAAATCAAGGTCTCTTCCACACTGATTGATTCACCATTGCCTCTTACATCCCAGCTGGAGCTGAAAAGCTCCACCTGCTGCTATTACTCAGCAGTAATTACACTGCACTTTCATGCAGGCTTCAAGCATTCATCATCAGGATGACTCAATAATGCAGCCCTGCATTGATGAAAGGCCTTAGAGCCCCCATCTCTCTTGCACATGCAATAGACACCTTCTGGATAAACTCTGGTGTGTGTTGGGGGGGGAGGGGAGAATGTGTTTTATGATAAATACCTCACTTGCCAAAATTTCTCCTCTCCTCTCCTCCGTATTCTCAGGCTGTCTGAGAACCAATCAAGTAATCCTCACAGTCATACATTATTCCCTGAATATTTCCTGTGAGCGATGCTCCGTGTGTAGCTCATCCTCAGGCAGTCCCCTGGGGAGCATTCAAAATCAAAGCTGCATGCCAGATGCACCCTGTGTTTGCTGCATGGATTCCTGCCTGCAAGCCAGGACCTTGGTGCCTCCCAGGAGGCCCAGATCCTCTGGCTGCTTCACATCTGTCTGCTGCTGGCTATGCAGGTTGGGACCCTTTGGTTGGGCTTGAGCTCTCAGCATGGCTATACTCATGCCCAGGCTTCAGCCTGATGTGCTCAAATTCCTTCCCAGCTGTAGCCCCATCACTGGCCAGGCACACATGCAAGTCCCCTCCTTCACCTCCTTGTTTGTCTAAAACCAGCCAAAGGACCAGACACCACCTGGCACGAATTACTGTCGGCAAACAAGAGGGCAGGAGAGAGCTGGAGACTAAATGTTCACTTGTTTCTCTCGAAAGCCATTTGCCCTGCTGCTGTGGGAGCAACTGTGCATGTGTGGTATGGAGGGACTCACAGAAATATTGATTGGTTACGGCAGGGGTATTTCTGTTCCTGTGCTGGGCAAATATAACTCCCGGATGAAGGTCTCCAGAGAGGTCAAAATTCACTTTTCGTAACCATTATGTAATATTCCCTTGCAGCTGTCTGGCAGAACATTTCTGCTAACTAAATCACCAGAACATACCTGGAAAGCAAGCACAGCATATACCTGCAGGGTCATACAACATTTATTTACCACTTGCAGGGTTTTTTAAATTTTGTTGTGGAATATCATTTATCCAGCTTTGGGAAGGTGCAACAGCCTCATCAGGAGACAAACCCAGAGCCAAGAAAACAAGTGCCACTCTCGGCACTGCCATGAGCTCTGTTTGTAGCATCCCATCAGCTCCTCCAGTGCCTCAAGTCACCCTGGCCCCAGACAACAGTGGTGTTTCTGACCATTGAGGAGTGATGGGTGTGAGCGCATTGGTGGGTGAGGTGTGTCAGATGGTACGATGGAGTTGCTGAACAAACATTCCTCCTTCAATTGTGTGGGCTTTCTTTGATCTCCCTTGTGCAGCCTGTGGAACACATCCACATGTATTTTTAGACAACTACAGCTACATACATATATATCTAAAAGAGTCTCTATATATGCATATATAAGTCTATATATAGCCCCATATTGATAATGATTATCAGTATGAGGGGGGAAGTTACAAATCTGAAATATAGCAGACATGCATGCTTGTGCCAGTGGGATTGCATCAAACCTGGCTGAGACTATAAACAGACTTCTTTTTGCCCCCAAGTATCAATACTTTGAAAATTCAGCCTATTTGGCAACTGATATAAAATATAAAGAAAAAAGGATAGTTGGCAAATCTTCAAGGTAGGGAAAGTTGAAAGATTTTTTTCCCCTTTCCAAATTAAAAATGTAATTGAAAATGTGATAAATTTTACCTCCTCTAACTGGGAAACACTGTTCTCTCCTAACTATTTCTGTTCCAGGCTTTCTGACAGAAGCTATTTGGTCTGCAGTTTTATAGGTGTTGCACCTTAAACGTGCCTGAAGATGCAGACAATTGTACCTAGTTTTGAAAAATAAAACTAAATTTCATTACGCAGTGTTAAGTACCAAAGCATCTTTACAAACCTGGCCCATTTTTCCTCTGTAGGTGGATGTCACAAGTGTTAGAGTAACCAATGATTCAATGTATCTGCAGTCATTGGGGCACACAATTGCTTGATCTTATCTACTCCAGAACTCCTTAGAGACCTGGTCCTGATTTCTAGACGGAGGGAAAAAAACCAGCCCCCAGTCCTCCAGTTTTCCAATTTTATGCACTTTAATTGCTAAATCAAATAATTAAGCAGAAGCGTAACATAAAATAAATATTAACACAATTTATTTTAATTTACTTTGATATAAACAAACCCAATCTAATTATCAGGTTAATTAAACCATTATAAATAAATCAACAACTTTATGAGCTTTATCTAACACACTGGAAGACAGCAGTTAGCTGCCAGCCATAAGTGCAACATAGCATTATCAGCACCAGCTGAAACATCTTATTCTATCTGAATGCCAGATATAGCAAGATGCCAGTCACTCTCAGATCAAAGGTGACAGTGGTCTTCATTAAGATAGTCTGTTCAAATTACAGATGGTCTGGTGGTAGCCAATATCTCTGCTTTGCCAACAGAGGTCACATAAAAACGTCCTGGTGTGTGTCAAAATGACTCAGCTTGTTACATGCAAAATTCAAATGGAAATGTCCAGAGAAATACTTTCAGGATTAATCACACCACATTCCTGATCTGAAATTTCATGCATGCATAATTCTGGAAGGTGGCCGTTTAGTTTAGGGATGCCTTAGGTGTTCAGGGTCTATTAGTTAACTGTCATTAATAGGAAAATCCTTGGATTATCTGCACACACACATGTGCACACATGCAAAGCAAGGATCATCAAGTGTCAGAAGACCTCTTTTACTGAGACTGATGTTAGAACCATCCTTCTAAGAAAAGTATCACAAAAAGATAACCCCTGAAAGTCTTTTCTGTTTAGGCAATATAGTTACTGTGAGAGAGTTTCCTCTAACAGTTTCAGGAAGCTAGCACGTTGTTCAGAAAATTACTTAGTGAACTACCTGTTTAGTGTTCTTAACTTCCCTTAACCAGATTAACCAGATGACAGGTCTGATGATCCTGTGTATCGTAGCGCATCTGCCCACCTTTTGTGGCTGCCTGGGAAGGCAGAGGAAACACAAACTTCTTTAGGGGTGGTGGTTATGTGATGGCAGCAGCAGGCACAGCCAGTTTCAGTGGCTAGGGAAGAGAAACAAAGTTTTTTGATTTTCAGAAGGGATATTGTGGCTTATCCCACTTCCTCATAACTTCTGCTCATCAGTTTCTTGGCAAATTAGAATGGGGTTCTTCTGAGTTCACCAGCATTGCTTGGCATATTCTGCCCCTCCCTGTAAAAGACAATCCCACATGATCATAGGGGAAACAAAAATCCATCCCGTCAGACAGAGAATTTATAGACGCTTTAATATTTCAGATCATGGCTCAATGGATAGATGTCACTTATGCTATCCTACAAAGCCCCAGCTCAAAAATTACTTAGAAGTGCAAAGCTAGCAAAATGCTGGTGCTAAAGACAGTAACTCTGTTAGCTCTACATGGCGGTTGCTAATCTGGAGAGATCCAGAGAACTGCTTCTCGACAATTCAGTGCTTGTTTCCAGCTACATTTTGACCCAGGCAAATTTAAGAGAAAATATTGCCTTTTGTCATCGCCAAAACATGGGGGTTTCCCTGTACACACTTTGCTTTTTAAGCAAAGTTCGCTAGGCACAGATCTGTCTCTGCCTTCCAGCACAGCCTCCAGAACGGAAAGGCCTGATCCCAATTGGATCCCCTTACTCTAACTACATCAAAATGTGTATCAAAAATTAAACACTGATAATCATAATTTTATGGTAAAGGGGCAGTATTTGCAAAAACAAGTAGCAAAAAGTTCTGCTGTTCTCAATAACGACATTGGGTACCCACTGGGTCCTACTGCATTACATAGAGCCCTTCCTCCCCTTTCCCCCGGTAGATAAACCTGACTCATGACAGAGTAGGGCTTAGTTGATTCATGTGAAAGGCTACAACACTCCCTCCTGTACAACTTGATACAACTGAGGTACATCAAGAGGCAGAAAAATATTCAGAGGCACATTGCCCAGTGCAGGAAATGCCACTGCTGGGAACGGGCTCGGAGAGCTGCATATGGCGGTGATGGGGCATGGGGGGATTGCAGAGAGCATGCAAAGATCACCCGGGCTTCCCCTAGCAGTGCTGCAGGTGGTCACAGGTAAACAAAAAGAAGTGGCCTTCTGCAATACAAAGTACAGCTGGACTCTAGCAGTGGTCTCCGTGGAGTTTTCTTCAGGATTATCTCCAGTTTGTTCTTCTGTTGCTCACAGCCCTTGGCACTGCAGTGTCTTGAGGTGATGACTTTCTTGTCAGGTGAAATCTTCCCAGGCTTATTGTGAGGCTGGTCAGGTTCCTTCCGCTCCTCCCACCCTGGAAATGTTCGTTCATCAAGAGAAAGCACATTCCCATATGCACTACAGCTCCTGACTGACAGGCCAGGCAGAAAGGGTAATCTGTAATGTTGAAGTGAGGTTGACAGGAATAAAACAGCAGTCTGATTTTTTTGGTTTGCAACTATGTTAAAAGATAAATTGATCTGGCTTCTCCATTGTTTTAGCTATGAAACAAGAAGGACTGCCACATTTACCCACAGGAGGCAGTCAAAGCAGGTAGAATGAGGTTCCACTAGCCAGCAGCCAAAGAAAGACATGAGAGATATATGTGGAGAAGATGAACAAAGTTTTGAATAGTAAGTGTCTTTTCAAAGTCATCTTTAGGAGGATTAGGGTGTGTGTACTTCTGCCATTACCCCAGCCAAAGGGGAAGCATTGACAGTAATTTATGATTAGTTTGAAACCTTTATTTGCAGCCTAAGATTTGCTTCAAGTTTAAGACAAAAGAGGATGTGCAGTGATTAAAGGCCAGGACCAGAATCCAAGACTCCAGGGTCCTACGCTCATCTATACTGAATTACTTTAATTTAGGGTGTATCCCTTAGCCTCCCAACACATTTCTCTCCTTCTGTGTCCCCTTTCCCAGTAAAACAGCTCCCTTTCTGCCACCGTGTCTGAATGTGTGGCCTCTGATGGCCACACTTAAAAATATATTAAAGACTGGAAAAAGCCCAGAAAAAGGAAAAAGAAAAACCTGATGACAAGATCTGGATAAACTGCATTACTGAAAAAGCTCACACTCTGAATATCAAACCCCAGTATCACCCTGGAAGCCCTTCTAAGTCATTAACCTTGGCCTCACAGGCTTTGAAGGCCAAAAGGTGTTGTTTTGTATGGCACCACCTTTGCAGAGTCCAGAGGCCATCTAAAAAATGTATGTGAGAGCTATGCTACTTCTGCAACTAAATGGGTATAGGCGAAGAGCATGTATGAAAGCAAGGGGAGAGGAGTTGAGTTCATGCCTGCATAGAGGTCGTAGCAGGGAAATATCTAGCTGGAGTGAGAGCACCATGTGCAGGAGCTACTGAGGTGAGTCTCTAGTGGGGCTGCTATGCTCCCACATGATGCTAAGACCCACAGCCTTGGAGGAAGAACCATCGCTAAAAGTCTGTGTCCCCAGCTTCTGCTATCAGAGGGAATGCTTCAAGGAAAGAAATCTTGGGTGGTGGTCTTCCTGCAACCCCGCAATGATGCCCTCCCCATGGCCTCTTCTTAGAAAGATATGGGGCTTTCTAAAGGGACCTTTTCACTCTGTAAAATATCAACACCTTCACCAGACCTGGCTCACAGCCCCTTCCCATTCTTACACCAACAGTTAGTTCTGCCTCTGTTCCTTCCCTGGCCCTTTCTAGCTTTGGAGCATACCTTGGAGACAGAAGAACATGAGTGGGGTTTGACCTTGACATCTGGAGGTGGGTAGAAGTACTGGAGAAGGCTGGTCATGTTCCAGTGCCTCAGTGGGAGATGGACAGCTGAAGAGAGGTGTGGGAGCAATGTTCTCTCAGGCTGCCCATGCATTGGGATGGAGCACGTAGGGAACCATGTATACCTTTACCTAGTGGGCTCCACAGAAAGACCCCTAAAGATCTTGACCAGTTCTTGTTGGACAAAAAAGGTAGTTGCTTAACGCATGTGAGAAGATAAACTGAGAAAAGAGCTGGGCTGCAAGGAATTTGTGGTCCTTTTTTTTCTCCCTGGCTGCACATAAAAAAGTGTCTCTCTAAATAATTCTGGCTGCTTCTTACAGTTTTTTAGAACTTTTTTTTTAGTTTATAAATAAGCACCACTTCCCGTTTACATGAATGCCCCTGATTCTGGGTGGAGAGTAGAGAGCTGGAGCAGTTATCCAGGCACTGCCAACTCCATCTCTGTGTATAACCCCCCAGACAGGGAGGATAATAATTGCGTGTGAGGTCAGGCAGAGAAAGTGAGCAGTGAAACTGAGGACAGTACTGACTAAATAGAAGAAAAGAAGGAAAGAAGTGTGGTGCATCATGCTCGGGTGAACAGTGTTGGGATAGGGCTGATCACTGCACTCCTCCAGAGACCTTTGCACAGGCAATGTCTCTAAGCGATACTCTGAACGCTTCTCCTGTTACCAACACATTGATTTCTGCTTGACAAGGAAATCAGGCATCAGAGTTTAAATGAAATGGAGTCCTGCTGTTTCCATGGAAATCTCCCATGCCTATCACATTAATGGAGGGCACGTTGTGCTTTGCATAAAAATAAACAAAATAAGGCTGCTGCAAAGGCAATGGGTTACCTTTTCCATATGCCCTCATCATAGAGTGTCTCCCTTGCCCCTCTCTACTTCAGCAGAGACACCCCCTGTCCTACATACAGCATTTATTTCAATTGACTGGACCCCGTGGAGAGTCTTACTCCTGGATAACTGGGATAAAATACACGACAGACAAATTACAGGACTAATAGTTTAATCCTCTATAACAAACCGTATGTTCCTTTAATGTATCCAGCTTTTCTATATCAGTTTTGGGGTTTTCCCATGACCCAAAATTGACCTTCTCCTCTAGTTATAGGCACCTTTGTGTGGCTCAGTTAAGATAATACTTTGACCCTACATGTCCCGTCATTCCACCCTCCCAAGGAAACCAGTCTACTCCTAAAGAAGAAACATTGGGATGTGAAAAAGGAGCAACCAAGTAACAGCTTAGCATGTAGTTCCCATTGCAGCCTGTCAGTGGAAGTGAAAAGATTAATTTCCATTGGGCAGCATGGGCAAGGAGAGCTTTGGGTTTATTTTTCTTGTTTGCATCAGCACCAGCTATCTAGCCTGACAAAACAACAGGGTGTTCATCAGGCTCTAACAGACCAAATGATAGCAATTTATTACCGCCCAAGCACTTGAAATAGTTTGCATAAATATTGTGTAATGCAAGTTTACCGTGGCATGAGTTATTTCCTACCTCAAGCACAGAGACAACATACAGCATGCATTAGACTGCCTGGAACTCTGTGTTACCACAGCTGGCCAACTTCCAACCCTGAAATAGCTTGGATACGCCTGTGTTCCACCAGATTGTACAGGGTAGGCATTCTCAGCAAAGATCTAAAGCTGCAGCTGCCTCAAGTTTTGTCTTTCCAGCCACACAGCAAAGTCTCATTTCCCAGAAACTGAATCCTGGGTTTGCTCTGGCAGTGACAGCAGCCTTTGGATGCTCTTCCTTCCTTCCTTCTGGCCTGGAACATAAGCAGGGATCACTTTTGTCATCTCAGGCTCAATTCAAAGTCACAGAAAAGGAAGAATGTAGATTTACTCCTTTTTAAGCTTATACACATAAGGGAGCTACAAAGCTAGTTGCTTCTTTCCCACCCCTTTTTATCATTTAAGCAGCATCAAGTTGGCTTGCAACCAAACACTGTGATTTTACCACTATGGTAGTAGATTTCAGAAAATTTGTTTTCCCCAGACAAAGAAAGACGGGCTAATAAATGCAGATGAAAGATAAAATGCAGCAGAAAGTGAAGGCATAGGAAAAAAGAATGAGTACTCTTGTCAGGGTGTGGTGATGAATGGGTAACTATTATTTTCAGTCTCAGGCATGAACAGGGAATTGTCTTTGGACAAGCTGAAGTTGCAGGTCAAGGTCAATACCTGTGGCAGGATTATGACTCAATGTCTGGATCATATTTCTTCCTCATGCTTCACAGCTGACCTCCCAAAAAGCAGGGGCAGTAGGGCAACACTAAATATTTCAGCTTAGAAACTAGTGGTATTTTTTAAGTGACTAACACATATTAAAGCTGCAAGAAACAAAGTGAGGCTACGTCTTAATGAGTTTAAAGGAGGGTGCCCAACTGCCCACCAAGGATTTACCAGGGCTGGATCCCTAACGTAGATGTCCTAGACATGTGTTACAGCTGGAAAGGAGAGAAAGCTAAAACCAACAATAAGAGCAAGAGACTATGTTGCTTGTAACTTACAACCATTGCAGTGTTGCTGCTGCATAGGCACCAAGGTTGGGGAACTACTGCTGTAAGGTTGAATACAAAAATCCTGGGCTTACGGTTCAGCTTTTCAACCCACTGGCAACTCAGACTAAGCTCTGCATGGTAACTTTCAGCCACAGAGCTCAAACTTTTATCTTGAAACAAAATATTTTAAAAAGGAAATGGTAGACAGAAAATTAATAAAAACTAAGATGAACCATCCTCTGCTGTCTCCTAACTTACCCTGTTTTATGCATTTCATCACACTGGAAAAAACCCATTGGTTATTTTAGTCCTCTACAGCTTGAGCTGATGTCACTGAAAAGAAATGCTCAGCAAGCAATAAACTGTCCTTAGCATGATTTTAAGACTTTCTAAGAATTCCATGGTAGTAATCCACAGTCCTAAATCCATCTCAATTTCAGCTGACTTGGTGTATCTACATGAATGATCCAGCTATCACAAGAATTATCTGGACCTGTATCCATGGGAAAAAATAGAGTATCACTTAACAAGTTTTCAACTTCTGTTTAAAACAGTTTGAAAAAATGAAGAGCACTGAAGATTCCCCTGTGTTCACACAGTGGAGGTCAAGCTGCTCAAAGTTTTCAAGTCTAGCAAATTTTCAGAGAAGCAAAGGAAATTCATGTATATTTGTGAAATGAGAAAAAAAGTAAATGAAAGCCTAATAAAATCCCAAAGGGAATAGGAAAAGAAAAGATGTTAATGCAATTACTGCTGATAACATTTTGAAAGAGTGTGTGTGAAAGAGAGAAATTAGTACATCATTTTGGAATCTTTAATTACTGGGATGTTAATTACAGAACAAAGCTATCCTCTTCTAATGAAAGAAACAAATGAATATCAGAAGTGTTGTTCCATTTAATCCAGAAAATGAGCGCTGAGATCCAAAGTTGTGTGACATAAATCTGGAAGAACTCCAAAGAAGTCAAGGGAGTTACCCAGTCTCCAACATAAGATGGCAGAGATGCAATGCAGTAAGGAAACCCACAAAGTACTGCCTGATCTCTCTCGTGGGAGGAGGGAGGCTATGAGGTTGGTTCCCTTTAGTCCCTGCATGTGACTGAACGCTGACTAACATGTGGTTTAGCTAACAAGGTTCCCTCGCCTGGATCATTGGCCCCTTCCTGATGGGGTATTGAGTGAGAGGCCCTTGTTTCCATGTCATTCCATATAGAGGTAGTTACTCTTCTGTTAATTGGGAACCAGAAGTAATCAGGGGGACGGGATCACTTCAGTGTTCAGTTAGTAACATACGTAAATCAAGAAAGTGAGTGCTTCACTCAGACACAAATTAGGCTGTTAATGAGGCTGCTGATGCCTACACAAGTCTGGCTATGTTTAACCTGCTCACCAGGGTGCAGAACTTAGACTTGGTCTTCCATAAGGAAAAAACAAGACTTCTCCTTTTAAGAAATGGCAAATACAATGAAAAGAGAGCTTTCCTGTCTCTTAGGATTGAAGTCTGAGTGCTTCTTCCTTGGATAATTTCTCCTCAATGTTTTGAAACTGAAAGGCCTCTTTCTCTCATGTAGGAGCTTTTAAGCAAAAAGTTTGCTAACATAGGCGTTCTTTAGGTACAAAGTACGTCATGTATAAAGTAGATATAAGAAGATATAAAGCTTGTTTCCTTTTCTTTTGTGAAGGAAAGAGGAAAAATACAGTCCTATCCTGCCCTGAACCACTCTTCCCCCCCTGCCTTTTGTTCATGTTGCTGCAGACCCCTTTTTGGTACTGTCAGATGACATGAGTGAGCTCAAATGATCAGAGCATGCTTTGAAACCTCAATTCCAAATTCCAGCCTCATTTTGGTGATGCAAAATAATTCATGGACACATAAGTGGTGCTTCTTGGGATCCATATGCCAGCTTGCTAATCCATAGAATCATAGAATCATTTAGGTTGGAAAAGACCCTTAAGATCATTGAGTCCAACCGTAAACCTAACACTGCCAAGTCCACCACTAAACCATGTCCCTAAGCACCACATCCACAGATCTTTAAAATACCTCTGGGGATGGTGACTCAACGACCTGCCTGGGCAGCCTGTTCCAATGTTTGACAACCCTTTCAGTGAAGAATTTTTTCCTAATATCCAGCCTGAACCTCCCCTGGCGCAACTTGAGGCCATTTCCTCTTGTCCTATCACTTGTCACTTGGGAGAAGAGACCAACACCCACCTCTCTACAACCTCCTTTCAGGTAGTTGTAGAGAGCAATAAGGTCTCCCCTCAGCCTCCTCTTCTGCAGACTGAACAACCCCAGTTCCCTCAGCCTCTCCTCATAAGACTTGTGCTCCAGACCCCTCACCAGCTTCATCACCCTTCTCTGGACACACTCCAGCACCTCAATGTCCTTCTTGTAGTGAGGGGCCCAAAACTGAACACAGTATTTGAGGTACGGCCTCACCAGCGCTGAGTACAGGGGCACGATCACCTCCCTACTCCTGCTGGCCATACTATTTCTGATACAGGCCAGGATGCCATTGGCCTTCTGGGCCACCTGGGCACGCTGCTGGCTCATATTCAGCCAGCTGTCGACCAGCAACCTCAGCTCCTTTTCTGTGGAGCAGCTTTCCAGCCACTCATCCCCAAGCCTGTAGCATTGCATGGGGTTGTTGTGACCCAAGTGTAGGACTTGGCACTTGGCCTTGTTGAACTGCATACAACTGGTCTCAGCCCATCGATCCAGCCTGTCCAGATCCCTCTGCAGAGCCTTCCTACTCCCGAGCAGATCAACACACCTCCCCAACTTGGTGATGTCTGCAAACTTACTGAGGGAGCACTCGATATACTAATTTTAAGCAGCTTTTCCCCATTCCAGAATGAATTACAAATTTCAATGGACTATTCTTTCGACTATAACTGTATACATATTTCTCCATTAATGCAATGCTGGCTTGTTTCATAGTCTTCTGTGACCTGACCTTCTTCAGGTGTTGGAGCCAAAGCAGGAAAAGGCCATGGCCTATCACTTGCTGACTTGGTGGGACTAGGACACTTTATTCTGGCTATAGCAGAGAGAAATCGCTGTCTGGGTGAAGGGAAATAGAGCCTAGTACACAGAGAGCCTATTAGAGTAACCATAGGAACAGGTAAGACTACAAGGTGGTTCAACTATTATTTAAATTTGTTAATAAAACAAAATCTCAGGAAAGGGATGAAATGCATCTTTTACAGTCTGTGCAGTTTTTAGCAGGAGTAGAATAAGGATGCCATTTTGCTCATACGCAAGCCTTTTCTGAAGTTTTCATCATGTACAGAGCCAACAGAGTAAAACAGACATTTCTGTATTTCAGAGAAGTTCTTGGGCAAATATGCCCTCATTTCCTTTAGATCTGACTGCTTAGAATTCATACAGAGCCCTAGCATGGGGTGACTGGATTTTGTCAAAGGTTTCTTTCCCTTAAGGATTTGTTCCTCCCCTGATGCGCTCTTGTGATTCCCACTGACGCTAATGGGGAGTAATGCATGCCTAGAGGACAGCTCTGGTTCCCCTCAGTGAGAAAGGGAAGAGCGGGTTTATTGGGGAGGAATGGGAATGGAACAGAAGGAAAAGCAAGGCTTTGAAAGCTGCCTAATTATAGGCTGGTGTGTTAACTGCACCACCAGCCAGCGTGCAGTACTGAGCATTTGGCACAGTACAGCTTTGTTTTTCCTGATTAGAGAGGGGCATTTGAAAGACTGGGGAACGAGTGGGGAACAGAGCAAAGAGAAAAGCCCACCCTACAGGTAAAATGTAGATGTGGCTGCTGAATGGATTCCAGAAGTGCATTAGCAGTGATGAGGCTGATGCTGTAGCTTTTTCTGTGGGTGGGTGCGCATCACCTTCCCAGGCAGCACTCTTGACTTCCATTAGATTGAGTGAGCAAGGACTACTTGTACAAGAGCATCCATAAAGGAGCATGAAGAATTGGGTCCCCAAGCTGGTAAGTCTGTAGTGTTACTGCACAGGGAAGGTCATTGACTTTCTCCACAGGGTGACCTAAACAGGAGAGTAACATTAATCCCAGAGGCACACTAGCTCCTACTCAATAATAGATTCACTCATGATTTTTGTTATGGGAGATCCCAATTCAGTCCTCATGGGTGGCTCACTGGGAGGAGGTAGACGGTCAAATATCAAAATAAAAGAAGAAAGAAATGAACAAAAGTGAGATTGCACAGCACAAAGCACTGCTGTGCAATGCACCTGAGTGTTCACGTACACATGCTTACAGTACTGTGGTGATCCATTCTTCCAGGTCATGCCTCAGTGGTGGAGACAGCTGTGTTGTGTCCACTTCCAGGAGCGCTCTTTCCCAACAAATGATATTGTAGACACAACCCCCACATGACAGAGTGCAGAGTCAGAAAACTGTGCAGATACGTGTCTTTTCTTGCATTTAAGTAAATAGATCATTGTCCCCCCCTTCCCCTCCTGTATAACTTTATAACCAATTTCAGCTTGACTAAAATGCACATCAGTTCAAAGAATAGGAGTTTAAAAACAGCATCTTAAAATAGATTTAATTTTCACTTTAGTCCTGGTGCTAGACCTCCTTACTGGTTTCTGCCTCAGAGTCTCAGTCAGACCTGGCCCCCTCCCTGTTGGTCTGTTTAACCTCTTCACTGCCAGCCACAATTACAAGCTTACCTTCCTAGATGTTGTCTTGGCTACTTAGGGGGAGCACAGTTCACTCCATGCAGAAAGGACCTAAAATTGACCAGCAGGGAAGAAAAGGGTAAGGTAACCATTTATAAGACTGCATCTACCTGTCAGCTCAATCCCCTGCTCGCAATGACCCAGGAGGAAAAAGAAGAAACTCATCAATCTGATGATACGGCTGTTTGAGCCTGTTTGGCCATAAGCCCAGTGAGAACTTGAAATGGTGGATTAATTTCAACTGTGGAGGCAGAAGAATAAGAAATTTGCATCTTACAGAAAGGTTGCATCTGAGATCTCATGTTAGATTGCTGAGTTCACATGCTTGAGCTGGCGTGGGTTTGTATATCTGAAATTGCACAGCAAAACCTGGAAAAGAAACGTGAAGGATGAATCCTGGGAGAGGTGTCTCACGGTGCACCAGGGTTCAGGTCTGGATTGAAGTTCTCACACCTCAGAGGGTCGAAACAACCTAATAATACAGTTACTGTACATTTTGTAGCACAGGTTTTAAAATTTTTGGAGGGCAAGGTTGGTCTGCTCCCATGTGGCTGAGGAGAGCCAAAGGCCTGAGAAGCATGTGCAGGCTGCTGAGAGGCACCTGTGAGAGTCTCCCCACCCCGTCCCCGTGCAGGCACCGCAGGGCTTCTCGCTTCTGCCACCCCAGGGGTGGGGGTCTCAGCTGTGAAATTCCTTGACTGTTATTGTCAGACCTTCCCTCAACCCACCACACTGCCCAAATCATTCAAATTGCAATGATGTAGGAAAATGATGGTGTGCCTGAGGGTTATTGCTCTCTCAGAAGTGCTGGGAGTGTGTTCAGAGCTTGAGGTTTTGGGAATGGGTAGGTTGGGATGTCAGCTTGTTTGAATATGGCTGCTCTTTTGAAAACACAATTTCAGTTACTTCCTCTCTGTATTCTTAGCATTTCTAAAAGTGACTACAAAATGGATAAAAAAAGCAAGCTTCATGAACTCGTGAATTTGCTTTCAGTGAAAGGTACTGTCTTAATAGTCCTGGAGAATTATTTATCTACAGAGGATAGCAAAGTCTTCTCCTATGTCTTCTCTTACTCCATTGCTCGTCAGAGGGCAAGTGCGAAACAAAATCCCTGGAGCCCATGAAATATTTGGCCTCTCTATTAAAGTAAATGCAGTAAAAAGATTTTTTCATTGCATTTAAGAAGTCCCAAACCAGAAGAATCAATTCTGTAGATATATATAATACAAGGTTTTTCTTTGGCATTCTTATGATCTGGAGGAGATAACACAGGAAGGAAAGGTGTGGATGGGAGAAGACAGGACCCTGAGCAGAGAGTGTTCTGAATTACCTTTGCAATTTTATATTTCTCCTGCATGTTGATGCAGTGTGCAGGTTCCCTTTGCTCTGTGTGATTCCCATGGAAAATCTCAACAGGGCTGAGCTCCACAATGCTGGGGATTGCTGTGGTGTGTATCATCTTGGGTCTTCTAAGCGCTGGACGAAGAGCCACCAATTCTTTGCAAGAAGTGATGCGGTTATGGAAATACTCCATTTCCAGCTGCCAATTTTCCACTTTTATGGCTAGCTCAAAGAATTTCAAGCCTGCTGCCTGTTCTGCTTTGTGACAAAATATTATACACTGAATTTCCACTATCTGCATTAATGGGATGTGCGGGTACTACATGTAAATAGCAGGTGCCAGCCTGGAGACATCTCTCCTTCGAAATTTCAAAGAGATTCTTTTGTGGCTTTAAGGAGGTTTTGAAACCTTCTCAAATGCTGGTTTTTTTCAGTAAGGAGAGCTATTTCTGCTTTCTCCCATTTATTTCCCCCTCCTTTTGCTTTCTGGAGGAGAGGGTAATGCTAGCTGGATTGGTATGTAGGAACTCAAAGTATGCCTTGTTACTTACTGATGGTGTAGCTTCCTATGCACTCTCTGGGGCTGGCAGGGGTCGGTTTGCACTGTTAGCAGCTTGTCTTTTCTAAGCAAGGCTTTCCAGGAAGCTAAGTTCACTACAGAAAACTGGGAAATTTCAGGGAGTTATTAGAACAGATGTCAGAGCAATGCCTAAAGTGTTTTTCTCCATAGGGGATTTGTCTTCAAGACTTGAAATAGTCCTTTAAGGCTTTAAGAATGCCTTTAGCCTCTCCTTATTTGAATTTCTCATTGATGTTGTTTGCCAAGAAGGCCATATTCCTAAATCATGAAAATTTAATGCTATCTGAGGGCCTGATGGGTTTTAATCATTCTCATGGGTAAACACAGGGAACTGCTTTACAGGGAGCAGCTGAGCAGTCTGTCCTCACACCTGTCTCTGGTGTCACAGAAAGTGTGCCCTGCAGGGCCCTTCTTCCTCTTGCTCTCTGTCTGAATTCTGCACATCCTTGTCTCAGTGCTGACCGGTGTTTAAAAGAAACCAAGTGGACAGGTGGAGAAAAGCCAATGGGTTGTATTTAAAATAAAGATCAAGACAATTTCCAAGTTAATGGATATACTTCACCCATCATTCCATCACCTGCAGCTGCAAATATGCCTGAGAGCAGCCTCTTACTGTGCAGCTGTCACAGACATGGGTCTAAGAGTATCTTTGTTCCCTCTCTGTCTTCACCTATGCCAGAATGGGATTCTGCTATTATTGCACTCTTGACTTTGCCCTGTAGGTCGTAACACTCTGATTTAACGGTGCATATGCAGACTTGTTTCTCATCCTTGCTCTTTGTCAAGGTGAGAGCAGCACATGAATCTCATATATATACAATGAAAAGTACTTTTGGAAACCAATCCTGGGTTGGATTTTCTTTTTTTTTTTTCTTTACGACAAGGAGTCCTTTTTCAAAAGTAGTCATGGGCCAATCCAGACGGTAAAAATTGGCCTAATGTCACTGGAGTCAGTAATACTATAGGAGTTAAAAGAGATGGAAAGGTGATTCTGTAAAGCCAAGAGGTTAAAGAAAAACCATATCGATTCAAGCAGTTTGTAAAAGACAGATGTAAGAGACTAAATAATTACCCAGTACATCTCCCTAAAGTAGGATTGTTCTTGGTTCATTAACCATTACTTTATTCAAGCAGATCCAAGTGATAGCATTTCTACCATTTTCCTCATAATTTCCTCATAATTTAAAAAAAAATAAAATATCATAATATAATGTCCCTGGTCTTCAGTCCAGGTGCAACTTCTTCCCAGTTTCTGCTAGGGCACGCTAATGATAAAGAGACCTTGAGTTTTATGTGTGATCTTCCATCTCTTCTCAGATATTGCCTACTTTTAGGATCTTTGGTAGTTGGGTTTTTGGTTGGTTTTTTTTTGCTATCACGATATCATATAGCACTTTCATAGTCAGGACAGACTTTCTAACTCTACTACTGAGTGAAGGAAATGGTCTCTAGAAGTGAATGTAGTACCCCACCACTGAGAGACAGTTTTTGAAACAGAGAACAATTGCTAGACCGCCTTCTGAGATGCAGGGTGCCTAGTTAACCTGGAGGCTAGCAAAAGTCATTTATTAACAGCACCAGACCTGGTCCCACTAGAGGGCCCTTTCCCACTTCACCATTGAGTACCTTTTGGTCCCTCAGCACTTTTAAGTGTCCCCTCCACCCCAGCATGCTGATTGCACCCACAGCCCACTGTCCCTTCTAAGCTTCACTTGGCATTATTGCTTCCCTGATTTCTTGTCTCCAATACTTTTCCAATACCCCAGATGATTCCCTGCCCTACCATAATCACCTGAGTTTCCCCAAGTCAGATCTAATCGTGTTGTTATTGTTTAACTACTCTTCTCATTATTCCTTGGCAAATACTGAGGTTCCTAATCCCACAGCAATGAGAAAAGAAAACAAACAAAACCACCTTAATGAAGCTTCTTTCCCACAGATTAGGGACATGCTTGGAGATGACTCAATTCCCTTTTCCAGCTTTAAAAACTGCTAGACATAGTCATTACTTGGACTTTAGTAAAGCCTTTGACACTGTCTCCCACAGTATTCTCCTGGAGAAGCTGGCGAATCATGGCTCAGACAGATGCATTATTCGCTGGGTAAAAAACTGGCTGGATGGCCGAGCCCAGAGAGTTGTGGTGAATGGCGTTAAATCCAGTTGGTGGCTGGTCACAAGTGGAGTCCCCCAGGGCTCAGTTTTGGAACTGGTCTTGTTTAATATATTTATCAATGATCTAGATGAGGGTATTGAGTGCACCCTCAGCAAGTTTGCAGACGACACCAAGTTGGGCAGCAGTGTTGATCTGCTCGAGGGTAGGAAGGCTCTGCAGAGGGATCTGGACAGGCTGGATCGATGGGCTGAGGCCAATTGCATGTGGTTCAACAAGGCCAAGTGCCGGGTCCTGCACTTGGGTCACAACAACCCCATGCAATGCTACAGGCTTGGGGACAAGTGGCTGGCAAGCTGCCCTGCGGAAAAGGACCGGGGGGTGTTGGTCGACAGCCGGCTGAATATGAGCCAGCAGTGTGCCCAGGTGGCCCAGAAGGCCAATGGCATCCTGGCCTGTATCAGAAATAGTGTGGCCAGCAGGAGTAGCGAGGTGATCGTGCCCCTGTACTCAGCGCTGGTGAGGCCGCACCTCAAATACTGTGTTCAGTTTTGGGCCCCTCACTACAAGAAAGACATTGAGGTGCTGGAGCGTGTCCAGAGAAGGGTGATGAAGCTGGTGAGGGGTCTGGAGCACAAGTCTTATGAGGAGCGGCTGAGGGAACTGGGGTTGTTCAGTCTGCAGAAGAGCAGGCTGAGGGGAGACCTTATTGCTCTCTACAACTACCTGAAAGGAGGTTGCAGAGAGGTGGGTGTTGGTCTCTTCTCCCAAGTGACTAGTGATAGAACGAGAGGAAATGGCCTCAAGTTGCACCAGGGGAGGTTTAGACTGGATATTAGGAAAAATTTCTTTACTGAGAGAGTGTTGAGACACTGGAACAGGCTGCCCAGGGAAGTGGTGGAGTCACCATCACTGGAGGCGTTCAAGGAACATGTGGATGTGGCATTGTGGGACATGGTTTAATGGGCATGGTGGTGTTAGTTGATGGTTGGACTTGATGATCTTACAGGTCTTTTCCAACCTTAGTGATTCTGTGATTCTGTGATTATCATCTCAGAGCTAAATGTATTGTGAAGTGATGGAAACTGTCTTTACAGTTTGCCCTGACTGTGCTCCCCTGCCTCCCTTCATTTCCTGACCCTTCACACCCACCAGGAGCTGAAGAAGTAGGTGATGATGGGTGCTGAGCATTGGGAAAACTATCACTGACTCTTTGCCATCTGCTATTCAGAAAGCACTGCCAGCCCCTGCTGCCATTCCCTTCTGTCATTGCTTGTCCTCTCTGGTGTTTACAACACAGGAGTTGATATCAGCTGTAAATGCCACAGGTATGTGGCATCAGGAGCTGCCGTGAAACAAAACCCAGGAATTGAGGACAATTCAGGAACTTGAGAAATGTCACTGAAGAGCAGGTGGCAATAGAGGTGGGTGAACTGAAGAGAAGAATAGAGTTAGTATATACCAGAGGTCAGAACCTGACATTTCCCCTCACTTTACTCATTGCCTACAGGGTTCCTCCCACCCTTATGTAGCTTTGGAAATGAAGGGGAGAGATTCTGTACCAGTGGAGGTACGGTATGGGGCTGACCTTTGCTAGAGACCAAGTAAAGGTGAGCTGGGGACCCAATCCACCAAAGTACCCTGGTTTCTATTTCCTGCAGCCCAGATTATATTTGCTGCAGTCTTAAATGTGAGTGAAAGACAAAAAGCAAGACTCTATTACAGTCCTCATTTCTTTTCTAATGTCGGCTGTAAATGTTTATCATGTAGCTCAATGCACCCTGTTGAGCCAGAAGAGAAAAGCAAATAAACTGAAGGAAGGTGGCTTTATTAATGTCTCTCTGATCAGAATGGTTTTATGGTGGTGAAAGGACCCAGACATGATTGAAAATAGGACCTTGCCTGAGCTAAAAAATAAGTTCTTATGTAAGACATTTGAGAGGAATATTTATATAAATGAAAGTGTAAGGGAGGTAAGAGGGAGAGAAGTCTGTAGTCTTGATCAGGCATGTGAAGGAATGGAGAGAAACAGAGACTCTGGGAAAGACAAGCCTTCTGGGAAAGTTAATTTTTTTTATTATAGGATGTTTCTCTTCTAGGATTTGAAGCAACATTTTTTTTTCTGTCAAGACAGTGTTGGCCATTTGACTTGAGCCTGTCTTCCTAGTTTAAACAAGATGAATACTTTGCCTTGTGCATCGTGATGCTGTGGTTTGACAGATCCAACTGAGACTCAGGAGATCACAGCTTTGGTTTCAGGTCTGTCACTGGCCTGTATGGTGACCTGGGCTAAGTCATGTCATCAATCTTTGTCTCATTTTCCTGTCCTAAAGTGGGACTAGTGGGAATAATCTACCTTTTTTTAGCCTGTATTGAATACCCCTGATAAAAACATTGTATTCAGGCTTGTGTGGAAAAGGCTAATGATGCCTGTTCACATATATTCGAATACTTATTTTAAGGTAGCTATGCCAATGGACACTGAGTGGCTGCTATTTGTCCTCATCACTTGAAGGAATGTTTTATAATACTCAGTGCTGGAAGTCTTGTAGACTATAGGATCACTGGAAAAGGACTATTCCTATGGTGGCTTCAGGGGGTCATATTCTTTTCTGCCCTGCTCTGTTGAGGTTTGGTGGGCTGCTAGCGTGAGGCTGCACCTTCAACAAGGCAATAAAACATCGAAACCACCATGCAGCACAGCATAGTGTAGTTCAGAGGTGCCTATACTGGCTTTCACACCAGAAGCAGTTCACTCATTCCAGCAGGAGCTCTACTTGACCTAATTTTCCCTGCTTTTTCAGCATGAACACAGCTAATGCCCCTGAAATGTTTCCAATACTTGCACTCAGAGATTTTGTGCATTGTGCAGTGCAGCGCCATTGGCATTTCCCGAGCAAACCAGATGCTCAGCAGCTCTACATGGTTATATTTACACTGTATTTTCATCTTAGGTTTGAGCCCTGGGCTTTGGCTCCACACACCCTGCTATTTTGCCCAAGCTGATCTCAGCTGCTGGGAATTGGTTCAGAGCATCCTGCCCGAGTGTGGTGGTAGCCTGTCCTTGCTGCCCTTTCTTCCCTTTCCCTCCCCATGCACACCCTCATTTGCTGGAGCAGGTCTGACCTGAGAGGTCTGGGCTGCCTGTGCAGGAGTCAGGGCACTCAAGCCTGGACTGAGATTGGGAACAGGAGACAAATCTGAGTTCTGACCACGGCTTACAATGTGGAATAGTCAATTCTGCATGGCTCTTCTTGGCAGCTGCTACGCAGAAGGGGCTGGTCATGAACAGGGCTTTTTCCAGGCAAACTTACTCCCATATGCATATGGACCCCCAAAACATAAACATAAGGCTGAAGCATGGTTGGGGATGATGTTTTCCTTTCCTTGTACCATGTGCCTCTACTTCTCTCTCTCTCATGTGACTGCTATTCTCTTTGCAATACCATGCAAGAGCAGCCCACATGCTGGGCATCAAATGGAGATTATACGGATTCGTATCTCAGCAATTTATCTTTTGCTGGCTTGTTTGAGACTCAAAGTACCAATCTGGCTTTTAATACCTCGGGTACTACTAAATTTGAAGTGACTCTGAGGGGTAGCTACACAGATTCATAAAGCTTTTTACATAGCCTCAGCTTCAATATAGATAGATACCTTTCTGTATTTTTTTCTCCCTGTAAAAATCTTTGAGTACGTAGGTGGACAGCTAGTCAGGCTTTTGGGTTGTCTGGCTGGGATCTGTCACACTCCTCAGAGGCTTGGCACCTGCAGAGAAGTAAATATGATTCAGTATGGGTTTTGTACACAGTTTTAAAGCTATTGGGCAAACAAAAATAAATTCAGGACTACACATTACCAAGCTTGATTTTCATTTCAGCTGGTGTTATTATGAGAAGCCCAGAGCTAAACAATCTAGTTTCAATATTAGAAGCAGCATTTAATCATCCCATGTGTGTAATCACCGAGAAAACACAACATATTCCCTATCTTAAAAGCTGTTGGACAGAGGAGGGGGTGACAATGGTGTGACTGGCTGTAGACACCAGGAAAAAGTATATAATGATACTAAACTTTAAAGCTGGCAAAAGATGGTGACTCCAAAACTATGTTCACTTGGTGTCTGAATTCCCTATCTAGACATGGACATAAAGTGCCTTGTGTAAGCAGCTGCCCTTCACTGCTGCAACAGAGGTCCAAGCAGGGCACACGGGGAAATTGAAATTTCACTGCCCTTGTTTGACAGTCTGTAGCTGATGGCTTTAAACAGTCCTAAATCTTGTCATATAAAAATACTCTTTAAAGTGTGCTTGAGAGTGCGAGGAAAGTAAAACTTCGTGGGTTTTTTTTATCTTCCTGGCTCTTTCCCAGTGGTAGTTATAGGCACTGAGCGTATATGCAGGCACACAGTCACATGCTCTCCCCTTAAAAAGAGGGAATAAAAAGTATGGGAATGTCTTCTGGTGTATAAAAACTGAAGAAGTAGAAAAAAAAGAAAAAAAATTAAAACCAGAAAAAAATCCCAGAAGATAAAATGCTTAGAATAACAGCAAGGCTGTATTGTCTTCATTGCTTGCAGCCTGGACTCCAGTGAAAGAGAGATTGAAACAACTGCTAAGGGATCAGGCACAGGTCTGTCTGGTTTGCTGCTAGGTCATTTTGGGGTGCAGGTAGATGGGACAGGGGCTGGCTTGGCCTGATGCCAGATCCCTGGATTTCCTCTGCTGAAAGTGATCAGTCTCCAGTCCTGGGACGCTGTCTGGACCAGGGATGCTGGAGGTGAGGGATGTCTCCCTAACTGTTACCAGGTTGGCTTTGCTTGTTGTGCTTTCTTCCAAACAGATAGTCCTTCACTTTTTGGGCATGGACTGAAGCCTGACCTGGACAGGGATGTATTTAGGCATGTGCTTGGTGCTTTCCCTAGTTAGAGCTGGAACAACTAGCAGATCACACTCCCCAAAGCATTAACACCTGAAAAAAGCTACTCCCTAGATCCTTAATTAGTGGTGTTCCAGTCAGAACCTCTCCACTTATTTTGGCTGTTTGCTGTCCCTCAGAAACATAACTATTTAGCAAATATCTGTCAGCAGTTAGGATCTCTGGAACACTTTTCTGAGCCCTTCACACAGGTGGGCCACAGTCATTTCTAGTTCAAGGAAGACTTTCTAGATTCCCTCTATGGCCACAGCCAAGAGTTGAATGGCTTCACTCGCACAGCTACTACAGCAAAGCTGCCCCAACTTTGGGCACTTAACTGGGCCACCAAAGCTGTCCAAGGCTTCTTTCATTGCCAAAGGATAGAGCTAGGCATCTCCAGCCCATGGTTTGGATGTAAGTGGAGTGGACCATAGAGAGCGACGGGTGCAGCAGCACTCCTGACTGCAGAACACAGCAGCTCTGCTTCTGTGCCTGCCGATAGATGAATTCTGGGGGGATAAATCCAGCCCCACCAGTAAATTAGCTCTGAATTGCAGGCATATTATAATTCCCTGAGGGCACTGCTGTGTAGATTTCCTTTCCTGAGGCTGTTTAATAGAGGCTTCATTATGGGAGGAGGTGATACAGGACCATGTAATTTCAAAGGAGAACAAAGCTTGCTGTAGAGGTGTGAGCAGAATCCTGGCAGCTGTCTGTAGTCAGGCTGATTAGATAACATTTCTCAGTCAGTTTTCATTAGAAAAAAAGTCTTTCTATTAAGCTCATTTTTAGTTTTTGCAAAATCATATCAAGTTCTGTGGAATTCCCACAGGAGAAAACATTTTTAAAACAAAAAGGAACTTAGGATCCCATTTCAAAATTTCAGTTTGAAACTTGAAAATTGTAGCTACACTACTTTTCTACGCATTTTTCGTATTTCTGTTTTGTATACGCATTCTTTCATGACATCGCTATTGAAATGTTCTCATTTTAATTTTAGCACAATAAAACAATCTGTTGGATATAATGAAACAAGGAGTCAATCTGATTCACAAAAAGAGGTGATACTCTAATTAGCTGGTGTAGTAATTGCCCTTAATAACTGAAAAAAATAACAGACAAATACTAGGATATTTCAGTGACCCGTTGCTCTCATACTTTGATATACCAGCAGCAGTAGGAACCAATGTTATATCGTGTTGATAATGCAAAAAAGTTTTTAAAACTACATAAAATTCAGAACGATTTTTGAAGCCAGATAAGAACTACTGGAAAAATTCCAGCAATTCTCTTTGAACATCCAATTTTTCCTCTTTTGGCCTGAATTCTACTTCCAGATTTGAAATTGAGGCTGCAGGTAAGAAACCTCCAATAAATCTGGCTGTAATGGTTTAAAACTGTGGTGCCCCAGCTGTCTTCTCCCTTCTGCTGGTGGAGATAACCATCCTCAGAACAAGGTTCAACAAACTTAGCTTAACCCCCTACTTCCTTTCCCCCAACACACTTCACTGATACGTATAACTAAAGGTGCCAGACTTCAAAAAGAAGGGTCTGGGGCAGGGTCTCACATCGCACCCTGTCATTCAGCCTGTCGAAGAATCACAGAATCACTAAGGCTGGAAAAGACCTGTAAGATCATCAAGTCCAACCATCAACTAACACCACCATGCCCATTAAACCATGTCCCACAATGCCTCGTCCACACGTTCCTTGAACACCTCCAGTGATGGTGACTCCACCACTTCCCTGGGCAGCTTATTCCAGTGTCTCACCACTCTCTCAGTAAAGAAATTTTTCCTAATATCCAGTCTAAACCTCCCCTGGTGCAACTTGAGGCCATTTCCTCTCGTCCTGTCACTAGTCACTTGGGAGAAGAGACCAACACCCACCTCTCTGCAACCTCCTTTCAGGTAGTTGTAGAGAGCAATAAGGTCTCCCCTCAGCCTCCTCTTCTGCAGACTGAACAACCCCAGTTCCCTCAGCCTCTCCTCATAAGACTTGTGCTCCAGACCCCTCACCAGCTTCATCACCCTTCTCTGGACACACTCCAGCACCTCAATGTCCTTCTTGTAGTGAGGGGCCCAAAACTGAACACAGTATTTGAGGTGCAGCCTCACCAGCACCGAGTACAGGGGCACGATCACTTCCCTACTCCTGCTGGCCACACTATTTCTGATACAGGCCAGGATGCCATTGGCCTTCTTGGCCACCTGGGCACACTGCTGGCTCATATTCAGCCGGCTGTCGACCAACACCCCCAGGTCCTTTTCTGCAGGGCAGCTTTCCAGCCACTCATCCCCAAGCCTGTAGAATTGCATGGGGTTGTTGTGACCCAAGTGCAGGACCCGGCACTTGGCCTTGTTGAACCTCATACAGTTGGCCTTGGTGCATCGATCCAGCCTGTCCAGATCCCTCTGCAGAGCCTTCCTACCCTCGAGCAGATCAACACTGCTGCCCAACTTGGTGTCGTCTGCAAACTTGCTGAGGGTGCACTCAATACCCTCATCTAGATCATCAATAAATCTATTAAACAAGACTGGTCCCAAAACTGAGCCCTGGGGGACTCCACTTGTGACCGGCCGCCAACTGGATTTAACTCCATTCACCACGATTCTCTGGGCTCGGCCGTCCAGCCAGTTTTTTACCCAGCGGAAGAAGTAGTGACCTGCAGCAGGAGAAGATAGCAAATAGCTGGAGGCAGGAAGCATTTTAGCTGCTCCGGGCTTCTCATCTGCCTCCACCTGGTAGTCAGCATCCCATAGCCAGCAGCAGCTACAGGCAGATCTCATCCTGCCTTTGTCTTAATTTCCCCTTTTGTAAAGAATATAAGTAATAATGCAGCTACTTACCTCAGAGGAGCGCAGGAATTAATTAATGTTAGTAAAGTGCTTTGAAGATAAGATCTAAGTATTATTATTAATAATTTATCTGCAATTTGCTCTGTGCCTTAAAAGACAGAAATAATTTACCATGAATTGATGTGATACTACCTAGGGCTATATTAAGGTCTTGAATGGATGTGAAGGGCTTACATTACTGTTAATGTAAACTACTATGTAGAAGTGCCAAAAGGCAGAACTGGGCTTTATGTAAATACCCAGTCAGGACCTCATTATATCACACAGAATTAGTATTTATAGGATACAAAGATCTTATGAATTATAAATTACCTGTTTCCTGGAATATATACAGAGTTGCAGACTTTCAAAGTACAGTCTTTCTAAGAAAGTTAAAAATTAATTCCTAATAGGCATTTAAATATAATAACAGAAAAGACTTGAAGATATATTAGTCTGAAAGGCAACACACTTGAGGTTTTCCTCGGTTTCCTCAGATTGACACAATGACCCTCTTTGCATAACTTATCTCCCACTGTTTACCACATTCGTTACTCTAACAAGACACCAAGTGTAATCTTCATTGGAAATACTTGCTTTGCCACAAAAGTGGAGGCTTAAGCTTCAAGGGAACCAGATTCAGTGCTGAAAAGCCAAGAGACCCATGAACAGAAGTGGAGACACCAAAAGGCCCATGACAGTTCCTCCTGTCAGAAGAATCAGAGAGAGGAGAGCCACGTGCTCACCTGGGATCCTTGGTTTTTAGGAGAGAAAATGAGGCAGATCCAGCAATGTCCTGGTCCTTCCTGCACCTGGAGAGCAGAGGGATGCTCACAAGAAGAGTCATGCACAGCTCACGTACCTCTGCTCAGCTACAGCCCATGCTGCAATAACTTGCCATAGAGTCAACTTCTCTTTGTGTGATAAATGAAGATAAGCCACCAGCAACACTTCATTAATCTCTCCTTTAAACCTTTTCCAGGGATCGAGACACATTTTACTTCTACAGTTTATGAAGATTGCAAAGCCCAGAGGTATCAAAGGGGAGAGAAATATACCCATCTCAATAAAGGACTCTTGGCAGCCGCCACAGCTGTGAGATGAAACAGGTTGACTCTGGTGTCAGTAGAGAATTTCTTCACTCCCAGTCTGAGGGCCAAGCTCTGGGCAAATTTTATGCACAGAGCATAGCAAGCAGCATGAGGAAGACAATATTTTTAATAGCTGGTAAGCTTTGTCCAAGTTTTTTATCATATCTATGACATAATATCTTCCTGAAGCCTTATCAAATTTATATCTCCAAGGTTAATGAAAGGTAATACTAATGAGGATGTAATGGCAGGGATGATGAACTCTAGCTGCTGAAGAGAAGCTGAGAACGTAAATCATTTGCCTGTGAGCAAGTCTCCACAGAGGGAAGTGGCAGTGTTGGTGTAGCAGATTAGACAGTCCTCAGAGGACCACACTGAGGAGCTGGAATGAACACCCTAAAGTACCATGATGTGAACCAAGTATCTCTAGTCCTTGGTGATAACAGGGACCTGATTTTTGCCTGCCTGGAGACAGAGATATAGTTGTTCTCTCTCATTCTTCATTTTACAAGCCTCAGCAGTATAAAAACCTTCTGTTTGTAAACTGGAGACTTCTGTATCTGAGCAAATGATTCATGACTGAGGATTTAGGTCAAGCTAAGCAGATTTAGCTTAACGACCTGACCACTGTTCTTAAACTGTATCCGCTCCAACATTTGGATGTGAGTGGTATCTTGAGTCCCTCTCCCACAGCAGTACAGCTTATGTGATAGAAGAGAATAAAGAAGTATCATGTCCTCTCTTGAAATAAGAATAGTATTATAGCTGTTTCATATAGTCATTAGCTAACATTAACAGGGATTATGAAGCAAGTTTTCCACTAAGAAATTAAAAATTGTCATTACACCATGCTTCTCAGAGCCTTCATAGCTCACCTTTGGGATGTGCCAGGAGAAAGTTAATTTGCAATTAGTAATACTATATTTGCAGATGTTATTTGTGCAGTTTTATCCAGGAGGAACTAGTGTTGCTCAAAGCAGTCCATGATGGCTTTGGCTGCTCCTCAGAAAATATTCTGAGAACTAGAATCTCCACAAAACACCAAGAACCAGAACACCAACAGTCAAGTCCTCTACTTCCACCCAATTCAGAATAAGGACATGAAACTAAACTAGCCCAGGAAAATACCCAGCTAATGACAACATTAAGTCAGTTCCTGTTCTTTCCTGTGTTCCACTTTGTAGAGATACTAAAAATTCATTAGGAAGTTGGAAACTTAGTCATAAAAAATCATAAAATATCAAAGATGCACATTCTGTTTCCTCATCTGCATCAGGACTCAACTACTGGCTTTTGGTTCTGTTTCCATCTGTGGCTGTGACCTAAAATCCTACCCTGGGCTTAGGAAACCTTTCTGATAAAACTTTTGTAGGAACACTGATGCTTTTACAAAGGAAACTTCTGTTTCAGCAAATAAATATTTTTCTGCAAAACAGTTTCTGACAGCTCCAAGTGTAGAACTTGCTGCAGAAAATGATCCAGCCTCATTTCTTTGCCACAGCAGTCCTCATTCCTCATCTTTCCTCAATGGTTACTGGCCTTTTTGATGGACATAGTATCACAGGATTTTGCCAAGATGGTGCTTCTCTCCATTGCTAGATCCACAGTCAGTGTCAGAGATACCACAGGTGTCAACTGTCTTTGTCACTTCTGAGATCCACATGCAGCCATTTGGTTGGCATGTGGGGCAGACTCAGGTGCCACCAGGATGCAGGTATTTCTTCAACTATTAATACTTGTGATTACACTATCGCCCATTGCCCAGGTGAAGTGTTAACTATATTTTCAAACAGCTCTTCGAATGTTGGCTCAGGTAAGATGGGCACTAGTCAAGAAAAGAGATAATTTTGCTGAGTTTGTAGCAAATTACAGTAGCAGGTGTCACTGGAGTTGAACGTGCACACCCATGATTGACCAGTTCAGCATATTTTTAGATGCCTCTTGTGGTACTAAACTGTCCTATACTGACATTTGTGATTTGTTTTCAATAATCTCTGGCTGGGTAGCAGAATCTGTCTGGTCCTCATGGTCAATGAGCCAGCCTCAGTCATTCGTACTTTCATTACATTGCAGCTGGATCTCAGCCATCTCATATGTCAAGCTCTTAGCTACAGAGACTGCTGTCAGCCCCTCAGATTGGTCTCCACCCTTTCCAGCAAATTCCCAGAGTCAATTGAATCAACTGTCTTCTGGTATCACCTTCAGTCTAATGGGCCCAGGATGCTTAACATATATCAGACAATGGAGCACAGTGCAGAAATCTCTCTTAGCAGAGGACAGTAAGTCCTTACATGGTATGTGGCCTACTTCTTCTTCTTAAATGCTAAAGTTGATGTGGCAGTGAAAACCAAAGCTTAGACAGAGATGAGAAAAAGAAGAATTAAAGCATCAGGATGAAAAATCTGTTACTCTGGCCCATGGTGCAAAGTCTGAAGGGAGGTGAAATTTTCTTTACAAGAGGTGAAATTGTTAGACCCAGAAGAAGGAGATTTTGAGGCTTCTCTGTTCTTATTTTACTAACATTTCTGATGTGTTGAATCTGATTTGCAATTTACTTCCATTATAAACTTTTACTGTCAGCCCTATGTTCAAACTCAGTCTTCTCAAACACTTCATTATGTCTCAGTCTTTGCTATAGTAAAGCATTTGCTGTCAGAGACATAACTTGGGTTGTCACTACATGATTGGTATTCATGACAGCTGTTTCTGAAGATATCTGGAGCAATCAACCTCATGCAAGCAGTGATATTGGCTGGGCTGGAATTCTCAAGTTGTCCGTGGATCCAGGTGTCTTAAGGGCTACTGGCATGGAATGGAATAGAAATAACAAAGCTTTTCTTGTTTCAGCTGTTTTACTAGGTCTGTATTGGGATTGTATGTTGATCTGATTACACCTTTCCAGGTGCAGATATTTTCTCTGAATACATTAAAGAATTGAAAATGGAGCTTCCATTACAAGACAAACATGTTTCTGCATAATACAGATGATACCATGACATCTTTCAAGCAAGGCAACCCTCTGGGGAGTGCTCAGGTTGCACATGTTTAACTCTGATCATCTTGATTTTCATATAAGGGTAGCTTTTCAGTAATTAGGGTAAAATACTCTCCAGACACATTGGAACTGCCTGCTATTGTTAACTGAACTTGTGGAGAGAAGTCTTATTTAAGCTGCAATAACACTACATTTGTGTTAACAGCACAGTGACATCAAAGAAAAAGAAATTAAGATAAAATAAAATAAGCCCATAAGTAACTGGAAAGCCCGTGGCTTTTTTCTTAAGTCATGCAATTGTAATAAATAGTATTGTGCTGTGATAAAACTGAATGCAAACTACTATCATTGCAGGACATACAATGAGTCAGTTATTGGGAAAATAGCTGTGGCTTCTGAAAGGAATTCTATGTCACAGAATCACTAAGGTTGGAAAAGAACTGTAAGAACATCAAGTCCAACCATCAACTAACACTACCATGCCCATTAAACGATGCCCCACAATGCCTCGTCCACATGTTCCTTCTTTAAACAGATGATTATGATTATTGTTATCATTATTGTGGGACTGTAATACTCCTAAAAACAATCACTGACATGTTGGAGACTTCTACCCAAGAGGGGCTCTGGGAGTTTGTATTTTTGTATTGTTGAGTTACATAGGATACTAGTAGGTAGAGCTCTACACAGAAATGATGTGTCAGGGTTCAGATGCTCGTTTGGATGCTGTTTTCATTTTAAATGTAGAAAGTCAAAGGTTTTCAAATTCGTGAGGTGAGTGAGTGGATCAGGAACCAGAATGATCCCAATTCCACTGGAATCTGATTTCTGCTGGGGAGAAGCAACAAAAAATCATTCATAGTATCTGCTGAATAAAGAGACTCAAGAGTTTGGAAAGTGTAAGTTTCAGGGCTTCCAGGTTCCCAGTTCCTTGTCAGCTCCACTGCTGTGCTTCAACCCAGTATGCCTAAAGCCCAGGAGCAATGAAAGCCTAAACGCCTTGTGACAGCCAGGAGCTGGGGACCTGGAGACTTTGAAGCTTGGGAGCTTGGTATCTCAATGGGTCTGTGCTCTTCATCCCTCAGCAGCCTGCCAGGCAAGCAAACTGTCAAGCAGCGGGGAGTCTGAAATGTGGGGCTTCTTGATCTCCAGCTGGAAAGGTGGACTGGTAGGAAGCTAGGCAAAGTTTTCAGGCAAGTTTTGAAGCCTATCAGTGGTTTCACAGCAACTTCATTGCAATTAAACTGTCTCAAATAAGAATTTTATTTTTGATGAATAGGCAGTTCTTCTGCAGGAAGGAAAAAGTAAACTAAGCAGGGAATTACCAGTTAGCTACAGTAATAGGCCTGTTGCTCACTGAGTGTGGCACTTGAAGTAAATATTTTCCAGTAAGCACAGTGGTAGAGGTGAGAGGATGAGTCTGTCTATTGGTAGGTAATAGGTAATCCCACCCACAAGTTACTGATGGGTGCCTTAGAAATATGCACTGATGGTGTTTTGGTATCAGTAAAGCCAGGCTTGCAGGTAAGTGATTTGTAATGAAGATGTGGTAGGTAAAAATAGCTGTGCTGATCCCATGGCTTCTGCCGAAGGGATAATCCCATTCGTCCCTGCCCATTCTCCTCCCTTGTGCCCTCTCCAGCTCACCTCCAAGCCATCAGCAAGCTGATTTCAGCTCACTGAACTGACAGAAGGGTAGTTACTTTCTTTTTTTCTCAATGAGTTTTCTGCCATCATTAGGATAGTTTCAGTTAGAGTTGGAAGCTAGAGTAGGGGAGGAAGGGAAAAGCAGGCAAGGGGAGAGCAGGACCTGTTTTCTAGTTCCCTTTCCCAGGGCCAATTAGCCCTCTGAGCCATACGCCCTGTGGCCAGTAATGCATACATGGACTCCACTGTCTGTGCGCAAACAGTCTGTGCTTCAGTATGTATTTCTAAACCTATCTTCAGGTTTCCTCTTTAAAATTAATCTTTCCTTGCCAGTTCTTCTCAACGTACTATGATTGTTACGCTTGTCCTCATAATTCTTGGAAAAGTCTGTAGGATACAGATTACAGACAGGTCTGTCATGCAGAGGTTACAGGCAGGTCCTATTTTCACATACCTCAGTCCTACCTGTGGATTCTCTTGGGTACCTTTGTTGACTCTGGTAGAATTACTCTATTATAAAAGGTAGATGAACGGCACACAAAAGTGATATCCTATTGCAGTCTGCTGACAGCAATGAGAGGTACATCCATAGGAAAGCAATGGGCTTTCTATAAGACCACTGACACAGGAAACACATGGATTATAGGATATTTCTCATTATTCTCATTTTCCAGGACACAGATAATTTAGTGTATCTCAGCTCAGATGGCAAGATTCAACTTCCCACCACTAGCATAAATCTTAAGTAAACCTGACTTATTCTCCTAGACTGAGAGCAAACCAGACCCCTTATTACTTTGTTCTTTTCTTTCGATGTGTGACCATGAGACTAAATATGTCATCAATGACATCAACCCAGAGCTGGAAAAGGTTTTGTTTGTTAAGTCAGTCTCTCTCTGAAAGCTGTTTGATTGAGTTTGAGGCTGTAGCTAATAGACCCTGTACTGCATGACTGTTCAGGTGGTGTTACGTTGGTTTTTCACTATTAGTAATTCTATGATGATTTTTTTTTTTAAATGCTGCTGTATTTCAACTTTGGAGTTATATTTCCCCCTCCTCTAGTTAATTCTAGTCACTTCAAAACTGGTTGGAACTTATTGTCTTCATTAAGAAACTGGGCTGTCAGTGCTGGCAGAATTGAGAATGACTTAGAAGAATCAGTGGGTATCATATCCTTTTAACTTCATACAAAAGGGGCAGAGAAGTGATTCTTGTTGCAGCTTGAGAACTACCCTGTACAAAGATTCTGCCCTGGCACAAGTGTAACCATAAAAGTTAGTATTTTTAAACATATCAGTGCATTCTCTAGGATACACCAAAGGACAATTATACAGTTTTAGCCTCTATGAGCATGAGCCTTGTCTGAATAAAAGATGCCTGAGGAAGGAGGCCCTGTGTGCTGCACAGATACCACTGAACACAGCTTGAAAAATAGAGGGGGGTCACAGAATCACAAACTGGTTGAGGTTGGAATTGACCTGTGGAGGTCATCTGGTCCAACCCCCCTGCTCAAGCAACGCCACCTAGACCAGGCTTCCCAGGACCGTGTCCAGACGTCCAGATCACTTTTGAGTACCTCCCAGAATGGAAACTCCACAACCTCCCTGGGCAACCTGGGAGATGCTCCTTTCCCTTAATCATCTTTGTGGCCCTTCATTGGACTCTCTCCTGTATGCCCATGTCTCTCTTGTACTGGGCAGCTCAGACAGAATTGGACAGAGCACTCCAGGTGTGGTCTCACCAGTGCTGAGTAAAGGGGAAGGATCACCTCCCTCAACCTGCTGGCAAAGCTTGTCAAATGACAGAGCAGTGACAACTTTTGGGAAAGTCTGCTGTTTTTCATCAAATCCTACCTCCTTGGACTGTCGTGTTACATGTGAATCCCAGGCATCGTACAAAAAACCTGTCACATACACTGAGAGAAAACCTGAGAAAGAAACCTGAAGAGCTCAAGAACTAGACAGTAAAATAAAGGAACGTTTTTCCCTTTAAAAATCTCAGGGCATTTTTAGTCCAATCCGTGATTTTGGGGCTTCCTGAGACTTGAGATTACTTGAATGTGGCAATACCAACTCCATGACAATGCAGCAAATATTTTTCTTGAAGGCACATGAAATCATACCTAGATTCTCACTTTCACCCAAATCCCTTCCTAAAAAGATTTTCAGTATGGTAGGGATATTATGAGTCCAAGCAGCAGGGCAGAGGAGTTGGGGTTTTTTTCACCAGGCACTTTACCAAGAGAACGTAGTCTCCTCTTTAGAAACCTATAATATCTACTTTTTTGGAGTCAGCAAATGAATTTTTACTAATTCCTGAAGTCTGAAGAGAACAGTGAATTTTATGCTAAATTTATTCATAGACTAGATGTACCTTTTAAAAAAGTGTATAACAATTCTGATTTGTGTATTTGGATAATACCATCTGCTCAGACTTGCAAAGGAAAAAGCAGGCTCTAGTCCTATATCTCTAAGGAGGACCTCTGCCTCCTGCATTTATTTTATTTTATTTAATTCATTTTTGGGAGGGACAGGGAGAAAAAGGGTTATCAATTTGTAGAGCAGTTCTAAAAACAGATGAAAATTCAACCACCTTTTGCTCGATGCAGCCGTAGGGCTGTTCAGTTAAAAAAAACCCCACCAACAACAAAAAACCAAACCCAAAACTGATAAGAAACATTTGTCTCCTGGACAGACTGTGACATCTAATGTAATAATTTTATTTTTTTTCATTACCACAGGCATCCACAAGCTTTGGCAGTGACACAAGCCATTTTGCAGTGACATGATGTGCAATGTTGGCAAAGCTAAGGCCCAGCATCCCAGACCGCTGGCTAGCTTCTCGAGCTGGATGACTCAAGGAATAAAACAACATTTCATGTCCTGAAAGACTGTGTTTTACTGTAGTGCTTTGGGGACTGGGGAAACACATAGTTTGAGTGGGATATCATTCTGATAGAAATAACTGCAAGGAGAAAAGCCCTGCCTCAGAGTGCCTGTAGCCTCAGGCTCCACTCATGCAATGTATTAAGCATGCGCTGCACTTTGCACTCTGTGAGCAGTTCAGCTGACTTCAGTGCTGCCTAAAGTGTGCCTTCCAAGTGCGTAAAGTTAAATACATACAGGTAAGTCTTTGACAAGTCATGGGCCAAGTGCTGCAGCCTTGTGAAATTCCCTTTGCTGTGGATCTCTGGATCTGTGCGGAGCTCCCCTCAAATGAACAAAATCACTTTTGATGCCAGGCTCTACCTAATGACAAAAAGGCAGAGATGAACAGAAAATATACAAATGAGAGAGGAGGCAGGAGTGAAGCACATGGGAACCTCTCCCATGGCTGGCAGGAAAGGAAGGGTTGCCAACATTCCACGTGGGATGGCTGTAGGAGTGTAAGCATCACTGAGCCCACCCACACGCACAGAGGCTGAGCTGGCTGCGCCCAAAGGTGTGGGTGCCAGCTAGTTCCAGTTTGGAAACTACACGGCTGTATCAACAAGGCTCTGGGCTTGACCTGATATAATCCTGAATACACATATACATCTACCTCTGCAGAGGTACCTAGCCTGCACATAACGGTTAGCTGAGACATGGAAGGAGCAGCCGAGTACATTGGTAGAGAGATTTGGGTGCCAAATCCCCTTTCCAGTCATTCCTTTATAGGAGGCAATTCACTTGCAGATTTGCTGACCATCCCACATTCACGCTGGGTCCTGTTGGACAGACATCTGGGCTTTCTTCCTACTTTCTGCTTGCAATTCAAAGGAACAGAAACCTGCAAATTATTACGGTTTTAGATGTGAGACTTTTTTTAAGGTTCACCTGATGGTTTTGGTGGACTGACGTGATTTTTCTGAATGTTTTGGACTGGCAACATTGCATCTAGATTAGCCTTTCCTGCTGTGAAGTTCCTAGCTTGAAAGCTCTGAGGACCTCAATCCAGATCCACATTTACCCAGACAGACAAACTGAACACTGTGCAATATTAATGTATGTGAGTCTTTCAGGGGAAACTTCAGCAGTAATCAGATTCTCCTTTTAAATCTTTCTTCTTACACCCTTTTTCTCACTTTTGAGCTTAATGAAATCCCACATGTCGTTGGCATTATCACCAGGAAAACCAATATCCCTATTAAAAACCCCTCCCAAAGATAAACTCTTTCACTTGGCCCATTTCTGCATGGGGGACTGAATGGTGCAAGCTATTGCCCTTCCAGGATCAGTGGTGCTTAGTGTGATCTGGGCTGCTTTAGGCACAACATTCGGCATATGTCACTAGCCTCTCCCTGCATCATGGAAAATACATATTCAGAGCAGCAGGAGCACTCCTGGCATGGGAATGGGTGAAGACACTTAGCAGCAAAGTAACAGCATTTTTGAGGAGTTTTTCCACCATTTGGACAATGAAGCTAGAAGGAAAAGATAGATATCAGTAGGTATTGAAAAGGGTAGGTATGAGAGAGGCAAAAGAATCAGGTGGAGGATGGAGGAGGAAGAGAAGAAAAAGGGAACATGTGAAACATAGAGGCTGGAAGGTGACTTGATTTTTCTAGAGAGATGGTTTTCAAATATGTTTTGGAAAATCTTTGTTGTCTGTAGACTGTTTCACAGCCATTAAAAGAAAGGTGTGGAGGAAATTTAATTTCTAAAGCAGTTTGTACATCTACTGGAGAACTGCTAGGGATCCATAAGCCAAATAGTTGAAAACTGCTGCTCTAGATATTTGGCATGGAAACATTTCTCTTGCTGGCCATGCAGCTGTAAAAGTGATAAATGAGAAATGGAAAGAAACAGGCAGTTCCATAAGAATGCAGATTATCTCTGACACGGATGAGACAATGTACTGGCAATGCAGCAGTAGCTGAAGTAAATGACAGATAGAAACAAAGACAGAAAATAGGTCTTAAAGGAGGAAAAAATAGCTCAGCACAATAATTTCTTGATCTGTGGCTTTCATAATGGTGCAGTAGGCAACTCAGCCACCTCTGAACACCTAGAAAGAGAGTTCAATAATGAGACAGCCCCAGCACCGGCAGCAGCCAGAAGCTAGGGATGGCAGAATGATCATTTGTCGGCACCTGAAGCCCAGATCAATGCATGCCGCACAGGGTGAACAACAGAGTGATGGAGGGACAGGAACCTTAATTGGAGCTCACGGCAGGGTGAAATACCCTGGATAGATTTATGAGTTTTTGCCTGTTAAAAGTTTGAACAGTAAAAAATTGTGTTCTCTCCTCTGTCTCTACCTGTGGGAGAAGAGGGGGCACCCACAGAAAGTCCCCTCTGGGGATTCCTCAGCCCCTTCTGTTGCTTCCTGAGCTCAAGCCATTAGCATATGCCTCCACTGGTGCAGTTAAGTGTCTCCTGAGTATTTATTTCTGCTACTGTTCAGTTGTAAGTTAAATACAAATCTTAGCTCCTTTTTAGACTCCTGAACTGCCACACTCCTCTCTTACCCCCAGAGCTGAAGGAGCAATTTAACAGCCTTAACTAGATGTTATCATCATTTCTGTTTTGATGTGTTATTGCTAATTTGCATCCTGATTCCCTTACCTTCAAATTTAATAGAAGACAAGAGCTGTTCCCTTTTATCCCCTTTTCTTTTTCTTTCTCTTTTTTTTTTAATAGCTAGAAAGACATAAAGAAAGTGAAGAAATAAATAAAAATACTGAAACAGCTCCAGATGAAAGGCAGTAAAATGACTGCCTGCTGCTCCCTCCTGAACTGACTGGCAGTAACCTCGAGTTTCTCTTGCGACCCTGGTGTGCAGGACTGGGACTTGTGCACGTGGGTGTGCACTTGTGCACCTGGGTGTGCACGTGGGACTTGTCTCTCTGCCCTGCTACATCCTTTTAATTCCTCCAGGTCTGGCCAGGAGACACGGCTGCAGCAGCAACAGGTTTCTCAGGAGCTTTGGAGACAGAACAAGAGGACACAGGGTTGTCCCTTGAACTTTCCAAGGACCATTGCAGGTCCGACCTAGCTCCTGTCTCACCCTCCCTGACCTGAAAGGGCTGTAGCTGCCATGCAAAGACTGAGTGAGGTCTCATCTATTTTGTCCTTGTCACCTTCCTGCTGTGTTCCTTCAAACCCTTTCCAGGACAACTGAGCCAGAACCAGCTGGACCTTGCAAGGTGGCACCAAGGAACAGCAGTGGCAGAATTAAGGACAGAATGGAAAAGTGACATTTCATATCTTCTGAAGTCCCCTGAGCCACCCTGTACATCTTATAAGTGCTTGTGTCTGGAGTCTTCTTTCTTGGAAAAATATATCGTGTGCGAGATGTGAGCTATGGGAACGCATCATGGGGGTAAATGCTCATGTGGCTCCCAGGAAAGCTCTTGGCATTTGAGCCTCAAATCTGCCTGGTCAGTCCTGCTCCAGCCCTGCTGGAGATGGGAGTGCAGCCAGAAAAGTGTTAAACGGTGGAGCACACTCGGCCAGGGTTTAGTAATGTCATTAGTAATCATTTTGTGATTCTGTGATGCTGTAATGTCTCTTGCCCACCCACAGGGTGTATAAAAGCCACGGGAAAGATCACAGTAGTTAGGCTGCTGCTTCAACATGCAAAAGAAAGCATACATCAGGCAGGATTTGTGGGAGGGCGTGAAGGTTTCTCAGGAGCTGTCTCCCCCATTCACGTTGCCTGGTCTCATGGGGTGCAGAGACAAAGGAGTGGCTGCACACCCCCTGCTCTCCTCTCTCAACAGACCTGTCCTTCTGAGCTGACACCAGTGGCAGCCATATCAGAGAGGTCTCCACTCAACCAGTGCTGCCCTTTACCCCATGTTTGGATTTCACCCTCCTGCTGCTTGGGCTGACTGTGCCACCCTCCCGACACTGGGGGACGTGTGATTCCCCATGCACGTCATGTGCCTCTGACCCAGAAACAGTTCGGAGGCCAGGGAGGAAAATGGTCTATGCACATTATGCGCTCGTTAATGCCAGGGGATGCAAAGTAAACAAAGCAAAGCTGCTCTTCGCTAAGCTCTAACTCTCTGGGGTGCAAGATTCCTGTATGGGGGAGGAACTGGGCAGCTGCCTGTGACCACAGGCCACCATGTTGTATGCGGGTTAAGCCAAGCCCAAGCCAGAGAGGAAGTGGGAGACACCTCTGCCTTTGAACTGAACTCTCCATGCCGAGTCCAGCCTTCAGGTCCATGAAACAGAGTCCTGTTTAAAATCGCAGCTGCAGTGATCACCAGGGCTTTTCCATCACCACAAATATTCCTTTGACAGTGTATCTGTATCGAGTTAACTGGCAACAGAGCTGCTGTTCTCTCCAATTTAAGTGAAACATTTAAGTCCTTTCATTTAGGACTTCGAGCCACAAGACGTAGCCCTGCTCCCCCACAGTTCCCAGCCTGCATCCCCAACCCCAGGCCTTGCCAATCCCTTTCCCTTTTCCCCACCATGTGGGCATGGTTCCCCTCCTTCTCTTCCCAAGCCCTGTGGGCTTCTCTCCTCTCTTACATTTTCCCAGATCAACCCCCGTGCCCTCGCACAGCATCACCCATTGTCCTTTTTTTTTTTGTGGCTAATAAAGCAAATTCAACTGACTGCCTTTGCTACCTATTCAAAACCATGCATTACAGACACAATGAGGTGGGTTTTTTTTTTTTTTTAAACTGTAATAGGAAAAGAGAAAAAGCCAAAACACTCATTTGCTGACTGAAAGTCCAGGAAACCTAAACCTCAGGAATACTTAGAGAACCGGGAGATGAGTTATAAATTAAACAAATTATCCCAAACTGTTTCCTGACACAGCTCTAGGAAGTCATGAAGATGCAAACACTAGTTGAAACCACAAAATGCTAGTCTTCAGTTAGGCAGAAAGGCTGTTCTAAATGGTGGCAGGAGCTGCCTTCCTTGCAGATACTAACCAATCAATGTTGAATCATGCTCCCTCCTGATCTCTGGGGAGCAAGAGGCTGGGATCAGTAACTGAACCTCTGTTTCCTCCTGGCAATGCAGCGTGCTGAACCCCTCGCCCACCGCTTGGCTCAGCGGATGCTTTCTGCTCTGTGCTCTGTCATTAAAAATTCATTTGTCATGTCATGTAACGACTTTCTTGATCATTACGAATTCATCTGGGGCTAATGTGCATGTCATATCCACTGTGACAGGAGACAGTAAAGCAAAACAAACCAACCAGCCGACCAGTACCTTTCTGTCTCTGCTTTATCCATTCGTATGTAATTGATTTGCAGTTGGTTGAGTTTTCAATTCGGCTTTTCGAGGTTGGTTTGCAATTATTAATATGTTTTCTTTTGAGTTTTGGATTTTTTGAAAAAGAATCTGATTTGCATCTTTCTTTGACTCCCTGCTGGGCATTCTCTAGATATGCATCATCATCAGACAACCTTTTTCCTTCCCTTTCTATTTTTTCTTTACTTACAGATATTTGTGAGAGACAGAATCAAATACTCAAAGGGCTAAATCTATAGTACCAGATTTTTTCCAAAGTGGGTTAACTTCCCACTGAAGTACTACAACAAATAGCCAGAACTTCACAACACTACAGTGCACAGACAGCCAAACTCCTTTGGAAATGTGCTTTCTAGGCAGTCATATGCTGGTGAAGATGTCAGGCTAATTGCTGTGCACTTTCCATTATGCAGCGCAAGAATCCCTTTGTCAGCACTCCCCAGCAGTACCTCATTGATCGGACCATCTCTCAGAATGAGTAGGCTACAAAAACAGCTTCTTTCTGCCGAGAACTCAGCAGAAATGCAATCTGCATCATGGTCTTTTGTAGTAAGGACGCCTTTCTGCTACAAGTTTGACCAGCGCAATGCAAGCCAGTGTGCAACTGGCATTGGCTCCTAGTCTTTGCAGTACTGAGCTAGTTAAAAGTGGTGATAAAACAAAACAAAGTGGAGGTAAAAGTCACAGCATTAGACCCGAATGTCACAACTGCCCAACAGGGCAGTATCTTATGCAGTCATGGTCCTTTTTCCTTTGTGAAACTGGGAAGTGAATCAATAGGAGTTCTGCCTTAAGCAAGGCACAAAGATACATCAGGGACATCCAAGAGGGACTTGCCAAAGTTATTTGAGATTTGGGGTTGGGCTGTTTCCTCAGCGGTTCTCAGAGTAGAAAAAAATCTTTCTGCTTAAAATTCCTGCTTGGCAGGGATTATGAGTCATTGCCGAGAAATCCACTCTTGTTTGACACCAGTTAGGTCCCCAAAATACATCCTCCATTCTGAACAGAGCGAGCAGAAACAAGGAGAAGAGATACACACATACACAAGCACCATAACATTGACTACTTCCTTGCATTGTGGTAGTGTGAAGTCCCCATGGAGTAGCTGAAGTTTTTGCAAAAATACTCTTAGCAATACATCGCTGGTAAAGAGCTTTCTGTGATATATAGGGTCTGAGAGGCTGCAGCACCGTGACCATAATTCACTACTGCTTGAAAATAAATCTTACTCCAAGTGGCATGAAATAAAGGTAGGGAAAGGCAGAGAGAGTGGAGATACTTCAAGGAACAGAAAAGGGATAATTGCATTTCAGGACTGATTTTGTCTTAATTCAGCTTATATTTAGCAGACTCAGACTCAGCCCTCCTTCACTGGCCCTGCTGGGTCACAAGGTGTTAGACATCTTGCAGACAAGATAATGCAGATATTGCAAGAGGACCTTACAAAAGGACAGTCTGGACTGGGTAGCTGTTGCCTGGATTCCGAATATGTGAATTTGGTTCTTTTTTTCTACAAAAGATCCTTTGTGTAAGCTTGGGCAAGGTGTCACTTTTTTTTCCCATCCTTCTGGGCTAGGGACTGTTTCTTATTAGCTTTGTGCAGAGCTCCTGGCACATGCAGACTTTGATCTTGGTGAAGGTCCTTGACTAACAGCAGAACAACAGGGATGAGAGGAGCATACAGATAATAAAAGTCATTGTTCTGAATGAGTGCATATGATGATAGATATTGAACACTTAATTCACTCCCCCTGAGCATAAGCATTCAGGAACATTTGAAATGCCCCGGGAGTATCTGAAACATTCACAGAGGGCTGGCAGACATGGCGCAGGACCTATGGGACACCCTGAAGCAGCAGCTGGAAGCCAGGCAGCATGCTGTGGGGCATCCCAGATGGCTTTAGATGCCTGCAGTGAGAGAAATGAACAAAGCCCTCGAGCCTTTCCTTCTTAAGCTGGTTTGGAGGCCTCTGTACAATGAATTGGCATACACTATTTTACCTCCCTACTCTCTTTTCTACATATGGCAACTAATATGCCTCTAACTACCTCGAAGCCAAAGGAACAATATACTGTAGCTCACTGAAAGGAAGGCAATTCATACCTTTTTCTTCACGTTGTATCATAATAGGCAATATCTAAATCAGGGATGATCCTGCAACAACCACTCTTTCCGTTCCATATGGCCACACTGTAAACAACGGTGTAATTTGCAGGGTTAAGCTCACCTTTGTTCTAGAGGACTACTGCAGCCTAGACGCAGGATAAAGGGGCACCAGAGGGTAACCGTGGGTTGAGCAGCAATGGAGAGCACTCTGTATGCAGTGAGTTGGCCACGAACTTGTAGGTCATGTTAACAGAGATACAGTAGACACAAACTCTCATTTTTCCCATGAATTGAAACAAAAGAAAAGGTGCTGCTATTATAGCCCAAACAGCAGAATAGAAGATACATGAAGAAGAAAAGTGGGTCTATTCCTTAACCCATAAAAACAGAGGTGGAGATCAATCATCCAGACTTGCCATCACCTCTCTGTAATTGGATAAGCTTATAGGCTTAATAAGGAACAGAAAAAGACTGTTTGTATAAAATGTGAATGTTATTTTTTATATTTATATGAAATAAAATAAAATGAGGATCAATAATCCTTGAGGGGAAGAAATGAACAGAGAAAGGGAGTTAAGAATCTACACGTAGCTCCAAGGAAACCTGAAGGGAATAATTAGATATAAAATCTAAGACACTTTTGTGGCTCAAGGATATCTCCTATAAATATAAGTTAAGATCTAGGTTGTCCCCAAACACTGATTCCCTAACCACATGGGTTAAATAAGTGTCTAACAGCTTGTCAGCTAGATACAAGGGAAGAGACCAACCCTTAGATTTAATCTCAGGATAAGTAGATTAAATGTAGTTTTCTTTCCATTTTGTCACCCATGTCTTTATAAATCTTTGTAACTGTAGTGTCTATTTTGGATTTTGTAAATAAATATTTTTTAACTTGTTTTTGCCTTTAAGACCTGCTTTGAGCTGAGGGTGACTTCAAGGTAACTGCATAGTATCAATATGGTCTGCTCCAAGAGATTATGTGAGACATATAGGCCAGTTCCTTGCCCAACCTCAGAGTACCCCAGCGGAAAGCCTTGCGCATCAGAGGTTTAGTCAGGCCCTCCACCATGGGCTTCCTCAGCTTGGCTTGGGAATGGATAATGAAGAAAAGCCACACAGAGGCCATATGACCACCACTAGCCCAGAGGATCCCTTTGTGCCTGCCTAGTTAGTGGGAAAAGTCCATGATCCCAGGAGCTGCTGAAAAGCTTACAATACAGTTAGACAGGGAGCCCCCTCAATGCGGGGTGGGAGCATGTAGGTTTAAACATTCCCAGGCCTTTAATGTGCCCCACCTCCCCTTATAAAAGAGGCTGAATTTTCCACACAGTCTCCAGCAGAGGCGGCTTACAATCTCCGTGCTGCTGTGAAGTCTGCTGGGTGAGACCACGGCTTGTTGCTCCTGGGGCTCCTCTTACTTAGCCTGGCTCAATGTAGATCTCCAACAGCCAGTACAGCCAGTTGCATCCCATATCTACTCACCCACTTCTGGTGCTGTGACAAGCCAGCATTTGTCCCTTGGTATCAGCTAGCTAGCCTTAAATTGCCATTCCAAGTGGAGCCAGGATACAGTCTGCGCCAGCCTTGTTGCAGCAGTCATCGTGTGCCCCACACATGCCCACAGAGGCAGATGCTTTCCCAAAGCTAGAGTTATGGGTGTCAACACTGTGAAGAGTAAATGGATATTGTCTCCCTCCCTGCCAGGTATTCCCTGCAGCATGGCGGGAGAGAAAAAAGAATAGAAATCATGGGGCCAGAATCTATCTCCTTGTGTGCCTCCTGTCTGTGAGGCATTATTCGCACCTTTGAAATCATACACAAAGGTTTCCTGATAATAATTAATAATCTGTAGAGTTAGTTTATTGCCAGACAAGGTCATCAAACCAAATGCAGTCAGTGGACTTTAAAAAGGAATGAATGCTTTTAGGGCCATTGACATTATTTATAGTTTTTAACCCAATAAAGGGGAGGTTGAATCTCATCGGCACAGGGTCAGGAAGGGTTCTGGCCTTTCATGCAGAGCACAATACAACTGGCCAAATGCATTAGATTGCTTCCTAACTGCTCCAAGACCATGTGACAGAAGCTATTAGGTCACTGTGAAATTCAGTGCGGTCCTGTAACATTACACAGTGCTGATTTTTTGGTGATTAAAAAAAATAGTGATCTTGCATTGCATGTAGATGAGCAGAATTTAAAAGAACTGACTTCTGTTTTTCATATGGTGGCAAAAGACAGTAGCTGTAATGATTTGTAGTTAGAGTTTAAGTATTTGTTTGGTCCCTCAAACAAAGACCTTAACTCTAGAGCTTTTAACCTTTCTTAACTGTTAATGGAAGACATACTTTTCAGTTAGGTAACTAATATGTGTGAACCATCCCAGGATAAAAACGTGACACAGACTAGAGATTTCAGTAAACCAAATCTACTCATATGAATCCATTTGTAAGCTCATAGCCTGAAGCATGAGATACAACAATATGTAAATGAGAAAATATAATAAATAAATTATTTTGTACCATGATATTTTCAGCCACCTTTTCAGAAACTCCACCCCAAAAATGTAGTGTAGTGTAGTGTTTTGGCATGCAAGAAAACCATGGAGAGATAAACCTAACATGTGTCACCTTCCCCATCCTAATATTTGCATTGTAATATGAGTGTTAAACTTGCCGGAAAATAAGCTCTAGAATCCAAACTGTCAAATTTTAAATAATTTCAGTTGTTTTCATTCCTGAAATATTACATGGTAGGCAAAAGCACCACAGTACTTCCCTTTTTCTCCCTTTGTTTTTCCTTTTCATGATTTTAGAAAAAAATGCACTGGATATCATATCTGCTGTTTCACATATCACTGTGGTTAGTTTATGAAGATTTAAAGCTACTCTGTGCATGGAATTACTCAGGAAAACCTGTTCCACAATTTCTGAACAGCTCTGTATTTGGACATTTGAGACAGGATTAATCTTTCTTACCTTTGCCTACTAAACAGTAAGCAATTTCTGCAGCCTGTCCGCCTACATTTGCTCTCTAGCCAACAGTGACTGTCTTAGATGCTGTCTTAGAAGGGTGAATTGCCTTTGGGCATGGCTATATCTCTCCACCACTTCTACATGCTATGGAAGAAAGCTAAGTTAGCCTAGATGCCTAGCTAAACTGCCTAGTTTTACCTGAAAGACTGATTTAGGTACAGACCTACTCAAGAGTAATAGTGCTTCGCTTCACTTTAATCTGCTTGGACAGTGCATTTAGTTGAATGGAAGTAAGGCATTATATGTGGACACTGAGTAAGCATGTCCACATACAGGTTATGGGCAGAAAAACCACTAATTTTCATATCATCAGCTGATGCTCAATATTAAGCCTCATATTACCTTACAAGCAGCAAGAGCACCAGCTGCCCCACCAGAGGTTTAGTGTGGCTTGATCAAAAGTCAGTGACTTGTTAAACTACCACAGGTTGCTGGTGGTGGATCATGTTCTTGCATTCACAGATTTATTCCAGAATATTTCCTACACTTCAAATGTACATGCTACTTTAGTCTGAATTAACTTTCAGCTGGAGATATGTCTCTAATGCTAGATCTTTAGAGTAACATTTTCACATGTGCTTGCTTAGATTTAGTGTTCGTGCTCTCAAAGGTATTTCCATTCAAATGAACAGAAGTTACACGACTAAATATTTTTGAGGATCTGGAGTTAAGTCCCATTTTCAAAATAACAGGCACTTAAGAGATTAAGCTTTATTGAGAGTTAACGGAACAGAGGTTCCTGAATTCTCTTGGTAAATATATCCAGGTTATAAAGTTTGTGCTGACGTTCTGGAAGATTTTTAAAAGATTTGTTTTAGTTGATTCATAAGGCATGAATTCAAGGAGAGAAGACATGTGCCTCTTGTCTGTACCTTTTAATATTTTCTTCTATATAGTTATAGTTCATCTGAATGTAACAAAGACTCATCATAGAAATAAGCACAGAGTTATTCTTCTCAAAAGCACCATCTAAGGGTATGGTGTTTGGGTCTAATGCTACACTCTTGCATAAAGTAGCTGTACCCCTAATTCCAATAATATACATACACACACATACACAGAGATATATATATATATATACACTTAAAAATATATACCCATCAGCCTTTTAATATTTTCATGCTAGATCTCTGGCACTTGAGCTTATTATTATGAATGTAAACAGTAAAAATGATTTTCTTTAAGCTTACCTCCATCAGCAAGAAACTCATGAAAGATTAATTTTGGCTGTGGCCAAAGGAAGGTGGGATTGCCATCTTTACTCCTATTCCCATTGCTGTTTGCTGGCTTTTATGAAAGATGTATCAAAAGTGCTGAAAAAAATGTCAGTTTGACACTTTTACTGCCAGAGCTCAGACAAGATACTCTAAGCTACATCCAACCTTCACTGTAGCAAAAAATACTATGTTAGTGGGATTTATCTGATGCCGACAGGGGAAGTTATTGTCATCCAAATATAAAAGCGAATTAAACTTGTCAAGATTAATTACCAAAGTCCTACATTCCTTTTTGATTTTTACCTTTCTTATCCCTCTTAGATGTTCAGGTCTCATGGATTGTAAGGCCATTAGGAATCATCAGGACATCTTGTCTTACCTTTTGCATAAGCCATTTTACTTGCTCCACAGCAGCCCAACAACGTTTTCTTTTTTTCATTGTTCTGCTTGTATTTTGCACATTTTGCTCTAATGGGGACAAAATTTGCACCTAAGCCTGATGGGATCACTCATGGAGTAAGACCTACTCTGTGCAAAGTAATGGCAATAAACACAAATTAGAGTGGAAAAATGAGATTCCTCATAAACCTCAATTTTCAGACACATGATGAACTTCACAGAATCACAGAATCACAGAATCACTAAGGTTGGAAAAGACCTATAAGATCAAGTTGAACTTCTGCTGGCCTACTGAGTTGTCAGTCATCTGTAACTCTCTGTGTGCGTGTCCTTACCTCATGTAAAATGCAATACCATGATGGACCTCAGTCTACTTTTATTGCATTAGCCATAAGCTTAAGTGCGCAAGTGTGGACCTTTATGGCATCTGCCATGCCACAATATTTTTACACTGCGGAAATGTGACCATTTGCATGAACCATCAATGTGTTTTGCTGGAAAGAAATGCACTGCATTTTTCCATGAAGAAGCTGGATGTGTGTTTGCCCTGGAAGAAAGGTGAGCTGAAGGTCTGGCTGTATCTCTCTACAGTTAGTGATGCATTGCACACGTTCCTTAAGAACTCTGTTCCAAATAATGCTATTTCACATCCTCCTGATGCTCCCTGGTTTGAATTTAATTTGTATGCAGTTCGCGTCACTTAGGAACAAAGGGAAAGAAATAACACAGTTGTAGTACAAGATAATAATGCCTTTCTCCCACTTTTTTCTGTCTTGACTAACTGAACTAGAAATTCTCTGGGACAAGGAATGATTCTTAACATGTCTATTCAGAATGGCCAATACCCCTCATGGCAGAGGCTTCTGGGGCTACTGGAAAATATTCTGTGAAAAAGTGGGAAGAGGAAGAATTGCTATCTAATTTCCACTGGCTGTATTGACTAGGTCTTGATTAGCAACGAAGGGGAGCCAATGTCATTAAGTCAGATATATCCAACTGCGTCGTAGATACTGCTTTTTAGTCAAATGGAAGTTAGGTGAGATGAATCCCTCCAGAATGTCTCCTTCCCCAGTACTGAGGTATAAACGAGATTTTGTGCTTGTCTGTTCTTCCAAATTTGCAGTGGGAACTTTTTCCCTCTAAAGCTATTCACAGTGTCTTGTGGTGGAAACTGACAGCTCATCTCGATTCTGTGTGGAATTAGAAGTAGCATGACATTCCCCAAGGTTATAACAAAGCCACTATGAAAACAAAAACACATCATCAGGGCTGGCACAAAAACTAAGGCCCTATTTGATCCTTTGTGGATCTAGCTATTTCTGGACCACCACGCTTGTGGCTGTTCCACAAAATGTCAGACAGACAATGTGGAGACCTGGGCCATAATAGTGGAGGGGCAAGATAGAAAACTACTAGGTCCACTGATGTTAGCGTTCCTCAGAAATATTACTTTTCTATCTAACCACACAGTTAACCAGGTCACACTTTTTCTTCGCACCTGACTTCCTATTAAATACCCTTTCCTCCAGTCTGTATCTATACAATCTTCTGCCTTTTCCTATGAGGTAGTCTTCTCTGGTGTGGAAGTGAAAGAGCTGAGCTGGTGCAGTGCCATTCATGAGAGAATTTGCCTTTTCCTCTTCACTTTAAAACTTTAAAACTTGTCCTGTTTGCCTTGTTGAATATTTTATCAAGTTACCAATCTCTTTTTTTAAAAGGAGGAATGCTGCTTTATTTATTTGCATGCAGCTGATCAGTGCTTTCTTTTGTAAAACTTAGCTAATCTCAAAAAATCTTCAAGAGCAGGCCCTTGGTACAGTGTGGGCCCTTGATGCTGTAGCTGTTCATCCCAAGATACTCGACTTCAATCTTCCTTTGTGTCCCACTGTGTCAGACTGATGGTTCTGTCCTAAACCTTGTTTGTGCCCATCACAGGCTTAAAGCACTTGAAGCAAAACAGAGAGACCCTCTCTGTTCAGGAGAGGTCCAGATCTGCAATAATGAGTGATCAGCTGTGAGCTGCATTTTGCACATCTGTGGGTGAAATGCTGGCCACTAATACTAAGTCCAGTTCAAGTGTCAAACAACAGCACTAAATTAATTTTGTAGAAGTTTTCTGGGTGCTGCTTCTCAGCTCAGATCCTCTCCACCTGCAATCTTGTGCAGATAAATCTGTTCTATCAACTGCCACTCTGTGAGCAGGAGTATTTTCTGTGTTTTATCCATGGACCACATTTTTCTGATGAATAAACGGATGTGGAATATACTAGGAAGAAAGTCTACCTTATGGCATCCTAAATCAGTTTCCTTTAAAACAATGTTTTTCCTCTCCACAGCTATTTGGAGAACTTTCAAAGAAGATTAAGATGAGCAAAAAAGCTTCTGTAAATGTTACAGTGAACAGCTGTATGCACTTCCATAACCAGATTGCCAAAGGAAGGAAAGACATAGGATGAATACCTCAAGCAAACTGTGAACAAGCAACTGTGACCGTTATCTGACAGGGACCAGCACTTCACTTCCTTTTCCATGTCTGCAACAATGCCTCATGGCTCTGATGATGCACCACATTTCTGACCTGGGAAAACCTCTGCAATTATACCAGCTTAGGTCTGTTTCAAGAACAGTTTTCTCCATGCACCACCTGCAGTGGTCTTTGATAGTTCTTATTTTATTTGTAGTTTTAGTCAAAGCCGTAATTTTTGTAAAGTCACTAGTGAAATATTGAGATAACTGTTGTCTCCATCTACTGAATGTTTCCAGACCAGATATGAAGACCAACAAAGGAAAAGTTTTGCTTAAGTAAAATCCATTTCTTGAGGCAAATGCAGACAAACATCACCTGTCACAGTCTGCCAAACAAGAAGATACTGTGTTTCCTTCTGAATATAGTAAAAAGAGAGGTAAAAAAATTGACCACTTTCACTTGATAATTGATTAATCTCTTTGGCTCTTACCAGGCTAGTCAGCAAGGTCTGGCAACTGAGATCCCTCTGCAATTTTCACTGCAATAGCTAGGGCTTTGCAGATATCAGATCAGCAATTCCAGGGTGGAGGCTTTAGACTCTCAAGATCCATCCATGGAAAAAGTAGTGCACAGCAAAGCAGGGTATAAACTCACAGCAGGCAGCTTACTTTGTGCTAATGCTTATAGGAATATTGTCTATACAGTGATATTCAGAAAAAATATAAAATCTGTGTTTGTTTTTAAAGCCTGTTTGACTGCATTCAAACCTGGTGATGGATGCTTCTTCGGAACAAATGTAGCGTTTATTCAGTTCAGCTTACTCACATCCATTTTCCAGAGGCTGTGCAAGGATTTAATGCAGTTTAACTAATCCATTATAAATGCACTTGGTTGTTAAAGCTGGATTTAACCTTCCTCAATGTCAGTGTGTCAACAAATGCTCTAGTCATGGGGTTATTTACAAGAATAATGCTAATGTGGGGAGGGCTAGACTCAATTTACAGCCTGTGGAGAGAGAACAGTTATACTTCATGTTAAATATCATGAGTTGGCCTGCTTAGAAGAGCTCTTTCCCTTCATTGCCTGTGGAAAAAGGCTGAGCAGACTGATTTCCTTTATTTTTACCTAAATTAGCCTTTAGGAGTACCGTGCAGTCTGCATGCTAATATCTTAATGTACACACGTAGGTTACTACATTTTGGAAGTAGTCTCTCTATGGATCTGTTGGACTAGTATGATAATATAGAACAACTCGCAACTGCATTGAATGAAAGAGTATAACTACTGAAGAGATAAACAAATTATTCTATGCTCTCTGGAAATGTAATAACTCTCAGTACTCCAGATGAAAACCTTTTAAGATGTTTGGCAACAATATTTTCTGTTCCTATTTGTCTTTACACTAGGCCCATCAGCTGCATTAATAATGAAAGAGAAAATAGCAACTAAGACAATCTTTGTCTTCCTGAAGACATTGATTGCAGTTCTGTTACAGCTGATTCTTGACCTTATAAAAGCTTTTCCTCTCCTGAGGCCTGGAATCTGAAGATTAGAGAAGGGTGACATTTAAAATAAGTTTAATGAGAATTTTAACTTTAGAAAAACACACTTGAAAAAATGTATGTAGAAAACAGAGTTTGTAGAAATTTTATAATCTTCCCAATCAGCCATGAAGTTATTGGAAATTCATCCCATTTCTATACCAAATACCAGCTGGTTCAGTCTTGATGATCTGGAGAAGAAAGGATGATCTGATTCCCATCACTCTGGGCATTGTGTGGCTGTTAGAGGCAGAGCACATCTTCCTTAGCTCACCAAATGTGTTTGTTTTAGCTTTATAGTTATATATATATGCCTATGACTGCTTAGCAGCATATGAACGCCTCTCCAAGACTTTGGTGGATTTCCATCCAGAATTCCAGTGGAAAGCCATTTCCAGCACTGGTTAGGAAACCTACAAAGAAGCAATTCCTTAAATGTTATTGGGAAAAACTACCAATCAGTGATGATTCCTGCAAAACCTTTCTCAGAGTATCTTCAACTGTTTTTCTCCTTTAGTGTTGCTGAATCCCCATAGTTTCTGTTTTGTGACTCCTGTTTTCTCAGTCACCCACTTAGCTCCTGAGTAAGAAGTTCATGCTTATTATAACCATTAGGATATTACTGCATTGAGGTCATCACTGCAGGGACTCGTCCTTGCATTTTGACATCATATATTCCTAAGTTTTAACTCCTATCCAGAAAGAGCAATCAGAAAACATCTATAAGCACAATTGTGAGAATGTGAGCTATAAGGCTAAAATAAATATAAAAATTGGACAAGGGAAGGAACCTTTATTCCAGGTACAGGAAGAAGTAAATTTTTCCTTCCTGTACGTCTCTGAGCATAGGGTAGTTCATAAACTGGATGACACCAAGAAGTCCTTGCATCGTTGGACCTTAGCAACTTTTCTGAGATATTGCTTTCTAGCTCCTCAACGGCTGCAGCTTAACGGCCTTTGCTTTTCCTTCTCAACTTGCATCTGGCTGACTTTCCTGTCTAGCATGCAAAAGAGCTCTCAGACCCTGCCAGACACGATGTTTGGCCAGGTCTCCCACTAGAGTTTTGGAAAGGGGGCACAGCACTCCTCCCGCAGCTCACAGAATGAGACTGCCTAGCCCAACACAAAAGAGAGGTTGTCACAAGCTCTACTGGCTCAAACTTCCCTCATATTTCAGCAGGTAGGCACTTTCTAAACACTGATAGAACCTTCTGGTGAGTGAGGTACAACGGACTTGATTATCATGGCAAGGCCTTAAAGACCATGTTTCCCTGAAAAGATAAACTGTACATGTCTGTGTCTTCAATGATGATGCTTTGTGGGGCTGTGGGGTGCTGATGCCATGAGGGACTCTGGGATGTCAGAGGTGATGTCCTTGGGAGCTGAGGGTAGCAGGACCTAGGTGCACCTCTCCTGGGCTGGGAAATGTGAGTGCTGAGAAAGCAGTGGTGACCACAGCCAACCCAGGTCCCTGGTGCATGGGGAGGGGGCACCCCATCACCACGTGCTAGATGTTTCCAGAGAGCTTCCCCACTGGGCATTTGGTGATGGTTGTGAGAATATAACAGAGAGATCAGTGATAGCAAATGCCTACTTGGTGGCTGGTACCCTCCCCTGCCCACAGAGGACCTTGCTAGTGCCTTGTCTGTCCGGTCTCCATTTGCTCACACACTGCAGTGCGCCCCTGGGAACAGGCCAGCACAGCCGAGTGGCTCCACTCGGAAGGAACATTTTCTGGGGGCTTTCCCAGACTTCTCACCCTGTTGTATGTCCTCTCACAAAGCAGTGTATAGGATGCACCAAGCCACCCTCAGACCCTGGTGACTCTAGGGGTTAAGCCTTCAGAGGAAAAACATGTCTCCCTCAGAGGCTTTGGAACCCATTCCTGGCCCCCGGCCATGCAGCCGTTATGTGGCAGTTTTGGTGCCGTCCATGGCTCTCTGGCTGCCCTCTCCTAGCTCACCTCAGCTGGCAGAGTGTGCACTCTGCAGTGGGTTACTCACAGCACAGTGTGATTAACATGGCTGGGAACTCTCTGGCACAATGTCCTGAGAGATTTTAAGTGCCAGGGAGTCTAATACCTGCAAATATATTTATCTTCTTTTGAATATTTCATCAAGTTGGGAGTCATGAACTGGATCTTTTACACAGAAGTTTTATGAATTATGTACCAGAATCGATGGCTTCCTACTTTGCCCGTATTTTACTTTGTCTCAAAGCCACAGTGGGGATCATAGCCCATGAAAGCTGCTGCAGCAATTAGAGATCAAATGGCACTGAAGGAGGCAGGCATGTGAGGCCTACAGTATTCCCCCTATTCACAGCCCAGGAAAAAAGCTCTGCTTAGTTGTACATTGTAGTCTCGCTTCTCATTTTGCTATATTTCAGCCTCACTTCCCTACCTGCCTCACTGCCCTGGGGAACATGGGTTCCCTGGGAGCAGACTTGCTGCCACCGCTCACCAAACGCACCTACCTGGCCCTTACCTCTCACCCATCATACTGACATGTTTGCTAGCTGTTCCTGCAGCACTATTAGGAAATGGCTCCTGTATCTTCCCTTCAGGCACCGAGTATGCTGGTAGCTTTCAGTATATATACCTTTTTTTTTTTCCAAAGAAGAAATAAGTGTTATGTGTGAAGATGTTTCACGTTGCCAGAATGCTTCTGGCTTAGCCACTAGCAACCCACCATCTTCAGTAGCAGGTACTGAAGATCTATAAACTTACAGTTCTGCATATAAAGTATTTAGCTAAAAACAAAATCCCCCTGTGCATAGAGGGGTGGGAGGGAGGAGAAAGAGACACCATTACAAGATGCTAATTGTGCAGCTTGTTGTACTAGCGGAAGGCATACTGGTACTGTGCTGATGAGAGCAGTATAAAAATAACCCAGATAGAAGCGAGACTTCCACCACTCTCCTGCTCCTCACCTCTCCCTTGAATCACTTTTGCAGGCTGCTGCATTGCCTCCTGGGGGGACCACTGAGTTTTGAATGGAGTTTAATTAAAACTGGGATCAGAGGCCTGAGAGACAGGCTCTTTCAGGCTGGCATGTAAAGGAGATTGTGCCAAGTGATTTCTAGCAAAGTAAAAGAAAACCTTTCTCCTAGATGTTTTCTGCTTCCCAGGTTTTGCTGTTGGGAACTCAAATGTTCCTTCCACATCACCCCCAAATGTCCAAGTCAAAAAAACCGAAATCCAGATTGCAGTTAAAGACTAAGTGGATTCCTTATAAATATTTCTTCCCCATATTCTTCTTGCTTCCCAGACCTCTGCCAAACTAATTGAATCCAAACCAGTTCAAGGGGAGCTTGCCAAATTCTTCAGCTATCTGCACAAGTCCCCTTTCTTACAGGGGGCAGCTCTTTATATCCTGACAATCCTTCCCCCTCCCCACAAATCCTAAGGTGGGACTCTGACTTCCTACAGTCCTGGACCAGTTATCATAGGAAGGTGATTTCCTTGCAACTTCAGACCGATCAGTTGTGCAAGAAAGTGTTACCCCCTCCGCACTTCTCGCATAGTGGCACAGTGCAGCACTGTGATGTTTCCCCAGCTCTGTTGCTGGCACAGCAGGCTTTTGACCCAGGACTTGCCTGGACACCGCACTGCCTCACAAGTCGGAAAATCAGCTTGAGCAACAGGTTACGCACCTGGAGGCTCCAGTCCTGAGCCGTAATATCTAACTGAGGCCACAGATTATCAGCAGAGACTTCCCTTGTTTCAGTGGCTGAGAAGTGGAGCTCAAGCATGGATTTCATATTTCTGCAAATGCCATTCTGTTACTAGCATGGTCCAGCCACCTAACTTCTTTCTTCTGGCTACTGACTTGGCTAGAGTAAAGAAGAGATGATGATCCCAAATGAAGGTGGGTTGGGTTTTTTTAAATGCAAACCTCCTTCTTCCCAGAACAGATCTTTAAGCAAAGAATGACAAATCACAGAATCACAGAATCACTACGGTTGGAAAAGACCTGTAAGATCATCAAGTCCAACCAACACAAAGTTGCAATCCATCTGCAGTTACAATGCTAATGAGTCTTGTATGGATTGGTTCTTACATGGCCAAAGTCAAGTCACCTCTGAGAAATAATTGACTGCAGAGAGACGAAAGTGTCTTTTAAGTTGAGTCCAATAGTAATAATACGGTATTGGATTTCTCCCCTAGGAGATGATGCAGCAAACAGATATGTTAATCCTCCAAGTTCCTGCCTGGCTACTGCAGTGAACACTCACAGTGAAGAATAAGTCAGAGACTCGTGGCAGAGCACGTAACTTTGCCAGCTTTTCAGACAAGTCTCAGTTCAGGGTGTGGTTCAGGTAAAACGGAATTGGCAGCCTCATCCCAGTCCATGGACAGCTTTTTGTAAACATAACTCTTAAATTACTTGTGTGGCACTGATTGTGTTGCAAGAATTTCCTCTGACTATTCTGTATGGGTTTTCGTCATTTAGCTTGGGGTCTCCGCTTGGCTGGTAGCCCCCGTTGTGTTGTTCTGTGACATGGGCAAATACGTGCACAGCACGTACCACTAGCACACTATTTTCCTCTAGTTCTACACTACCATTCAATCCAAGTCCCTAAAATTTAATGGATGATGCTATGTGAACGCATAGTTCCCAGCTCTCCGGTTCTTCCATAGACATCTTTAAGTCATAGTTCATGTACGTCTTGTGCTGCAGAAAGCCCCGAGCAGCAAGATGAACAGCAGTTTTAAATGTACACAAGCAATAGAAGTGAAATAAAAAATAATAACACAAAACATTGTCTTAATGAAAAGCAACCAAGCAATTGACAATAAGCTAGTCAGCAAGATGAGGAATGTAAAGTCTTTGTCATTGCAGGACAAATGCCATTTTCTGTCTCAAATCTGATGGCTCCAGAACTCTATCAGCAACACCACTGCCAAAGAAACCTTCCAAGCTGCTAATAAATGCACAAGACACAGAGCATAGTAAGATATCTTCCTTCTTTTTTATTATTATTATTATGAGAGGGCAGTGAATATAAATTTTACTGACTGGTGTGTATAATAAAGGAAGCTGAGTGCCAACACTGAGAAATGCCGAGGCATGAAAACAGCCAATAATAAATAGCTGTAAGGATAAAACCATCCAGAAGGCAAATAAACACCATGCTAAACAGCAGGAGTTCACAATGCTTTGTCTATGTCCTCATACACAGAAGAACAAAGTTTTGGACAGAAGAAGGGGAGAAAAACGCATAAAAATATATGACCAGGTTCTGAGATAGTGAGAAGCAAGGTGAGATAACTGGTAATGGGAGCTTTGTGAAAAGGCGAAAGTGTGCAAAAGGGAAGAAGGAAGAAAGCATAATGAATCCTAAAGAGCAGCAGTGTGGAAGAAAAGCAGCAGAGACGACAGCTTCTTGCTCCCTGGGAGCAAGATGTTGTTTACTACCTTACAGAGGGTCCCTCCTCCGGAGCACAACAGCTCTGAGAAATCCTCCCAGCCACATATTGCCTGTCATGTTTTCTGGCAGTCTTACATGTTGCTGCTGGATCAGTATTTTAGGATAACTTTTCCTACTGCAGGTGGCAACATAAAAGTCATCTTAGAGCTGTACCTCTTTTTTAAACCTTGCAAGGGCACTGCTTGTCTACCTGCCACACCACATACTGCTCCAACAGCCTCAAAGTTTAGCACTGGCCAACATACCCAGAAGGACATGCCTAACGCAGAGAGTGTAATGCCAGTAGTTTGCTGATATCATGAACCGCAGAAGCACGTTCCTTCCTGAACAGGTGGAATTTGCTAAATACCACCACACCAGGGGCAAGCAAAAAGGCAGAAAGGTTTCTGCACAGATTAAGGTCCAGCTTTGTTTTTCCTTTTTTTTTTCCAGGGACTATGCCCTGTCTGGAGCTTTGCAAAGCACAAAGGGACATCTAATGGCTTGTTAATACATTGCAAGCAAGCCCAATGCCAGAATTGGTGTCATGTGATGAATTCTTCCAGGCCTCTGTTTGCCAGGTACTTATGTCTTTTCTACAGGGTTTTCAGTCTATCAGCTCATTTCTTTTGGCTTCCCATTCCTGAGAAGAGAAGAAATTTGGATCTCGGAGTTTTAGGAATCTACCCCTTTCTCAAAACAGGGTTATAAAGTGAGAGACACTGAGGTTTGTTGCTGTTGTGATAGAGAAAAATCAACTGGGTCTTCGTACCTCAGCCCAGAAGTATTAGACCACTTCACCCTCAAGCCCTGAGCTCCTTCTTTCATCAGTAAGGATACTGATGTCAGCTGGACTTTTGTCTGTTTTCCATCCTCTTAGTACAAGGAAAGGAAGCAGTAATTAAACCTATGCCCACCTTTGTCTCAGAACATGGTTCTGAGCCATATAAAAACTCCTGCTGGGAAAACCAAATTTATTCCCAGCAGTAAGTGTCTTCCCACACCAGTGAGAAGTACAGTATGTGTACAGGGCTTTGTGCTGCACAAGGAGTGTTTAACAAAGCCAACAAAGGAACTGAGGCATTGGTGCGCTCCTGCGTCCAGACTTGATTTTCTCATTTCTGTTTGTATGAAAAATAACTTTCTTCCCCTCCTCTCTTCCCCACAGTACAAAGGACTAGAGTCAACTTCTGTGGATTCACTCACTGGACAGTCTCTCAGCTTCTCCCCACCAGCCTTGTTCCTAAGGGGATGTTCCCACAAGTCACAGTGTATTTTGTGGATTGTATTGTGGCAATGCAAGACTGTTTTGAAACTGGAATCCAAGGAGAGGTTTCAACTGAGTGACATCCTGGAAAGGCATGTAGTCATCTCACTTGATTTCTCCAGCTTCCCTTCTCTACTGACAAGTAGGCTGTGCTGGAGAAAATCCAGATCTTGAATCAGGTAGACTTATAAGAAAATCAGTTTTCTCCACACAGTTTTGGAGCTATTTGCCACATTTTCAGATTGAACCATGTTTTTGGAAACATTTTGCCTCCAACAACACAACAGGAACCCTCATGTTCAAGACATAGTTTTGCCCTAACAGTGATTGTCTCCATGCCCAGTCCAGCAGTAGAGCTAGTGGGATAGTTTTAATAAGAAAAATTGCATTAAATTAAATATCTTTTTAAAATTAATCTTTTTACTAAAAGGCTAAATATTGGTCTTTTCAGTGAGGAAAATATTTTGCACTTTTTTACAATTTATTCATGTGAAAGCTTTCTCTAAACCACTCGGATATTACTGAATGGCTCTAAAACCTTTTGCCTCATTAAAAATGGTTAAAGACTGGTTTCCAGTAAACCAAAACATTCATATTTTAGATTTTTTTCAAGGGTGATAAAAAGGAGTTCTATGAGAGCACAATATCCTTTCATTAGTCTCTGTAGTTGCATGATCTGCTGGTTGATATTGTATGACATGCAGATTATTGCACCCTAAACAGTTGTGGATACTTACAGCACACACCTGGTGATGACATCAATCACTTCATGGTAGAGCTGTCCCACATGCAAAGGGAACTGTAGGCATTTCAGCTCCCACGAGGACAAATGCACCATTGTGAGTGCTCGGTATCTCTCTACACATGGCCTTTGCTCCCAATTCAAACACGACTTTCATAAAGGCCCTTCTAAGACCCATTAGTCTTTATATCCGTCCTGCTCCTGTGATGTGTGTTGTGGATTTGCACACTTGATGAAAGAGATGGATTGGCTGCTAGAGAGCATCAGCTTTACCGGGCATCCAGCATGAGTTTGCACCTCCTGGGAACAGAAGGCATTGGCTGAAAGAGCTGGATAATGTGTGTTTGATTTGTCCTTTGTCAAGGTCACACCTGGCTAACTGCCGCTGCAAGAATCCTGGGTATCAGTAATTTACAACATCCCCTTCTTCACTGCGGATGAGTTTTTGTTCTTCCTTTGAAAGTTCTCTTGTCTGGTCCAAACTCTACGGAGAGAAAGTGAGTGAAGGGGCCTCATTATTTTAAATGGGGCTTGACAGAACCTAACAAAGAGCATAAAACAGAGCAATTTTCACAGGCAATCGCACCAAGGCAGTTAAAGCAAGGCTGAGAACTCAATTACAGCCCATTACTGTCGGAGCTGTCTCTCGCTCTCTTGCTCTTTCCCTGTCCATTGCTTTCTGCAAGACGAACTTGATATTGGCAAAGGTCATTCACTTCAGCTGTAGCATTTTGTCTAGTGGTTCCCATCAGGCACAGATCAGTGAGGATCCCAGTGTTCTCACAAATACGAGGGGAAAAACAGTTCAAGAAAAATGTGTTTTCCTCTTTGCTAATACTGCAAAATAGCAAGATCCAGTCAACTGCAGGTAAAAAAGCAGCAAGTTCCTATGCAGTCTTCTTGCAAAAGGTTATGACATGAGCCTGTGATATATCAAGCATACACACACATATACATCTCTAAACAATGCATGCATATATCCTAGTTGCAGTTCTTCCTAACCAAACGTTTTATCCAAGGTCTCAGATGGACGATAAAGATGATGTTACAACATTTTCGTAATTCTTCTGGTGAAGAGACAGCTAGGAGCAGATTCAAATCTTAGCATAGGCTACAGTGGCTTAAAACCTGCTTGATTTCTGCCTGCCCGTGAACAGCTCCACATGGTCATCAAGACGCATTGCAATATGTGTCAGTATAAGGCTGAGACTCTGGGATGACAGGGCTCCTGGAGACAGGGCTGCAGCAGAATGAATAACTGAGCCCCTTGTATGCAACAGATTAGCATTGAACAGCCTGCTCATAGGCATTCCTGAGTATGAGAAACAGACCCATTTCAACACGTAGCAAAACGGTTTTGGAAAAAAATGTGTTAAAAGAAGGTTAAGGTTGAAATGATAATCAAATTAAGGGATAGCAGATTTAAGGTGAATTGCACAACATAATCCAACATTCCTGTATATATTAATTATTGTTACAGTTTGTCCAACATCTCGTAGAAAGGTGGCAGCTGAATTTGGAATAAAACTCAGCCATCCTTGGTCACAGACCAGCTTTTAAAGCAGAGAACATCCCTTCTGTTCTTGTCAGCTTCTGCCTCATTCATTGCCCATCCTGTGTACTGAACAAGACAAGAATCTTGAGGGGGAAAGCAATGTATGCTTGTCGAGTACAATTTGACATTTCCTCAGCTTCACAATTTCACTTTGCAAACTTTTAATATTGGCATTCTGGCACATATTTTCCTTGGACTTGCACCCTGACTCCCACACCAAAACAGTCTCATGTGGAACAAGTCACTTTCCTTCCCTGGGAGGCTGAGTGCCAACAAGAGCCTCTCTTGTTTCAGCTAATGGAGTAACTGATATCATCAGTAGACTCTCATTATCTAGGTGAACTAAGTACAAGAGGGGAAGATAACACACATTCCACTGCTGTGGCCTGAAACTATTTGCTGGAAGGCCCAGGTCTCTGCATCAAGGGAGTTCAGACCTCTGGATGCTGTTCTGTATTTCTGACGGGGGGCAAGGTTTAGTGTTATGACACAGTCAAAAAACACAGAAGAGATGGTTTAGAGGAGCCTAGAAACATGCACAGCACATAGGGAACATGTAAAGAGCACCTGCTCTGGCGGGGGGGTTGGACTAGATGATCTCCAGAGATCCCTTCCAACCCCTATCAGTCTGTGATTCTGTGATTCTGTGATTTGGTAGCTACAAAGATTTTTCTAGTGAGAATGTAAAAATTCTGATTTACAAAATGCCTGTCATAACAAAGACCTTATTTTCTTCCCCAACTCCCCCTTGCAAATAAATGTCATGTCTCTGTTGCAAAGTATGCAGGCATTACAAGACTTGCTAAAAAAAAAAAAAAAAGGAACTAATTCTTTAATGAAAAACGAAGGAATAGACTATTTTCCCTTGCCACCTTCCTTAAAAGGGTTGAAACATCTTTTGCTGCAGTTAAAGAAAATATGTAATTGTCATTGACCATACTGCTTTAAGTGGTTAGAGTCTGGTAAAATTATAAAAAATAAAGAAAATGCAGAATTAGGATAGAGACTGGTACTTAACGTTTATCAATGAGCATTACTGCTCTCTCTGGCTGTTACATAATTATATTACTATTACTACAAGGGCATTAGTACCTGCACTGTGTACCAGTTTTCCCGTTATTTTTTAAACCTTAGAATCAGCTGTTATTTCATCTCTCAGTCTCCCCCTCATTATCTTTCCTAGAGATTCTAACAGATGCATTAAAAAAACTTGTCTGCTGCATCCAGAGTTTTCTGAGTAAATAAGAGGTTTCCTGCAGCTTTTCAGATAAACGTGTTTGCATATAAGGGCTAAATATTCCTGGAAAGACACTTAAAAATTCCAGTGAGCAAGCACAATGCTCATTTTTCAAAGAGTCAGCAGAGTGGAGCTGAACTCTGACCGGCTGCTCGGGAAGACCAAAGCACTGCCTGTGATGTGATCCTTGCGCAGCTGCTGGCGGACACTCATTCCTTCCTCCTGCCTTTACCCCCAAAGTTGGCATCCAACTGAATGAAGTCTCTGCCCCAGCAGTTGCACACATATTCCCAGGGTATGTCATATCATGAGCCAAGATCCCAAGGAGGTGGGGGACAAAAAGCTCAAGGAGGGACATTTTTTTCAGAATCTTTTTCATTCCACTCATTCAAAGGACGCTGCATGGTTTTGACTTTGTCATGCTGGTATATCCACAATGGTCAAATACCTCCCCTAGGCTAACCCGATTTCTTCTCTCTTAGGTAATTGCTGATGCCTGTAAATATTTTACTGTTCTGCAATCGGGTTTTGGCATGTTGGGTGCCAGCCACTAGAAGACTTTTCGTGCCATCAAGCATGTTGAAGTTTATTTTCAGTCAGGACAACTTTTCTCCCTGGGTTTTGATGGGGTTGAAAGATGTCTTGCGGGATGTGGATGTTGTTGAAATCTAAGTAGGTTTCACTAAGAAGCTGTACAGTCCTTTTTTATGATACCCATCCCTTAAAACATGTATTGTTGCTACGAGCATTTTCAGACCTCTGACAGTAAATCTGATTCTCCTGTTTCTTGCAGGATTTGTTTATTTTTACACTCCCAGTGTAATGGCTATATTTCTGTAATGTTTGAAATAATGGCTAGCAGAGGGGTACACAAAAATAAAGTGGAACCTCCAGGCCATGCCACTGTGTAACAAATGTCAGTATTTATCTTGCTGCTTTGTTCTTCTTCTGTTCCATTTTTTTTTCTCTGCATAACCTCTCTTTCTTTTCTATTTGCTCTTGAACAAGGATGTACCACTTCTGTGTCTCATTTCTGGTGGCTTTTCTTTTTCCTGTGAAGGCTGGAGAATGGTGGACTGAGAGGAACTGATGAGAAACTGGCCATCCCACCTCTCTCCTTCCTGTTCTTGCATCTCCAAGACATTTTCTGTTGTTTACACAGGCTAGGTAGACGGGAATTTTCCACCAAGTCTGTGGGCCCTGTCTCGTCTCAGATGCTCCCTGCTCTGGAGACAACTATTGGTAGGAAAGGAAGAGAACAAATGAGGCCAGACCACCTGATAGCCCTCATGTTGTGTGACTGCCAGCCCCACTGGTAAGACTTACATGGTAAAACAGATTTTAGTCTGCTCTCCCATCTACATATCAATAGCTTCTTTCCCTGAAATAATATTTTAAGCACTCTTCATCTTGTCAAGATCTAAATTAGATTGCTTTGGAAATCACACATTTGAAAGCCCAAAATCTGACCTTATTTTCATGTGGATGGACAAAAGTAACTGATAATCTCCACTCAAGTTGTATTTTACCTCCCATTGAAAACAATGAGAATCTTTCAGTTCAGGAAGAGCTACAGAAATTGTACATCATGTAAGACTGCATCAGCAAGACAAGCAGGTGATTTTTCTGATGGTCAGAGCAAAAAGGAACTCAAGGAAAAAAGACATACGCTTCTCTGTCTTTAATCTCAAAGACACTATTGAATGCCTTCTCAGAGAACCCTAAGAAAAAGATGCGCTACCAGCTCTCTTATTTCCACCCCCGTTCCCTAGAGCTTTCCCAATAATGATGAATACAGGAGCCCAGGTAGACACATCAGACACAGCCATGGTTCTAATAAAAGTAGGATACACAGAAACTGTCTTTCCACTCAGAGAGCATTTTTTTCTCTGAGAAAAACTATGCCTCAAAAACTTCTCAGCATAAACCCTCTTTCATCAGTCTGAGTATCTTCATCCATTATACCAGAATCCTATACCATCACAGTCTCACCTAGAAGAACATGGCAGCATTCAGATTTTAAAGCCAGGCACACTGCAGAATAGTTCATTTATTTCTCATTCCCTGGTAGCTTCACCAATTCCTATGCACAGATATCAGCGGTTATTCTTGAAGGAATAATAATCAGAGAAAAATCTTGTTTTAGGAGGTTTATGAGGAGTTGCAGATAGCAGGACGTCTATGTCGTATGAGGATGACTTCTTCATCTGACCTTAAATCTTAGAACCCTATATTAATTTTCATCACCAATTTATTAACAACCACTTGTCCATTAAAGTGCCCGTGGATTTCACCAACCTCAACCTTCTAGTTATCATGGTCAACATTACAAAATAAATGCATTTTACAGCTATCGTGTTCAAAACCCCCCAGCACAACCACATATTCCTCCACAAACCAAACAACTGTAAAAACCACCAGGTGAGTGTGACAAATAGCATTAAATAGCACCAGATTGCACTAGAGAGACAAATGTGAAAAAAAACCCAGTTTCATAGTTTTGTAGGATTGTCAGGGATCCTACAATAGACACACTGAAAAACATGAATCCCTACCTCTCTCAAACTGAAATGAAAACCATACAAGTGAAGTTAAATGAGCACCCCACAGCACAATGTATTCCCACAGAGTAGAAGGGCCCAGTTATGCATGGGAGGATGTTTCTAACAAAGCAGCCATTCCAACTCTGATCACCAAAAAGTATTTGTGTGCTAACATTCACAACTAATGGACTCATCAGTTGTCCACCAGCAGCCTTCTTTCAATTTACCTCTTACTGAACTGTCTATTCCAAAATGCAAACTACCTCCTCCCCTCTCTCTCCCACTTTACTAGCAGACTCGCAGCTTTCCCTTTTCCACACATATTACCCACTGTTTTCTCAATTTGTTTAAGAGACCAACATAACTAGATCAAATGAAAAGCAATTGTTTCTAGTCTATACTTCAGCTTGGTCTTCGGTGCTCATCATGTGTGACAAAAAGACTGTAACAATTTTCTGTGCTTTCCAGCTCTGTACAGAGTGGTAGTATTCTTTATTAGACAAGCTGACAAGCTTCATTAAATTTTTCATTGAATTTTAGCTGGACGTGGAGCCTGTCTTAAGACAGTACATTTACAGATAAACAAATTTCGTGCTGGAATTCAGTAAGCATTACATATCATCAAGCTGCATTTAATGGAGTCTCATGGGTGTGAGCAGGTCCATACCCTATTAATTAAAAATGGTGTAGCACAAAGGGACCCGAAAGACTGCAGTAGTACCTGATAGACAATTAAAATAAAGTGCTTATGGCTTTGTTGCTTGCCTGTAGTGATAAAATAGAACAATCAGAAAGCTCAATAAAAATCTATCAGTCTGTGTGGAAAGACACATGTTTTGTTCAAGACTGGAAAATGCTAATATATTTGTGAGCCATGTTACAAATATGCTTTTTCACATTATGAATCTTTTGGTGGCAAAGCTAGTTTAAGTGATTTACGTCCTGCCAAAAGTTACCCGTTCACTTCCATCCATTCTACTATTTGTGTGGGCTTGGTCTAAAGATGTGGAAAATAATCTATTACACACACACACAGAGAAAAAACTCTGTGTTTTTACCCCAAAACTCCCTATAAGAGGTTGCTTTCTTTTAGCAGAATTATACCCACAGATGCAATTTAGAGTAGAGCACTGATAAGGGGCTAGTAAGCACCAGGAAAGCGTTGGGGATGAGAGAGGAAGGGAAGCAGGTCGAGGGCAGAAAGATCTTAAGCAATCTCTTGTGCTGAAGGCTGCCACATGGAACATTACTTTCAGTATTTCCAGAACATTTTCTTTTACTAACTGATCCAAAAGTAACTATTAGAAACACCAAGACCCTTTGTACCTCTCTAGAAAAAAAGATTTGACTTAGTAAACCTTATCAAAGTGAGTTGACAACATATAATGCTGTCCAGTAGCAAACAGCCCATAACTTGGCACATAATTCAGCCAAAATCAACATAAATTGAAGTTTAAACTGCATGGCAGTTTAAAAAATGTGTATTTTACATTATTTTTCCTCTTTGTTTTAATTGTGATCAAAAGTGTATGCACCCATTTGAAGAGAAAGGTTAGGATTAGCTGTTTGGGCTTTTACTAAAACCAGAAGTGACTAGATGTCATTACAGACCCTGTTTTCATTCCAAGATATGTAGATCCCATTGCTGTAGATAACCATTGTAACTTTTAACTGCTCAGTCTTCAAATCTTTTAAATATGAGGCTGTCAGGTCTGATTCTGCAATCAGATCCTGGCTTTGATCAAGTCAGACTTGAGCCATTGTGATCACTACCCAGAAGACATACTTATTTTGCATATTGTATTTTTCTTACAGAATCCATGTCAGATATTGTGCCTGTGTTTCCATCAACTTTGTGGACATTTTGGACAAATTATTTAATATTTCTTAGTCTTCATCTCTGGCAGAATTTTTAATGTGGAAAAAGCAAGCAATTAAGTCTACTTTGTCTTTGGATGTTTTGTCATGGAGCTGTTGAGCTTGGGATACATTTCTAATTGCCTGCCTAGGCCATTCACCTAAATTATGTCAGAGCTGATTTAATTATCCCTAAAAGCTTCCCTCAAGATGAAATTCCAACCTAGCCTTAAATATCTCTCAGTATAAAGCATGCCTAGAATTTTTTGCTGTCCTTAAAATAACATGACTATGTTACAAGAATGAGTTACACTTTAGAGAGGGTTCTCACTTTTTTTTCATACCAGCTAGGCAACAACTACCACAGTCCTGAGGTTTTCTGCCCTGTTATCCATTCCCTTTAGTGGTATAGAGTATTCCCCAGCCCAGCTTTCATACTAAGCATCCCTATTGCTGAAAACTTGCTTATTAGCATGCAATTACCTGACTCATTATTGTTTTCTAAAGAATCAGTTGAAAATTATTTTTGCTCCCTGATGTAAGTTCCTAAGTATTTGTGAAAAATTAGAAAACATATATTTTGGTGCAAAAAGTGTTCAGCTCAGAGATGTCATCACAGAGCCATATAACAGCTACCACAGTATGAGGTATAATATAGCTACTTGCCAGTAGAATGCATCAGTCTCTCATAACACTTAAAATGATGTATTTTCTCCAGGGAACATCAACTAATATGCAGAATATGAACTTCAAGCAGCCAAACTCTCTTTCCCACAATGCATTTTTATGGTTATTGATGTATGGCAGCACCAAAAATGGTGTTTATTTAGACATAGATACAGTTAGAGATTTATAGATATGTTTCTCTTTAAGGAGCTTTGTTTTTCTACAGAGCAGCATTTTTCCAGATCAAAACATTTATGTGCACACATTTGTCAAAGATACTTATCTTTGGAAAACAGTCCCAATGGAAATTTTTCAAATAGCCAAATTTTGAATCAGTACTGCCAAATACCTGCCTTTAGCCACCTTCACACTGTACCAAAGATTTGCTCGTGGGCTCCATCCTCTGACGCTCATTGCATGAGGCAACTTTAGGGTTAAGTGAAGCTTCTTATATGTGATGTAAGATGGCCCTAAAACTAACATACAAATATGTTCCTGGAGAGGTAGGAAACTATGGATCAAAACATTCTCTTATCAGCTTTATTATCTATATCCTGAAAGTGCCTGCCATGCATGCTTTTACTACCTGCTCGGGATTTGCTACAAATAAAGGTGAAGTTTGATGTTGTTTATACCTTTTAAGATATGTAATATGTAGAATGTCACGAAAATGTTAAGAATGTTGTACCAAGGTTCTTCGAATAGCAGAGGACAATGCCCCTCCCTTGTGTCCCAGATAAGCTATCAACTTGACATTTGTTTCTAAATGTCAGCAAGACCAGAAGGGTGAGATGAGTCACTGAACTTTTTTTGCTGTTGGGTAGGAAGCAAGGATGGCTAGTTTAAAATAAGAGTATGGAAGGGAAATATCCATAGTCAGAAGGAGAGGAGAGGCTGATTTTTCCTGCTGTTGTCTGTCCATATCAGGTTATGGACATAAAGCAGCTAACAGTTCACTCTTAACTAGCCAAATCAGAAGCTGAATGCATATTTCTAATGTGATGACTGTATTGTACAGGAAAAACTGGGAATGATGCTCAAGCCCTGGGGGTGGTTTGGAAGGAGGTAAGAGAGGGGCCTGTGGCTGAAAGGCATGGAGGAGTCCTTCATTGAATACTACCTGGAGACAAGCAGAAAATGCAGAATACAGGGTATCTGTTTTGCATCTGAGATGAGTGAAAATGGTGGCAGAGGAAAACTGGTAAGGCTCCAGATCTATGCTGTAAAGGGAAGAGCAACCTTCAATCAAAGACTGCTGCCTGAAATGCTTTTGAGCTAGCTCTTGCAGAGCAGGATCAGCACCAGGACAACACTGTAGTTTTGAGAAGCTATAGAAACGTCAGAAGTGATCTTTAAGGAGTATGTTTATGCAGAATCCCTGGCAGGAGACTTCAGTTTGTTAACAAATTTAAGGAAAGCTGGTAAATTTGTATAATTTCATCCCTCCGGATCTATTTAATCTGAGGCCCCTCACACTGAGGCACCCTTGGCAAGCCCAGAGCTTCAGGAGCCTCTGCAGGAACTGGCACTGCCAGAGTCTTGGCTTTGGAGGGGCATCCTTGCTGGCAAACACCAACGGGGGCTCCTTCTATATGGTAAGAAGGAAAGAGATGCTCTGTAGCCTTGGACAGTTCCAGGCTGTCTCTTACTCCACCCATTTTATTTTTATAACATTCATTTGCCTCCTATACAAATACAGCCTACTTCTAGCTTAGCCCTGCTTTTGCAGGTTTCTAAATATGGTTTTAAGTGGAGCTCTTACTGAATTGTAATTGAGAGAATTGTTCCAGGACTCTTCTAGAGATTCTGGCAATAGCTCCAAAATTACCTTCCTTGATCATTTCTCTTTTAATCTCCCCATTTTATCCACTTCTTCTATCACCACTCCATTTTTCACCTTCTTTTTGGTCTCTTCTTTACCATCTCCATGTCTTGTGTTGCTCACCACCGGGTTCAAAAGAACAACATGGACCATAGACATCTTATCCTCCCATGGGAAAATAGAGGACTTGAAAAGAGAGACTGCACTGGTCTATCTTTTATTTTATTTTTTTGTTATTTTGCATTCACCCCCTTATCATTCACTCCTATTCCTTTTCTCCTTCTCTTCTTTAGTGCTGCTCACCCTCTTCTTTTTCTTACTCCCTGTTTTCTGTTTGTGGGACAGATTCCCTGACAGGGTAACTTGCTGCAGGTCAGTTGAAATCAGGAGAATTTTGTTTTCTATTATCACTACAGCTTTGCACAACACAAGTTAATGTAGCAGTGTGGTTGTGATGATATCGCCAAGATTGAAAATGGCATTTCAATTCTAAATCACAGTCATTTATAACTTTTTCAAAAAAATACTACCTTTGGGACTCATATTTTTCATGCTCAGTCTCAGTCCAAGACTGAATTGGTTTTAGAAACTTCCATAAAAATCAATCCAGCTGTTTGCATTTTTTTTTCAAAGTTATCCAATCAGGAGGAGGGAAAAAGTGTTTTTCACCACTTAAGGTATTTTTCGTATGCTTTGCATCCCCAGCAACTCAAACCAACTTTATTTTGAAACATCACCCTTGAAAGTGAATGTACTCCTGAATGATGCATTGCCTTGTTTGAAGAAATTTGGTTTGGAAATTACACAGTTATAAACATGAGAACATTGTGTGCTGAGCATGCACAAAACATTATTTCCCTTCTTTGATTTAGAACTCTACCTAATAGTGATTAATGTTCCTAGGCATGAATATTTGTTTGTGCACTCATGAAAATTAGAGATGGAAAAGATCTATTGCATCATCTAGTTCGTCTTACCTCTAAAGGCTTGATACCTGCACTCTCTATTTGTACATGTGACAGGAGCTGAGAGTCACAGAAAGATCCTTTCTTGAAACTTCTCTACAGAGCTTTAGTGGAACAGGGACAGTAATTTTAACTCTGAAGCACATCTCTTTGTTTGTACCTTGGCTTTGCCGTCTAAAACATTTCCTAGAACTTCCTGATACGAATTTCAAGAAACAGTAAAATAGTACTCCACAGGTTGGACTATTGTCCAGTCTAGCCTTAGGCAATGGGACTTCCTTCACCTGCTTTGTGATTTTGAATAACCTGAAGATCTCATTGTCAGGAAGTTTCCCTTGCTACGCGTCTTGCATTGTCAAGATCTTCAGGCTATGGCAATAGTCAAATCATGACCAGTTATGTCACCATGAACAGTACCCCTGTCTCTTTATTATTTGTTCCTTATTATGAATACATATAGTCTATTATGCCATTGGCAATTCACTTTTGTTTAGACAATCTAGTCGTGCTTTGCTTCCTCCATCTTTCTCCATAAACCAGTTCATCTAGTCATTCCGTTACCTAGCACAACTCTTAGCTCTCATTGCTTTCATCCCTAGCTCTCATATTATCTGAGCATAGATGGTTTCTATTGCTTTTATTTGCACTCCCTCATATTCGTCAATAAGTTTTTTTTTTTTTAATAGTGGTGCCTGGAGTGGAAAACAGTTCTCATCCGTACCTAACAGCCTCCCATGGCAGGTCTACTCTAGGAAAACATTTCAGCAGGTTAGGAAACAGTAGGTATTTTTCCAGTAAAAAAAATAAAATTGGTTCATAATTTATCTTTGTTTTTAACTAAAAATGTGGAATATTTCTGTGGCATTAAAAAAAAAAAAAAAGAAAATATCAAGAGAAACAAGAAATAATCCACAAAAAAGTTTAATGTCACTGAAAAATATTTTGAACTGGGACATTTCAAACTGTCAGCTGTGTTTTTAGGGCACACTAGCTAACATACTTATATAACAGAATTTTAAAACTAGATTTGGATCTGTGCAGGAAAAAAAGAGGATGTTTACAATTGTGTTAACATACCACAGTTAGTCCACCATTCCTCAGGAGAATTACTGTGACCAAATGACACATTTGAAGGAAAATACCAAAAGAGACAGAATGTTTCTTCTTAACTCCCTGACATGTTACTTCTTGAAGAGCTTATGCAATTTAAAAAATAACAAAGATTTTAAAAATGACTGTTCTGTTTTAGGGGCCTCTATTTTCTGAGACAGTTAGCTAGAACCTCGTTTTTAGAAAGAACTAAGTAGTGCAGGTTTGAAAAGTGGGCTTTTTTAGTTGTCTCAAATTGGAGATTGTAAAAGGAGATGATACCCAGAATCAACATTTCATTTTGAAAACATGTCCTAAATTGTATCACTGGGACACAGGCAGCAGCATAAACAGTACCCTCATATTTCTCTTTGCCTGTTTGAAAAATACTACACCTGTTTAAAAAACATTCATACGTTTGAATGGAAGTAAAATGAAAATTTGGCTATAGCTGGCAGATAAGAAGTTGTTCTTTTTCTCTAGTTTATTTATGTAAAACCCAATAAACTGTTCAACATATAATCGCTTACATGACCTCTGTGTACAGAAACCAGTTTTCACATTTCTTAATGTCTTCCAAAAATGAACAGAAAGTGGAAATTTCCTTCTCAAGAGAATTTTAAATAATCTCAAAACCAAGACATGCTATTGAAAGTATAAGTTGTCAGAATATGGAATTTTTGCAATTATATGTCTCTAAAATGTAATTTGACAGTGTCCCTTTAATCCTATTACATCTTGTTCTCTCTTTGTTGACCAATTAGAATGATTGGCCCTTGTCATTTTCATAAAATCCTTTTATACATTTAAAATGCATTATCTTTCCTTCCCATGATCTCGCCATAATCATCTTGACTCATCAGTAAATATATAAAGCCGTTAGAAACTCACTCAGACACATACACAGTGTGTATATCCTCTTAATCTGTGTGTACATAAGTAGGAATACACTAATGCGCTAAAGTGGATGAAAATTTTCTTCAAAGTGCTTTTTGCATGACAAACAGTCTTTTAAAGGCAGAAGAGTTTCCATGAAACAATGTCTCATGTTCTTCAAAATGTTATATATAATGTGATATGAAAAAAGAGACACACCTAAAATGTTCTTTTTTTTTAAAGTAAGTTGTGTATTTTATTTGTAGCCTTTCTGTTGTGATATCTTGAAAGTGTATCAGCTGGGACCTACTGCAATGATATGATTTACATGCTGGCTCTCTTTCTGGACAAACTAACAGGTTGGAGTGGGGGCATTTAAAATTGCTTCACTCTCAGCCAAAATTAGTGATACTGCAGTCAGCAGTGGTAGCAAGATGGGATGGATGTTGTTTGCTTTCACAACTCTCAACTTCACATTCTGCCTCAAAAGGAAGATATTACCCTTTTGTGGGGCTGGTACACTTAACAAGAAATATTAGCAGTTAATGCTCTAGCATGGTGGTTTGGTAGGCCAGGCACACCAAGATAAAAAAGCTCCTCTACTGTGCTTATGTCATGGCAACCTTTCCTGATGATTGCAGTTAACTTTCAGCAGAATGAAGCACCTAGCACAACTGCAGAAGGTAAGCTGACCCATGGTAAAGCAGTTTAAATGGAGGATTGTTTTTCTTTCAACCCATATTCTTCAACTTCTCAAAAGACTGATTCGTAATTAACAGTTCCCAGAGATCCTCTCAAGAGAAACAGGGCTTAAAATGATTGCATTTGTATTGCATGCAAATGATTGCAACTGTGTATTACAGGTTTTTATGGAAGGTTCCCTACTTCACTGTTTCAGAGTATGTCTACATGATGGCAGAGTTCTTGGCCTTGTGGTCGAAGTAATAATGCTCAGCTGGCACTATCACAGTTATTACTCTCCCTCATATTTATATCACAGCTGCTGAAGCTTCAGGATATTGCTGCAGTACCAATAATAAATATTAATATTTCTATAGCAACCAATTGCTCTTAATTACTTTCACCACAGGAGCCAGGTGAAAGAGGAACCAAGCTCTGAAGAAGAAAGATCCTTATTCAATGCAGTATTTCCAAAGGGAAGAAGTAATGCAGAGGGAACTGGAAATTTGCCAACAAAAGGAGACACCTGAAAGAGGAAGAGATAAATATTTAGCCACTGAGATCTGTTAAAGTACAAAACATCATCTATAATTCAGATTCATAATTACTATATTTAAATACTGTCACAGCTGTACTACAAATAGGCCTATGCTGACAAATTACAAGGTAAGGGTGAGACCTGTACCTAAGTCTTAACTTATTTCCTCTCCCTGAAAGTGGGGTTGTCATGCGAATGCTTTTTTGGACTGTTGCTAAATTTGTACTTTTTTCATGCTATAGTTACATCTTTATCACAACTCCAAGCCTGAACAGTGGGAAAACTGAAAAAGAGATGACTCCATAATGAGCCATCCAGTGGAGACCTTGATCCAAATTTTGTGCAAAATGGTTGAGTGTTGAGCATCCTGTGACTAGAAGAAAGGCGACAGAGTGAAGCTGCCGTGGCCACCCAACAGAGGCAGCGGGTGCTCCGTACAGCACATGCATGCAGAGGCTTCAGCTAGGGGAGCTTCGTACTGACCATGCCTGTAGCTTTCAAAACTACCCAGACTGTCCATGCCAGCATCACCCCCTGGTGCCAGGGGGGTTGGTATGGAAACCCCCACGGAATTTTAAAGACCCTGGTGCTCCAACAGGATTTGGGAGTAACTGGCTGAGGTGCAATTTACCCCATTGTGAATAACACAGGGAAAAAGGATGGGAAGAGATGGACCTGGACTTCCCATCCTCTGGCTTCCTGACAAGACTCAATGACCTGTCACATGGCTGTTCATCAGGAGTTAAGACAGGGAAAAGTCATGCAGGACTGTTGTCCTCTGACAGAAGGAAAGAGTGGAATTCAGTCACACAGGAAAGCTAGTCCATCTGGACTGAACAAAGAAATGATCCTCTAGAGAGATGAGAGGTCCAGAGAGGATTTTAAAGGACTCTTCATTCCTGTAGAGGATCCTGTCTTATCATATTCTATCGTATCGTATTGTATCTTATTTATTTTTTACATAAAGCAGAGCAAATAATTTTGCAATATTGACAAATCTCCCCCTCTTGAGAAACCATTCTCTGTCTTTCATTGTTCTGATTATTATTGTTCTGATTATTATTATCATCTATCATCTATCATCTATCACAGAGCACGCCCTTCCTTTTTTTTTTTCCTTCTTAGAAATGAAATAACAAGTTTCTCATGTAGGTGGTGAGAGAAACAGGAAGAAACTGATTATAAAGCTTTTAAGTGAGTCTTCACTGTGTCAGTAATTTCCTTATCCAGCAATGGTCCAGCAGTCATCACAGTCTCTGCAGTCACAGGAAACATACTTTCTAGTGTACCATTGGTACTGGCAGTGTGGGATGTATCACAGAAGAACATCTCGGCTCCAGGCCATACAAGAGAGGTCTCTAGACACATCTTATGAAGGTGTGTATACAGAATTAAAGCCACTTCCAAAGACTTGCCAGTGCTGCAAAGCTTGGCTGTGTTTCTCAAGAGCCTGAAGACGTTGGTACCTGGAGCTTTTACTGTCAGTGGAGGTAAAGGGCACCTGTGGAAAAGCCTGCGGTTTTGTAGCCAATGTTTGGTCACCAGAGGAAAAGGTTGATGAGGGCTGCAAAAAGCACTGGGCATGAGCTGAAAGTTCTTAGGAGGTACAGAAAAGTTTCAGTTTGTGTTCTGGAAAAGATGCGGGGTTTATGTGAAAGGAAAGACTGCTTTTATAAACACTGCAGTGCAGAGGGGTGGGTAAATTCAGAACTGGCTGGGAAAGAAACCTTAGTGTGGGATTTATCTGAGATTGGCAATCATATAAAGGTGAAATATCACCATAGAGAGAGCTGTTGCTTCACTGTCATAATCTTTAAGAATCCTTCGATCATTGTGGATGGTTCAGATGATAGTCCTTGCTCAGTCTTTACCAGGTAAAAAACACCAGTGAGAATATTTGGATGTTGAATGGGGGGTAGGGGAATATGGAGGGCTCTCATGGGAGGTCATTAAAAAAAAAAAAGAAATGGAGCTATTGTCTCTCAGCTATCTGTCAAGTTAAAGTTTCCAAAAACTACAGCTTCCTTATAGTCCTTCGGTAGGCAATTGTCAGAGAGCTCAGCTTAAAGTTACACTTTGGCTTTGAGCTTGCTGGGCAGAGCAGCACTGGGGTCCTTGCCCTGGAGCCAAGGTGGTGGCTGGGTGTTTTTGCCATGCTTGCAGAAGTCCCTGCATCTTTTGCATCGCTGTGCCCTCAAAAGGTTTGCTTGATTATCACCAAGTGTTTGGTTATTAAAAACAAGCTGTCAGCCTCACAGCCTATGACTCTAATGTATAATTAAATGCATCCTATCCTCTGTTTCCAAAACACTGTTACAATAATGTCAAGTTGTGATAATCTAGTGAAAGGCGATGTGGAACGGGGGGGAGTTGGACATGCAGGACGTTTCTGCAGCTCCACTGTGTGCATCAGTTGCGGGATTACGGCCTTGCACCCCAGGCTGCTGCGCTGCAGTGCCCACCCCAAGAAAAGGGGCAGTGACAGTGAGGCCAAGGTAAAATAAAAAGCAAGTTTTGAGGTATGTGTGGGAGCAGGGGGAGAAGGATGAAAGAGAGCAGATTTCTTTTCCTTCTGTGGGGTCTGTTTTTCCTACTGACATTAGTGGTGTCAGGACTTTGTCCCTCTTCTTTGTAATGGCAGTGTAACCATGGAAGCAGACCTCCTGGGGGAGCTGGAGAACCGCATCCTTTACTCACAGCACAGCTCGATGGGGTACGTTCCCGTCCTCACTTGGTGCTGCAGTTATCCCTTAGCTGGGTGGTCTTCCCTTCCCCTCAATCACACAGAGCCCATCTGCAGGACCCTGGTGGAGGCCAAGTGGTGCTGAGCTTCAGCTGCCTGTGGATAGTCTTCCGAAGTTACCATGCTACTGGAGCTGCTGGCAGCACTTGGGAATGCATCCTGGTCTCCCTGGGCTAAAAAACCCCATCCAAAAGCTGGGACAAGCCAAATCTCTTCTTTGATCCCTTTATGATCTGAGTTTCCCTGTATGCTAGCATGGAGTCCACATGTACCACTGTGGTAGGTTGACCCTGGCTGGACGCCAGGTCCCCACCAAAGCTGCTCTATCTCTCCCCTTCCTCAGCTGGACAGGGGAGAGAAAATATAACGAAAGGCTCACGGGTTGAGATAAGGACAGGGAGATCACTCACAATTACCGTCACGGCCAAAACAGACTTGGCTCAGGAAAATTAATTTCATTTGTTACCAATCAAAATCAGAGTAGGATAATGAGAAATAAAACCAAATCTTAAAAACACCTTTCCCCCACCCCTCCCTTTTTCCTGGATGCAACTTCACTCCCACTTTTCTCTCCTTCCTCCCCCTGAACGGCACAGGGGGACGGGGAATGGGGGTTGTGGTCAGTTCATCACACATAGTTTCTGCCGCTCCTTCCCCCTCACACTCTTCCCCTGCTCCAGTGTGGGGTCCCTCCCACAGGACATAGTTCTCCACTAACTTCTCCAACGTGAGTCCTTCCCATGGGCTGCAGTTCTTCACGAACTGCTCCAGCATGGGTCCTACCCACGGGATGCAGTCCTTCAGGAACAGACTGCTCCAGCGTGGGTCCCCTGTGGGGTCCACAAGTCCTAACAGCAAACCTGTTTCATTGTAGGGTCCTGTCTCCACAGGTCCACAGGTTCTGCCAGGATCTTGCTCCAGAGTGGGCTTCCCACAGGGTCATGGCCTCCTTCAGGCATCCACCTGCTCTGGTGTGGGGTCCTCCACAGGCTGCAGGTGGATATCTGCTCCACCGTGGACCTCCATGGACTGCAGGGACACAGCCTGCCTCACCATGGTCTTCACCACGGGCTGCAGGGGAAGCTCTGCTCCTGTGCCTGGAGCACTTCCTCCCCCTCCTTCTTCACTTACTGACCTTGGTGTCTGCAGAGTTGTTTCTCTCACACATTCTCACTCGTCTCTCCAGCTGCAATTGCTGTTGTGCAGTAACTTTTTCCTCTTCTTACACGTGTTATCCCAGAGGCACTACCACCATCTCTGATTGGCTCAGCCTTGGCCAGCAGCAGGGCCATCTTGGAGCTGGCTGGCATTGGCTTTATCAGACATAGGGGAAGCTTCTAGCAGCTTCTCAGAAAAGCCACCCCTGTAGCCCCCCCACTACCAAAACTTTGCCACACAAACACAATACAACCACAAAGGAATAAGTGACAGGAAGATACAGCAGCAAGGAAAACGCAGGAGCATCCTGACCATGTTGTAGGAAAAGAGCTTTCGTCTCCTGAGTTGCTACCAGTTTACATGGTAGATATTCAGCTAGGACTGTCTCTACTCCCTTGAAGAAGTGGTGCCTGGCTCTGTCCTCAGGTTCCCCTACCCTCCCCTCTGTAATTACACTGCCTTTATTTGTAGTAGGTAGTTGATACTCACTGAAGTTCACTCAGCCTTTGCCTGTTGCAGCTCAGAGGAGAGGCTGGGCTGTTGACACTTCTTCTTTGGAGCTATTTGGCCAACTTTTTGAAAGGTACCTATTTCAGGCAATCAATGGTCTATGGCACCCATGAAAAGAGTCTTTGACATAAAATAAAAGCCTTCTCTACCCCTTTTCTCTCCCTCTGCCCTGATTTCATCCTTCTGTCCAATCCTACTACCTTATCAAACTGGAATTCTTGCACAGTTATGGTGGCTGCCATTGAATTGCATGAAGGGTTGGGTGCAAAAATATTCAAGGTAAACAAGCTTCTTTCCCAGTTGCTCTTGGCTACAGTCATCACTGGGCAATGTTTTCCATCTGGGACCTTTGCATATTGGATTATGCAGCTGGGCATTTCTGTGTATCCTCTCAGTTCTTGTGTGTGTCTCTCACTGTACCTCTTATTTAGCTCTTTGACCTGCCACCATGCCTGGTGCAGAAGCCAGACAACTTGTCCTCAAGAGTCAGCTGTGGGACTTGCACTAAAATGGAAACCGGTGATTTGAGCTTCTGTTCCACTTAAGCTCCAGCTGCAGCTCCAAGATGTTCAAATGTCACATCTGTACTCCCTGCTATGGGTGGTCTTTGCATTCACAAACATAATCTTTTATTTTGTTTTTTACTGGAGGGTGGAGAGATGAGAAAGAAACACAAAGACGTGGGGATTTGCCTCCCCTAGAAAATCTGAAAATCCAGCTTTTCCTTCGCAAATGCAACAATCTCCCTGCCTCCTCCTGACTTTCAACCATTCTCAAGCAGGACTCCAATCAGAGAGCAGCAATACCTGTCTTGCAGGGCTAAGAGGTCCTGAAGTGACATGACAGCTTTGCACTGGCCTTCTGAGTAGGGTTACGTTCCCCTACAGAGGGGATAAAAACACCATAAGTGATGTTAGAAAAGATTGCATGGAGCCTTTCATTCCCTGTTGTGTGCTTGAGTTGATCATGGGGAAAAAACCATGAACTCATATAGGATTTCCAAAAAGGAGGATTGCAAAGCACCAGCGAGCCATGTGGCAGTCTCCTTTTTATGTGTGATACAATTAAATGCTTATTTACAGCTTTTCTTTTTTTTACCATCATTGTTTCGGACTCCCTCCTCCCTATGTAATTTATTATTATTTAATTATATAGTTTGTTAAGCATTGACAGTCTTAGAGTTTTATTGTACTCTGTACCTTTGCCTCTCACGAGCACCCTAAATGCATTAGGTGCTTTGAACAAATCTGTTCTTGGTGCGTAGCAGAGGAGTGATATCTCTGGATATTTATAAAGTCAGTTTGTATAAATGAATTGGAAGGAGCACATGGCTTTAGAAATTATATCGCAGACTTTTTTTCAGGACTGCATGTCAAATGTGGATGTATTGGGTTTGCATGGCAAGGTTTTGGTAGTGGGGGGGCTACAGGGTTGGCTTCTCTGAGAAGCTGCTAGAAGCTTCCCCTATGTCTGATAAAGCCAATGCCAGCCAGCTCCAAGATGGCCCTGCTGCTGGCCAAGGCTGAGCCAATCAGAGACGGTGGTAGTGCCTCTGGGATAACACGTGTAAGAAGAGGAAAAAGTTACTGCACAACAGCAATTGCAGCTGGAGAGACGAGTGAGAATGTGTGAGAGAAACAACTCTGCAGACACCAAGGTCAGTAAGTGAAGAAGGAGGGGGAGGAGGTGCTCCAGGCACAGGAGCAGAGCTTCCCCTGCAGCCCGTGGTGAAGACCATGGTGAGGCAGGCTGTGTCCCTGCAGTCCATGGAGGTCCACGGTGGAGCAGATATCCACCTGCAGCCTGTGGAGGACCCCACACCAGAGCAGGTGGATGCCTGAAGGAGGCCGTGACCCTGTGGGAAGCCCACTCTGGAGCAAGATCCTGGCAGAACCTGTGGACCCGTGGAGACAGGACCCTACAATGAAACAGGTTTGCTGTCAGGACTTGTGGACCCCACAGGGGACCCACGCTGGAGCAGTCTGTTCCTGAAGGACTGCATCCCATGGGTAGGACCCATGCTGGAGCAGTTCGTGAAGAACTGCAGCCCATGGGAAGGACTCACGTTGGAGAAGTTAGTGGAGAACTATGTCCTGTGGGAGGGACCCCACACTGGAGCAGGGGAAGAGTGTGAGGGGGAAGGAGCGGCAGAAACTATGTGTGATGAACTGACCACAACCCCCATTCCCCGTCCCCCTGTGCCGTTCAGGGGGAGGAAGGAGAGAAAATTGGGAGTGAAGTTGCATCCAGGAAAAAGGGAGGGGTGGGGGAAAGGTGTTTTTAAGATTTGGTTTTATTTCTCATTATCCTACTCTGATTTTGATTGGTAATAAATGAAATTAATTTTCCTCACGTGGAGTCTTTTTGTCTGTGATGGTAATTGTTGATTGATCTCTCCCTGTCCTTATCTCAACCAATGAGCTTTTCATTATATTTTCCCTCCCCTCCCCAACTGAGGAGCGGATTGATAGAACGGCTTGTTGGGTAGCTGGTGTTCAGCCAGGATCAACTCACCACAGTGGGTAAATAGTTACTGCATGTAAGAGAAAACAATATAAGAAAGGGAAGGAACCCTCTCAGTTTGCCACTTAGTGAAGCCTTTTGGGTTTTATAAAGTTCCTACTATGCCAGAAAGCATCTGAAACAATTTTACAGATCTTTTCAGCCCAGTCTCCCGTCTCCCCTCCCTGTCCCACCTTCAAATTTTCGTCTATGATGAATGAAATATTTCTTTTTTTTCCCCTTGTCTCCATCTCTCCAATTACCAGTGTAGGGCCATGACAAGAGGAGTATTATTCCTGGTCAGCAAGAGGATCTCCTTACTCTGATGAGCTAAGATCATAAGCAGTTTAGCTGAAGAGGGTACAGAACCTTTTTCAGCACTGTTTCAGCACTCACCACTGCATGTGGGCAAGGACCTGATTCAACATAATGTCAGTTATGTTTTCTTTGCCAGCTCTGCACCCTGTTTTGCCTTGTCTTGCAGAGCTATTGAATTTCCTCCCAAAATGCAACAGCTCCAGAACCCCCTAAACATCTTCAGAGGGTACATTGAATTGAAAGTCGGTGGAGCTGACACTCCTCAGTGCCTGTGGTACTTCTGAAAGGTTTCCCCAGCAGAAGCTGAGAAAACCCAGAAGAAACTTCTTTTTGCTGAAATTGGTTCTTCCTGAGGCAGTGGACTCTCAGTCTGAGTAAGTGACCTGGTTTTCAACAGCTAGTAAGGGTCAATAGGGAGGAGCTCAACAACTTCTCAAAGTTAGGATGCTTGGAATTCAATTCAAACCCTAAATATAGGCTTCCAGTGCTGTTATTGTGCCTGCAGCTGTGCAAGAGGTCTGCTCAGAGCTGGCACATATGGCAAAGAAGGTCCAGGAGAACCGTGTCCTTCTGGAAGGACAACTGGAAGTCTTGCAGAGTACCTTACAGTAGTCAAAATGACAATAATACTGTATGTATATATTTTGGCCTCCCTTCAGTATAAATGGGGTCAGCCACTGGAAGTCAGGAGCAAACAGACTTACTTATGCATGAATTTGTTTTTATGTCCTGTTAGCAGGCTTATTTTGAATGGCACTGGATTTGTGCAGGTGAATGAACAAAGATGTTGTTCACTAGACTCATAGGTCAAAGGCTAACATAGGCTGAGCAGGATCTCTGGACATAGTTCAACCACTGTTTTAGAGCAGGACCAACTTCAAAATTAGGTGAGATTACGGATTGTTTATCAGAGTTTTGTGTATCTCAAGAGACAGAAACAGGGAGCCATCCAGATTGGAAGGGACCTTTGGAGATGAACTACTCCAAGCTTCCACTCAGACAATGCCAATTAGGACAGATTGCTCAGGGCCTTGCCCAGTGAAGTTTTTAATTTTTCCTGTATGTCAATATCTCTTGTACAGGGGAACTCAAAATTCAACACAACACTCCACATGCAGTCTCAGAAGTGCCAGGCAGAGGGGAATAATCACTTCCCTTGACCTGCTGGCTCCCCTCTTACTAATACAGTCCAGTACATGGTTGGCCTTCTTAACTACAAGGACACGCTGCTGAGTCATGCTCAATTCTTCTTGACCAGGACCTCTAGGTCTTCTTGTGCAAAGCTGCTTTCCAGCCAGTCAGTCCCTGGCCTGCGCTGTTGCAGGGCGTTATTCCATCCCTGGTGGGGACTTGGCATTTGCCTCTCTAAAACTTCATGGTCCTGTCAGCCCATTTTTACAGCTTGTCTAGGTCCCTCTGAATAGCAGTTGTACCCTCCAGCTGTTGGCAGCTGTTCTCCCTGGTTTGGTATCCTCTGTAACCTTGCCAGGAGTGAGCTCTATCTCATCACTCTGGTTGGTAACAATCATGATAAACGATATTAGCCCAGTATTAGTCCCTGAGGGATGCCACTAGTAAGGGTCTGCCAGCTGGACTTGTTACTGCTGATTACCACTGGCTGAGCCCAGCCAATTTTCCACCCTCTCACCAACCATTTATCCAGTCCATATTTCTCCAGTTTGGTTATGGAGAGTCCACAGCCTCTCTGGGCCCCTGTTCCCGTGCTTAGCCACACTCACAGCGAAGATTTTTTTCTTTATATCCAGTCAGATTTACTTTTTCTGAGAATTTTGATTATTGATTCTTTTATTTTTGCTGTGCACCACAGAGATGGGCTCCATCTTCCCTATAAATCCACTTTCAGTCGTAGCAGACAGAAATCAAATGCCTCTCCACTATCTATTCTCCAGGCTGAAGCAACCCAGCTACATCCATGTGTCCTCATACAGCAAGTTCTCCAGCCATCTAGCTGTCTTCACAACACTCTGCTAACCTTGCTCTAGTTTTCACTCTCTCTCTCTTGTAACAGGGGATCCAGAACTGGACACAGTGCTCTAGAAGCAGACTCAGGACTGCCAAGCAAAAGGGAAGTGAATGCTCCTCTCAACCTCCTGACAATGCCCAAGACAGTCTCTACCTTTAAAGCAGAAGAGGCAATGAGAATGCTTTGCTGGAGATGGGGACTGTGATATGTCCCGGTATCCCAGTTTCCCTGTCACCCAGCTTGGAGAGCTGGCTGATGTGTATCACAGCTTTCATTTGGACAATGTGGATGGATTTCATTCCTACAGAAAGCACAACACAGAGGTAAGGAGGTGTGTATGATGCCCCCGATTTTGCTTCCATATGGTGTTTGGAGGCACCTGGGGCTAGATACTCCAAAAGAGCTACTGGATCCTGCAGGCTATGCTATAGTCTAGAAGACTGCTCAAAATGAAAGCTGGCAGTCCCTAACCTATATAAATAGTATAGGGGTATGGCTGAGGAGACGGAGGGCTGGGGATTCTTGTTTTGACATGCACAATCCATGCTTGTGGGAGTTATATGGTAGCTGTAAATTTGAACCAGCTGTGTATGACAAATCTTAGCTGTATATTGTGGTTTTGCTTGGGCAACAGAACAGCCCTGGTGTGGCCCAGATTACATTTGTATGGGAAGCATAGTCGAAACTAGGCATTTTTCATTTGGGACAATGTGCGTGGTTTGAGCAGATGTCTGTGGGAAAGATAAATAGCGTTGTGATCCATTGGGTGCAAGGATAAGAGCTAATTAATTGTACTGGTTTTGGCTGGGATAGAGTTAATTTCCTAGTAGCTTGTGTGGTGCTATGTTCTGCATTTGCAATGAAAAGAGTATTGACAACACACCAGTGTTTTAGCTATTGCTGAATAGTGCTTACATAATGTCAAGGCCTTTTCTGCTTCTCAGACTGCCCTGTCAGCGAGTAGGCTGGGGGTGCACAAAAAGCTGGGAGGGGACACAGCTGGGACAGCTGACCCCAACTGACCAAAGGGAGATGTGATGCCGTATGACATCATGCTCAGCAATAAAAACTGGAGGAAGAAGAACGAAGGGGGGACGTTTGTAGTGATGGCCTTTGTCTTCCCAAGCAACCGTTCTGCACGATGAAACCCTGCTTTCCTGGAGATAGCTAAACATCTGCCTGCCAATGGGAAGCTGTGAACGAATCCCTTATTTTGCTTTGCCTGCACATGCAGCTTTTGCTTTACCTATTATTCTGTCTTTATGTCAACCCGCGAGTTTTCACACTCTTACCCTTTCAATTCTCTTCTCCATCCCACTGCAGGGAGTGAGTGCGCGGCTGTGTGGAGCTTAGCTGCCTACTGGGGTTAAACCACAACATCAATATTTGTGATCACTTCCATGGACAGCATGTTAAAGGCTGGTGCAAGCTACCTAGTCTTTTTTCTTGCCTGAATTAAGTAGTTTGGACTTTAACTGAGATTTTCAGTGTTTGGGAAAATTTTAGGAACGCTTTCCTTTTAAAAGGACTAAGTCAATAGCTGTAAAAGGAAAGCTGCCACTGAGCTTGCATATTGCTGAAGCAAGGCAAGAAAAACAAAAGCTGAGGAAAAGCCAGGAATCGTAATATTTGTTCAGCAATTTATTGGGTAGTCATTCCAATGCACTGGTCGTGGCTGGTGTATCACTTTTACGTTGATATTCATGCATGTTTTAAAAAATAGAATGATGATGAGGATTTTTCTGTTTAGTTTTTTTTTCCAGCTTGCTTCCTTTCTTTTTTCTTATGTATTCTATGTAATCCCACACTGATACCTTAATAAAATATTCTTGCCTCTCATATAGAAGATTTATCGTTGTTTTTAATTAAGAAATCATCAGCCAGTATTTGACAGGCCATTTTCAGCCTCATTACAAATGTGTTCTTGATTAAATTTCAGGTATATTCAATATCCTGTAAATCAGAGAAGAATGTTTTCTCTTTTCTACTATTCTATAGAAAACATGACAGATATGATGTCTGCCGATAGCATGTGCTTAGCATAAAGTACAATAATGTTAATGGGGAGTTGAAAACTGTATAAATCTGCCTCCTCAGAATGGAGCTGAATTTGGTATATTCCCCAGCTGGAGAACACTTAGGAAAGTGTTAACTGGCACATCAAGAAGATTTTTTCCTACACAGAAAGAAAAAAATGAAGGTTGGAGGTCCTTAGTCTGTGGCCTTCTCAGGAAATGGGGTTTCAGAGTTGGAGAGAAGGAGGAAGAAAAAAAAGTAATAGAAATCGAAGCTGACTAGAGGAACTCAGTGTTGCACTTTATGTGATGGGAGTGTCAGTCTAGAAGCAAAGTATATTATAGAGGTGTATGTGTATGCGTTTGCCAGAGAGACAAAGGGAGTATCTGGAGAGGGCAACAAACACTCAGAGCTTTGCATGTCAACAAAAGTGAAATTATGAATCTAGAAAGTGAAAAGGAAAATCAAAACCTGATGGCAGGAAGGATAAAACACAGTAATGGACCTCACAGAAACTGCCTGAGCCCCCCTGCCAAACAGGGCTTGAAAGGGAAAAAAGCCACAAGACTATTTCCTTCTATCTTGGAAGATGCTAGGCATCTTCTCTCCAGTAAGCCAGGTGTACCTGCGTAGTCTAACATTCTCACGTGTAATGTCTATGGCTAGTTATATCTCACACAACCTTTTCATGCTGACATCTCTTTCTCCTTTCTTAATAAACCAAATTTCAGTTAGACTGACTAGATGACAGGGGGTTTGACTTAAGGTTGTTGAAAGATGCCCTGCACTCTGGTTGCCACTAGAAGGGCACTCCTTGCTGGGTCTTCTCCCATGCCATTAACTGGCCGATGATGTCCAGGAAAGTGCCTAAAAGCCAAGGACAAGTACCAAGTAGAAGGTTTGCAGGTGACAGTAACTACCATAAATGTCTTTTCTTCACACTGTATTTTAATATATTTTAGGTCCCATAGCACAATTTGAGGGACTTTGGAGCCTGTCTGGTGCTCACTGGAGTAATTCTCCTGGTCTGGTCTGGTGTGGTCTGGTCTGGAGTGACTTATGAAGTATTAATAGTCCTACTTAACTGCACTCAAATGATGCTCCAATGTGTTCACCACCTCCAGGCTAACATTCTCCACCCCTTTTACAGAGCTTAGTATGATTTCTAAGAAGTGGTGCATCTTTTAAATAAGGGTGACCCATGCTGGCATTGACGTTAGTTTTGCTGACACCAAATAAAAAGGTGCGTACAAGCTGAAAAACACAGAATTTATTACATATTTGTTCGCAGCAGCACGACACAGAATTGCAGCGGATTGGAAACAAAAGCAAGTTCTGTGTCTAGAAGAAAGAGGCTGAAAAGATGTTAGGAAGTAATGATAATGGAAAAGTTAACTGATGCTAGAAGTGATTACACAGGAGGCTTCCGCACAGTGTAGCCGCCTTTCTACAACTTTATTCAGCAAAATTTGGCACTATACATTGCCTGATGCCCCCAGCTGCTCAAGCAATCTTTCACATTTCTGCAAACACTGGTTAATAGAACATTTTCCTGCTCTGCTGCTTAAGGACATATATCAAAAAGATGGCTTAATTTCCAAAAGGCTGTGATGTATAATATGGAAATAGTGCCACATGTCAGCTCACTGCTAATACTTTGTCCAGTGCATTTTATTTGAACATGCTTTAATCTGTCAGCTATTATTCCTGATTTGTGCTACAGTTATGTTTTTCCTTTGATAAAAAATAAAATAAAGAGAAAGGAAAAGCACAGACTGGGTAGATAAGTTAATTCACATTTTTATTGGCACGCGTGATCCTAAAATACATGGTATTCTGTACTGAACCAGAATTTTAAACCCCACTGCAAATAGGGTTAAATTGGTAGGGTTATGTTTAACTGTTTCCACTCCTCCTCTCTTGCCTGCCTGACTCATTGCCCTTCTGTAATCTCCCCAGCAAGACAAAACTGAATAGGAGAGGTGGGTAAACATTTAGTTTTCAAATGACAAAACTGAACTACATGTGTGTGAAAGCCTAATCAACAGAGCTGAGCAGGAATTTTGTGATCCAGTGTTTTCTCATTAGAAAATGCAGATTTGAGCATAGTCTAATGGTACAGAGGGAAAGACAAGGAACAAAAAGACATTTCTATAAGGCAAAAAAATCTCTATTTAAGACGACTTGCGCAGTAACATTCCAATGTTTCATTTTGAAACAACTTTTGATTTGCTTATTATTTTGGTTAGAAATTTAAACTGTGATAATGATAAAATAGCTCTACACCATTAAATTATTATATTTAAAAATTAATCACAGACTTGCTATATTCAAGTTTTAAAATATTCAGCATCAAAACTGAACCATTCTGATGATATCAAGAAAAGCTTTGGCCAAACAAAAATAAAAGCCCTGAATTTGTTTTATGTAGCACTTTAAATGTTGTTTGGTTTCCTTAACTTTAAGCTAACAAATAAACACCACAAAATCTTGTGAAATATCTTGTGGCATGGACAATTTTATTCTTGACCAGCATTTGTTAGCAGTGAAATTTACCAACAGAGCTTCTTGAAACAAAATAAAGTCATTGGAATTATTGGTGGATTAGACAGGATTCACTTTTCCTTACTTGCACAAATACCATGTGATCTCAATGAAAACTTTCATTTTAAGGCTCCAAACTTTAATGCTTGAAATAATCTGAACTGTGCAGACTGGGGTTACTTCTTTTTTTACTTCTACTAGAAAATTATCTGCCTATGGAAATTAGATAAAACGACATGCAGTAGACCCTGGCTGGCTACAGTCAGAAACATGAGCTCTTTGAGGAGGGGTAGTGGGTCGCTTCTATCTCAGTCTTTTGTCTTCTGTTAGGTCTTGAAACTCTGGTATCATTTTTCGGGTACTGTGCAGACTCTGTAGCACAGAAAGTACATCACTGCCAGCCTGGGGGCTGAGGACATCGCTTGCAACCATCAGCTGCTGCACAGCGGGCCAGGGTCCTCCTCCTTCTGGACCTTCCTTAGCTTAGGAGGCATTTGGGAGCATAAAGGGCAATGGTAAGAAAGAAGACAAGGGAGAATGCAACTTCCTATCTGAAACCATGCCAGGTTAGTATAATGAGATGGATCTTAACTAAACCTGAGGCTGATTTATACGAATGTGGTGTTAACCTGATATGCATCCTGGGTCAGGGTGTGCAAAGATGGTAGGAAGCAGATAGCAACATGTAAAACTCCAGTCTGCAGTACTGTAACAGATAAAAAAAATCATTGCATTATGCTCCAACACAAAGCACTCTGTTTTAGACCAGGTTTATTGAATTGAATTAAACTGAGCTAAACTGTATTTAGAAAAAAATTCATGCTTTCATGCACTGTGATTTGCCTCTTAAAGGAAAAAGATATTAATCTATATTTTGAGAACATAGTGTGGGTTTTGCTGAGCTAATTCTGTGCACAGACTGCACTGTGCATTTTCACAGTTCCCATTAATTAATTAATTAATGGCAATTCAGAGGCCTCAATGCTTTCTCTATTGAGTCTCCATCTGATATTAGCACTTGGACAAGAGCTTTTGAACTCTCTCAGCAGCAAGGGAGTCCTTGGTCTCAAGAAGACCAGCACAGACAGAACCTGTAATAGCAATATCGTTAACCTTAGGGTACCAAAGACAGATCTAACATCACTGGCGCTTGTGCTAGGCTCAGACCTTAAATCATCCCTTTCAGTTGATACATAAGGCCAGATTCTTTAATGTCCTCTGGTTGCTTTAAGCTGTTCCTGTAAGGCAACAAACCCTAAGCTGAAGTTGACTGGCTGGTTAAACCAAATTTATAGTTGTTTTTCACTGCCAGAAAGACACAGTTAATCTGAACCATGATTTACAAATACTGAGGGAAGACTGTCACATTATCAACCTTTAATGATGATGGAATAGGTAAGCTCTCATAAGCATGTTCCTAAGGGACACATATAGAAATAAAGAGGTTCAGGTCCAGTGGTTACCCCTTCATGGACTGGGGATCTTGTGTACATAAAATATTTGACAAGGGTATGGTGCCCTGATATTCTGTTTTATTTCATTACTTAATAGCTAAAACCTGGAGTTGGTGGGTGGAGGCAGAACATTTAGCTCTTCCTCATCTTCCTCATCTTCCCACAGTAAGTTTGCAGATGACACCAAGTTGGGCGGGAGCGGTGATCTGCTCGAGGGTAGGAAGGCTCTGCAGAGGGATCTGGACAGGCTGGATTGATGGGCCGAGGCCAATTGTATGAGGTTCAACAAGGCCAAGTGCCGGGTTCTGCACTTGGGTCACAACAACCCCATGCAATTCTACAGGCTTGGGGACGAGTGGCTGGAAAGCTGCCCTGCAGAAAAGGACCTGGGGGTGTTGGTCGACAGCCGGCTGAATATGAGCCAGCAGTGTGCCCAGGTGGCCCAGAAGGCCAATGGTATTCTGGCCTGTATCAGAAATAGTGTGGCCAGCAGGAGTAGGGAAGTGATCGTGCCCCTGTACTCGGCGCTGGTGAGGCTGCACCTCAAATACTGTGTTCAGTTTTGGGCCCCTCACTACAAGAAGGACATTGAGGTGCTGGAGTGTGTCCAGAGAAGGGTGATGAAGCTGGTGAGGGGTCTGGAGCACAAGTCTTATGAGGAGCGGCTGAGGGAACTGGGGTTGTTCAGTCTGCAGAAGAGGAGGCTGAGGGGAGACCTCATCGCTCTCTACAACTACCTGAAAGGAGGTTGCAGAGAGGTGGGTATTGGTCTCTTCTCCCAAGTGACTAGTGACAGGACTAGAGGAAATGGCCTCGAGTTGCACCAGGGGAGGTATAGACTGGATATTAGGAAAAATTTCTTTACTGAGAGAGTGGTGAGACACTGGAATAAGCTGCCCAGGGAAGTGGTGGAGTCACCATCCCTGGAGGTGTTCAAGGAACGTGTGGATGTGGCATTGTGGGACATGGTTTGGTGGGCATGGTGGTGTTGGGTTGATGGTTGGACTTGATGATCTTATAGGTCTTTTCCAACCTTAATGATTCTGTGATTCTGTGGTTCTGTGATCTTCATGGTATGTTCTAAGCGAAGCATTTCTGCATTTTCAGAGGTGTCCTTCATGTTAAAACACTTCTAACCAAGATCCCCAAACAATAGAAGCTCTCAATGATATGTTTCCTGGGTAAGTAAGTGAATCTTTTCCAAAAAATCAGCAGCGCTGAAGATTGTCCATAGGGACAGGTTATACCTGTCAACTCCCTTTTGCGCTGATACAGATATCTTGTCCTGTTTACCTCTTTCTTTGAGAAAGGACATGTTCCTGGTATTGCTTTAGATTCTATTTTAAACTGTAGATGAGGTCATAAGGTTAGGCCATAATTCTTGGCATTGCTTTTTAGCTGAGCACTTCCATCTCTCACAAGTGACAGACCCTCTCTTGTAGGACTGCTGGGCTTTTGCCTACTATGACATACTTTGAATTCTGGGGGAATTCTGCAGGATAAGAATACGTTTGAGATACTTTAATCAGCTAACTGAGCCAGACTCTGTTGTGCCTGTCATACCCCAAGGCAGTCAAAAGGACTGGTTGCACCTTTCTCCCCTTACCCCTGGAACAAGGATTATACCATCCTATGCTTTAACAGCCTTGGGAAGCTTTGGTAGTCTATTGCAAATTAAATAGAAGTTCAACAAGTTAAAAGTATCTAGAATGTAACATGCATTGCCTCCATCACATGGCCTCAGAGGTGGTAGAAGAAGATAATGAAGGCTGATCTCTACTGGGTGGCTCTTCCATGCGTAAGGAATGTCTTGTCAGGGAGACCCATCAGCCTTTGAGATCTGGAATGCTGCAAAGTACAAAGTACTCCAGAGATGTCCTTGCTGTTAGCACTGCCCACTAAAACCCTGCAAACACCATATGTTCTTGCATTCCTTCTCCAGGTGCTTAGCTTTAAGCATACACTCCATCCCTTTGATTTCAAGGCAACAAAAACGTCCAAGAGGCACAGTGGAGTCTCCTGCTCCTCTGAACACAAAAGCAAATCAACAAATGCACAAGTAAGTCTTCTGCTTCATTTGTAAGGTCTGCCTGTGAGTTTTGAGATGCACTCTCTGGTATTTGTATAATGGCTCAATTCTCTTTATCTGATGCATTTCCAAGAAGGGATTTACAGGTGCTTAAAAACCAGTATTATAGTGCTCTCACTCTCAAATAACCCATTAACTTGTGTTACCAATAGGACTCTTGGGGAAGGAGGCAGGGGGAATAACATTACAGTTAAAGAAAACTTCATAAAATACCCATACTTGCAACTTATGTCTGCACTGACAATGTCTACAGCACAAATGACGTGGCAGATATTTTTTACTGCAGCATTTGCTTCAACCCATGCAGCTGATGATGCAAGGCCTTGTTATGAACATGGCATGTAATGCTCTCACAGGTGTTGCTAGTTCCCATTTGCAAGGCCAGGCCAGCAGGCATCCCTAATTGCATCTTACCGACAGAAAAGGCTCCCAGGAGACGAGAGATGATTACCAAACCCAGTATAGGTTGTTTTGGAGAAACAGAGAGGGGGGGGAAAGAATGTAAAGGAGAAAGAAGCTAGCAAGCTTTCCCAGCTGAAAACTTTGATGGATTTTGAATGTTGCTGTGCAAAGGAGAAAGCAATGTGACATGGCTTGTGTTTGGAAAGGAGGCTTCAATGCCATGTATTTAATGCAGCATCCCCTTTTATCAGAGAACTTCCTCCTCACGTGGAGGTATTTTTGCCTTCAAGTTTCCATCTTTTTGCATCATTGATGCTCCTTCAAAATACTTTTTTCCTCAAAGAACCCACAGTTCTCAAAAGAGTTCCCTGGCAGGACAGTGACTCTGGGAGATCACTGAGGAATGAGCATTGAGGGACGGTGATAGCTGAGCAGTAGTCAATCTTAGTCATGAAAACATACAGATGTGAGAGAGTCTAGACATTATTTTGCCGGTAGCTGGAGAACACAAATGCAAAACAACTGCCCAGCTTGCCAGAATCACCACACATTTATCACCACACAAATATTGCTGTGCTCAGAGTTCCCGATCCCTGTAGGAAAGCTTCAGAAAATGTTGCATTTTGAAGTAATGTTGATGCTTTTGCTATTCTGTAACCCACTGCTCTACCGAGCATAGCTAGCAGAACTTTTGGAGGGTCCTGTGCATGAAGGAGGTGAAAGTGCAAATTGGTATATGGTGCTGTCTGTTAAACAGGTCTTGGAATTCACGCCATCACTCAGTGGTGCCAGAGAATGCACTCTGACTTTCATGGGGACATGAGTGCAGATGTCACCCTGCTCAAAAGAACAATTTCAAGGACTGATGCAAACGTTCAGACAGATTTTTTTTTGTTTGAAAATACTAACTGATCAAAAGCTAAAAGTTTCAGAAAGTGGATCAATTTAGAGCAGAATTTATTTTTTAAACACATGTGAAGTGTTCCCCTGGCCCTTTCCTGAATGAAGATTAAAATTTTCCATTTGATATTATTTTTTCTTTTGCATTTTAGTGCCCTATTACAAAAGCCAGGAGTAGAGTGCAATGGTTTAATTTTCACTGGCACTTTGCTTGCTGTGAAGTAAAAACAATACCTTTCATTTGGCATGAAATTTTTAAGATTAAATCATTCAGGTTCAGGGTGGGTATTGTTTTAAAATCAGTTTTTCCTGGTTTTGGTGCCAACAGAATGTTCTGACTTGGAAAAAGTATTCAATGCACAAGGATCATTCCTAGTGCAGAGAGTCCAACAGGGAAGTAAAAGTTTATGAATATGCAGGCCCAACACTGATGTCCTAATCTGAAATCTAGTATATCCGTCCTGTGTAGATCCCAGGTCTCTCAGCATTCCTCTCCATGGATATTATATGTAACTAATTAAATCAGGCAATGATTTGCAGAGATACCTACTGACATGCTTGCAAAAGCATTGCAAATGAGATGCAGGTTGATGTGAAAATTTTTAATTTTTCCCAGGAATTAAAACACCATTTGGGGCTGAGTAGAGTCTTCATTCTACTGTTGTGGGATCCTGCGCAGACTTTGCCTTCTATTACCAACCCTGCCAAGGATCAAGCAAAATGGACAGTCAGCAGAGCTCTGCCTCCTGCTAAATCTGCTATATCCTTTCCTTTCCTTTCCTAGACTCCCTCCCACTTCACATTCTGCTCTAAAGCATGCATAACCATAGACTATGATATCAAATGCACCATTATTTTGTGAATACTTTTTTTTTTGTTATATAATATGTATGAGAGAAATAAGATACATCATGGGTAGGGGAGAATGTATCATTATCTCTTCCCCTGAATTAGTAAAAGCACATCTATGAAAACAGAATCATTTTTTAAATAAGGATGGGATATGACAGTCTAAAACAGTTAATCTCTTTGAAGCAGTCATGGCACATCCATCACGCTGGGTACTAGTCCTCAGGCATTGGCTGTTGAGATGGATTCCCAAAGAACGTATAATTTTGCCACACAGTTATCCTTAAGGAGTGGTGCTTGGAAGGATGGTGATTCTCAAAGAAGTGGTTCCAGAGCTACCTCTGCAGTGCACTGACCACTCATCTCACAGGTAAAATAAAAACACGCTGCAGACTTAAGAACATTGATTTGTGTGATGACCACAAATGCACTTGTGGCCACTCTTGTTATTCCAGTATAGCTCTCAACCAGAGTGAAAAAAGCTTCAACGTAAGTGTTGGTAGTTGACCTTGTATAACAAGGCTGGGACCTCTGTGTGATATCAGAGTACAAATTCATTGCATCTACCTGTTGGGTCCATTTGAGGAAGTCTTAAAGTCGGTGGGCAGAAAGCAGGGATGGTCTCAGGACAAGAAGTCCTCTGTGCCTGCTGGAAACAAGAGGCGCATTGTGGGTTTGCACAGCCTGCATCCTGCTTGGTCCAGTCATTTTGCAGCAGAAAAAGCTGCAGGAGAAACAGAAAAAGCTTCCCTTGTTTGGAAGTTGAAGTTAGAAAGTGCAGGACAAGCAACGGCACTTCATGTCTGGGAAAAGCAACTTTTTTATCTTTGCAGGAAGAGCCCAGAGAGAGGTGAAGAGAGCAGGACAAATCTGATGAGCAGAGGAACCATGAGAGCAGGCAAGGAGAAGGAGAGATAGCACACAGACAGTTTGAGAAGGAGACAAGGTGCAGATAAGGAGCTGTATCTACCTAATAGATATTCTTCCCCTAATTCTAATGGAAATTCTATCTCCCAGAGCCTGTCAGTGGAAACCTAATCCACCTCCAAGGAATACGCAGCATTACTCAAAGCAGAATCCAGTTGACAACAAGGTCATTTTCATCTCATCAGCTGTAATGCACAGCCTGGCACCTTCCTCCCCCGCCTCGCTCCCCCTTCCTTGCACAAGCTGAGAAGGAGAGGACAAGTTGAATGATAGGTAACATTTCTACAACACACAGCAGAATCCAGGGATGGCTCTTCTGCTGCTGAGGAGAGTTTAACTTTGCTTTTCTGAAGAGTAAGTACTCTGTTGTTTGTTTTGGGCTCTGCAGGTGACCAAGGAGTTGCACTGCACAAACAGTTGGTGGAAATGCAAAGTTTAGAGAGCTGGAAGGTGAACTATCTTTACCCACCTTCTGACAGACGGTCTGGAAAGCAGAGGGTATATTACAACCTGGTCTCAATTCAGTGTTAACCCTACTTTGAGGCTGGACTAGATGACCTTCTGAAGTCCCTTCAAATTGAATAATACTATGACCCCCTTGGATATATAAGCTATATATATGCTCATATGCATATGGATATGTATATATATGAAGTTCTTTCTTTGGCTATAAAGATAGACCACACAAGCATATGAACAAACAATTTCTCTATGTCTCAACCTCCTTGTCAGAGGTCATATCCTAAGAAACAGTGTTCACATTTCCAGACATGACCGATCATGTCTCAGAGTCAGGAAGAAATGTCTTTCTTCATTTATTTCATTAGCTTTATAGGATTGAAAAATTTCCCAGGTTTATTACGAATTTGTTTCTTCTAGCCTTCTCCACAAGGCTACAGTCTTTCCAAAAAAGTGATCAGATGCTCGGCTGTGCTGTTAAAATGGACTCCTCTGCACTAAGGAAAGACTTACTTACAAATAAACTCCAGCTCATGCTCCTGAGGATCACCTACAGTTATATCCAGTGTGCAAATCTTCTCAAGGTACTTGGGGCTGATACTAGCTGCTGTGAAACATACCCCAGATGTCTACCATAACAACCTGCAAACTTCCCTGAACTGGTTTACGATACATTCTAGGATAACTTGTTTCTCCCTCATGGTGTCACAAGCAAAAATCGTTTCAGCCTGCCACTCACATCACTGAAACTCTTCTCACTCTGTAGGTTTCACTTCTTTTGCTTTCTACTTGAGGGCCAACACTCAGCTCTATCTGCTGAGTGGCTCTTGATGTTTGTGGAACTTTTTTTGCAGCAGGACAAAAACTGTACCACTGATGAAGACCAGCATTTCCAAAGCAGGTAGAGCATACTAATCTTGAATAGCTGGGATGACAAGCAAAGGCTCTGCCACTTCACTTTACTCCCAGACCCATATTCAACGTCAATTTGTTGCACTTGGTCCTTGCCTTGGCTATGCTGTAGGTATGCTTACATGGATCTTTGTATCCTGCTGATCCTGACGTTGCCTTGCTGACTTGACTTCTTAGTTTGGCCTTGGACCTGCCTTGTCACTATGGTCTTTTCTGGTGATTGCCGAACTTGTGGCTGATCCTGGTTACCCTCACTAGACTTGCTCTGCTTGCCTTGCTTTGGTACAGAAGGGCTGTGATCTTGTCAGTGAGACCACTGTCCCTCCTGTCATGCTCCCCACACTCCTGGCTCGCCATCTCTTCAAGAGCAGCCTGCTCTTGCTTGACATGGACTACACTGAAAGTGCAGAGATGACCTTATGTCAAAGATTCTGACAAATATTCAAACCTGGGTGGTCAAAATGGAGCGCGTTTGGTCAAGCAGTTTTCAGTGAACAGGACATTGTACTGCAGCTCTGCAACTGCGTAGTCCTACTGCACCCAGTCAGGGACTCATACTATCAGACACTACACTCTCTCTCCCGCTGCAAATCCTTGAACTCCTTACTTTTCCAGTGCGTGCCTACATCCATATATTAATCACATATGGCCATAGATCATTAATGCATAACCTGTAATCAGCTGCTTCCCTTTCTTAATGACCTCCAGAATCAAGTTCAGCCTGACAGATGCCGAAGTACTAACCAGAGTGACGAAAGAGCATTTGGTCTTGGCAATCTGAGTGTGGGGGAGAAGGGTAGGATATTACCCACTTTATTTAAATGGTTAATAAGAAGTCACAGATCTGTAACCATTATAGTAATGGACACATCCATCTATCTTGTTTAGGGAATCTGCTACTGAGAGAGTTCTTGCCAACATGGTGAGATAACAACAGATCAGTACAGTGAGGTGTGAATGCTCTGTAGTTTTCTGAGTTATCTTCTAAAACCTGACCTGGGTGTGGCTGCAAGGAGGTCACTAAACCCATATTGTAGTCTGAAGAGTTGACCTACCCACTAAATCATGACAGCCCGGGTACTGTGTGACTAAGAGGTACTTAACATGGACAGAGGTGTGCCTACATTTTAGGATATAGTCTGGTAGGAGTCTAAATAGGTCCTAAGTTAAGTGTCTGAAAACTCCCTACATAATCACAGGGCCCCAGAGGATGATCTCACCTGTCTATGTGCTGCCCATGTTAAGACTAGATTGGGTTTGGGCTGCATTTAATCTACAGAGGGATCAAAGGGTGCCATTTGGGGTCAGTGGTGGGTTTCATCCAGGCATCCCCAAGATGTCCTATTCTACAACCCTGCGGCAGAGAAGCATGCCAGGGCTGAGTGAAGAGAGCAAAGATGTTCCTGCTAAACAGCTGGAACTGCAGCTTCCTGGGAAACCTGCAGCTGTCAAGGGGAACACTGAAAATTGCTGAGGAAGGGACTGAAGGGCTGGCAGCAGTGGATACCTGGCTTACTTCTGCCAAAGCCCTACTGGCTTATTGAGTAAGAGCAGAATAGGAATAATGGAGACCAATCCCTTGCAACTTGATAATCACAGAATACTCCAGCTGGGTTTTTGCAGGGACTCTGAATCTCTCTGATAATCATGCAGAGAGCCGATAGCCTGTGGTGTCTTACAATCTGGAGTATCCAGAGCACAGTTCTCTCTAAAGAAGTACATGTGAATAGTGTAGTATCAACCTGACCTAGTCACTCAGAACAGTGCAGTAATTTACACTTATGACTCTGTGTCAGTGTTAGAAGACTGAAATTGAAACTATCAGTACTTCTATCTTTTACTATTCCTCTCCTTAAGGGTTACTTTCATGCTTATACAAATGGTTAAAATGGAAGTCAGAGAGATCATTTCCATACCTCATTTTTCATATAGCTTTTGCCCTGTATCAGAACTCAAGATACCCCAGTTCACACAATATTCTCCATAAAAAATATTGATATTGGCCATAAACCAGAAAACCCTGCTTTTCTCGCATAGTGACTGTCCACACAGTAATAATGAAAGATACAATTATCACTGTGTCTTCCTTGCTTCCTCCTGTGCTATCCCTCTCTGAGTACTTTTCTAGGTCTGCCCTGCAGTGGGTCCCTGGAGAATTCACCTGTCAAGCAGGCTAACTGGTGACCTTCAGGACTGGGCCCACTCCTGGGATCCTTCCTTAGTATGACCCTGCTGCCCTGGCATGGCAGTCACACCAGGCACATAAAGGAGTTGTGGGAGTTTGCTGCTTCTGGTTTTTGGACAACCCGAGCTCCTCTGAGCTTGTGGAGAGCAAACAAACACCTTTGTGGTTTTTTTCCTTAGCTATTCCTTGCAGAGGGTTCATGTGTTTGGTTGGGTGGATGTATATATAGCACTGCTAACCTCTCTGAGGTGGAATGGTAGAGCTCATGTTTTTCATCCCCTGATAAATTGTCTTGACAAGAACATTTTCTCTAGAGAATATCAGTGATCTTAGTGCCCTTCTGTTGCTAGCTAGCTGTGTGCCCATAAGACTTCTCTTGTTTTTCAGAGCTGGGATACAAACTCTGCTCAGAGCAGGCACCACAGAGCACAAAGAGTTAGCACCCAGCTCAAAAGTGGAAAGAAACCTCAAAGAAAGAGGAGAAATGGCAAACAAGTGTATAGGAGCATTAGTATGAGCGCAAGGACTTACGGGAACATCAGTGCTGCGTTGTGCTATTGCAGACATTAGCACTTATGAATTTGGTGACTTCACACTCCAAAAGGTGCAGACTGGATATGGGCTATGTGTCGCCATGGAGGGTGGTGCTCACCCCAGCAAAATATACACTTCCTGAGTGCAAATGCTCCGGTACTGCTGTCACTCACATCATCCTCAGCCAGCACAGCAGCATGTGGGAAGCTGGGTGCTCTGCCCCAGTTCATCTGCACCTCTTTCTCTGCATATTCCTGCTGTGTGGAAGGAAGATTCAGGGATATACCCCATCTGCGCAGGGAGACATCATTAACCCTCCAAGCTGATTTTAGGTCACACTACTACAGTGGTAGAAAAAGTCGGATGCAGAGCCAAGAACCTTCCTGCCAGTCTCCTTTGAAAGGCAGGATGGCAGCCTGGATATCTCAACTCTGCTCCACTCAGGAAAGTTTCACATTCCTCTGAGAGTGATCAGCTTAACTAATAAGAATAGAAACACAATGGTAATTATTAGAAATCACAGCTTAGAAAAAGATCCAAAGAGTGAGCCATGCTGATAGCTTATAATTTAGAAGACTCATCAACACTTAATTAACAATGGAAACATTGCAAATTTAAGTATATTTACAGCTGCAAGAGGCAGTGTCACCGCAAAGTTGGTCCTATCTCCTAAGAGTTCTATCACTCTTACTTCTAGTGGTAGCATTGGAATGTTTCATGGGAGAGGTGTGAATTAATCCAACCCAAAGATTGCCCCAATCCCATATCCCATACCCTTAATTATATTGCATAAATATACACGAAACGTGTTATTTAAGATACTATGTTCTGTTGCTATGACAACTGATATTCTAAAAGTGATGATAAAAAATAAGTAAAGGAAAGCTATATAAGAATAAATGCATCATGTTGTTATAGCAACCTTTTAATTCCAAAGAGGTTGGAATTACATGTATAGTAAGCATTGCTGGGAGCCTGCTCCCAGGTGTGGTTGGAGTCTCTCTCCTTTCCAATCATATGCCAGAGAAAATCGTGTTATATTGCATCCTGTATCTTGCTCAAAGTTTAACTCTCTTGGAATTATAGGGTACATTTTATATAGGATGATCAGTAAACATAAAGCAAAAATGATGGGTTTATCTCAGTCTTGTCAATTTACAGGTTTGCTGTTCTTTAACATTTATTGTACTTCCAAACTGGTTTTCTTTCTGTATCACTCTTTTAGAAACACACTCACATGCAGGGTCCACAAGATTTGTCTTAAAAACATGAGATTCCCTTGCGAATAAACACATAAATATATATATATATATATATAAAAATCACCTTCCTTAATCTTGTTTTAACAACTCCCAAGTGCCAATCAGTTTGTGTCAGCTTTTCCCTCATTATTTTCTTTCATCTCTCCTCGTTGTTTCTTTTTACCCCCCATTCTCCTGGAGTCATACTCAACCTGAGATAACAAGCAATTTTGCGCCTGGCAGGGGTGAAGCTAAATTTACAGGAATCTTGAGCTCTAAAGGGCTATCGTACATCTATTAACAAATCTGGCCTCTTTGCTGATTTCGCTCAGCAAATGCAAGAAAGCAGAATGGGGGAAATGCAGTGCTGAGGAGAGATACTTTGTGAGAACAGAACCGAGCCAGTAATTGCACTTAAATATATAATGAGACTTCAGCCACTGTATACAAGAACACTCTGAAAACAGCCCATTAACAATGAAGTCCTGTAAAGCTGCTAAGAGAGGAAAATTAGGGCCCAGTGCTTTCTCTTGCCTCACATGCCTGCTGGGCACAGATTTATTGGGAGAGTGTGGAGCATGTGGGGTTGTTGCTTCCCATTTGCTCTGGCCGGTGCACTGTCGGTGCTTACAGACCATATGACCCAGTCACAGCTAAGCAGTACCCTCTTTTTTTTGCTTTTAGCTGGGACAACATCCCTTTCTGCCTCCTGTTGACATATCAGGAAACTGCTTATTCTTCTTATGCTTGCTTCAAAGCTGCAGCCTTTCTTCCTGCTGTTGGCGATGGGGCAGGATATTCACCCTCCCGAGGGACGTGGCAGCTGGTGAAGATGCATTTCAGACTTAGCCATTGCAGGTCGGTGGATCACTTGGAAGCAGAGGCGCCGCAGGAATACTGCATGCACCAGTTGTGTGTAGCAAGTGCAGCATTTAACCTGCCTTCTTTACAAAAACTGGAGGTTAACTCTGATTCAGGAAGTCAGCAGAGGAACACGGGCATTTGGAAATCCAGCCTACATGGGCGAACTAGCCCCTTCAGCACAGAGGGAGTGGGATGACAAGTAATCTACAGGGATGCTCAATGGGTGAAGTAGCTGCTGGTCTATCGTAAAGGCATGTGGTGGAGCTGCAGAGATGGGGAAGGGTGCTCTGGACTCCTGGGGTTTACGAACTGTGACAACACAAGGACTTAGTTAACATTAAGGGTGGGATTAACCTTAGCAGGGTTTTGCTGTGCAAATGTGTAGTGCAAACTATGTCGAGGGCTTTCTTCCTGCTCATCTTAGAAACTTGTTCACAGGTGGTGCAAGCCATCTCTGGAAGTTCTCATCTCACCTCACTGGTGAGAAAATGGAAAGAACTGGGAAAGACACCCTGTTTCTGGATGTTAGCTGGGTAGGATTTAACCAGCAAATTTTAAAGAGTGAATATAGCCTGCCTGGGCCTCACTAGAAAGCACTCAACTGGAGAAAGAGAAAGGTTTACAACAGGGAGATGTGACTCTTGGGTACCACTAGCTTCACTGGGAAATGCTGGGATCATGCCTTTGCTAAACCCAAGTACAGCTCAGCTTCAAGGCATCTTTGGCTGTGCTGTAGGCTTCAGAGAGTCCATGAAGCTCCAGAGGGCCTGTGCAATACCTGTGGAGTACACATGTTGTGCACACCCAGTGCAGAGGCACAAAAAACATCAGTACGGCTGTTTGCTAATGCTCAGACTGTGCCCTGGACGTTGACCTGAGCAAGGATTCAGGAGTAGCTGGTCCAGCCTCAGGAAGCGTGGCAAAAAGAAAAACCCAAAAGTGGCTGAAATTTTTCATTTATTGTGATCTGTCCCCCTGCCTTGACTTTTTCCATCAGCATGGACATTTCTGTGGAAAAGTCCATTTCTCATCAAATCTGGAGTTGGGGGCAGATGCTTGTTCACTTTTAATTTCTTGTTTGTCAATAATGACAGCCAGTATTTGTTTAGATGTGGTAGGTGGTTCATTTTTGTTTCCAGTTAAAGCCTCAAACAATGACCCTTAGTCTGGGTTTGTTCATTTTCTACCAGAAAATATATGGGTAAAAAAATTTTCCAATCAGCTTTCATTCTTGGTCCTGCATCTTGATGGCTGTGATTTTTTAACTTTCATACAAGCTTCTCTTTACACTCAAGACAACAGTGATTTTCCATTTTCCCAGTTTTTCCCTTCTCCTGTTCATCCTCTCATTTTTCCTGTGTCACCCAACACCTCCTTCTATGCCCTCAAACAGTGGGGGGACTTTGCCTTGAGACTTTTTTTTTTTGCTTCAAATTTCCAAAGCTGCCAAAGCCCACCTGCTCTCCAACCATGACTCCAGAAGGTTGTGGGTCCCCATGGGGAACTGCTGGCATATTTGATAGTCCCTTGCAAGGATACTAAGTGCCATTTTAGACATCTGAGAGTATCAGATGCCCATGTTTAGGCAACTTAATACCTTCTCAAAGACAGCACAGTAGTACCACTTCACTTATGGAGATACAGATATATCCATTTCAGAATGTCCATCTTTTGTACAGGTGGGAATAATCTTACCCCATTTCAGAGCTTCATTACGGGCTTGTTCATTCTAGGGACTGTACTACTGTAACCATTGCATAAGAAAAATGACATTCACAACCACAAATAACTAAATCATTACTGACACTGAATACAGTACTCATCAGTAGGTGGCTGGTGGAAAAGATGGCTCTACCCAGCTGCACAAGTAGAAAATGAGCACATAAATGCACTCACTACACTGAGCCTATCTCCAAGATCTGGAGAGATTTTACTGGAGAAGAGAGGGATCCCTCTTTCTTTTTCATTATTTTGCATGGACAGCTAAGTCTGAGCACAGTCTTGCCTGGAAATGCAAGGCTAGCTTAAAGTTTAGGTGGTAGGAGCATTGTTTACATTTCTGTTTGTTTATCGAGATCTTGAAATGCCTCTACAGAGCAGTCTGCTCTCAGAGCCACTGAATATATTAAATTCCAGCAAGACACCTCTTCTCTCTAATCAGAACTGAAAGACTGGCTTCAGAAAACAAATGTGATATTATTTTGTCATAATGGTGTTTCAGATTTATATCACTAGGTCTGAAAGGAATTGCAACAAAAAAGAAAAAAAAAAAGTCCTGAATGGTTAATGATCCTCAGCAAGCAATCTGTCCAAAGAAGGAAAGATTTCTTTGCCAGTCTGACAACTGATCTATACTCTTGTTCTACTTGGTTAGTGTTCCCATCCCCTCCCAACTCTGCCTTGTAGGGCTTCTAGGAAACTTCATGGAAAGAGAATTCTCCTTCTCACTGTGCCCCCACCCCAGCCATTTTCGAGTTAGAGTTTAGCCAAGAGCTCCTTGCACAGACTGCCATGCCTTCCAGGAACAATCCCAGCATTTCTGAAAGGGGCCCAGATCACAGGCTACATACCTCAGCTGAAGTCCAGGATTAGAAGGGACAGGTGACTGCTGAAGGATGGGGATGTACAAGGGACTTTGGGAAACCCAGTCTGTCTTCCCACCACTACTTAGAACAGCCTTCACATTGCTGTAACTTGGCCTAGCTGCTCTTGTTCATTCATCAGCTGGGCCATTTCCAATTCTAATCCACTCCTGATATGAGTAATTTCTTCTTTAAAGGTCCTTTAAAGGTTCTTCTTTAAAGGTTTTCTTTAAAGGTGTCTTGATTCTTCTGACCTTTTGCATTGCTCCCTGAAGGAGCCTTGGGGGTGTGGGACCCACTGAAGAGTTACTGCACCCATGAAATATCCATTCTATGCAGTGATGACACTTCTCTGGAACACTGAAATGGCTTCAGGATGACTGAGTATGGATGAAACAGAACAAATCAGAGGAATGTAAAGTCCTATGCAAGTGTGGTATCTTCAGGGAGCTACAGGGCAGGGGTTTGCTCATGTCAAAGTAAAAACATTGGTTTGAAGGCAGTTGTGTATAATTAATTTCATTTTAGTTTTGCACTTGTTGGATGGTCCCTTAGACATACATAAGAAGATCATCTTCCTAGCTAGGTCTGTGTCATCTTCACTGAATTCCTCCTACCTCTGGAGCAGGGAATTAGCTTTTATTACTGAGCTTACTGTTTTCCTCTCTCATTCAGCATTCCAATGGGCTTCGGAGGGTGAGCTGCAAGATCTGTGATGCACATGTTCACGTATGTCTGCCTTGCTCTTGCCTACTAAAAAGCAATGAACAGCCTATTTAGTTCAAAGTCCTCCTATTAAGTAGTTTCATCCACTAGTGGTAAAAGAAGTACTGACAGGATTGCCCAGTGCTAGTGACAAGGATGTGTGACTAGCCCAGCAAGTCCTGCTAGAAGGGGAAGTGCCAGCCAGCGTGCACATCAGGCTAACATAGGGAGGGAGCACTGTGACATTCAGACTGGAACAGCAACATCACAGAAGCTTATATAAATGTTCTGGGATTAGGGTAAAGCTTTGCAGAAAACAACGAGAGATTTAATCGAAATTGACATTTTCCAGCATAATTGGATGACAATGGAGGCAATTGCTGCTGCCAGCAGTGGAATCAAACCCAAACCAAAGGTTTATTTGTGGTGGGTTTTAACAGCCAGCTGTTCAAGCTCCCAAACTTCCTTTCTCTGGAAGACTGCAGGGTGTCAGGAGGAAGAACCACCTTCCATGTGTCCTGTTTCTCATATTCTCTCCATCCATCACAGGCCAATACTGGAGATAGGATTCTGTGCCAGAAGATCTTTGCTTGGTCTGTTCCAACACAGCAGTTCTCTTAATTATTGGATTCACCAGCTGTCCCAGAGAGGATTCATTACAGTGGACTTAGAAAATATCACTTAATTGTGATGAAAAGAAAGGCCTGGACTAAAGCTTCAAGATACCTGAAGGTGCACAACTGAGTAGTAAGAAAAATCAGTAATAAAGCTTTTCATTACTTTCCTCTGGCATCACCTCAGTGGGCAAAGCTCTGCTGGCAATTTTTTGGAACATAGGCTGCAGCTGCGACCTAGCCTCCTTCTCCAACACAGAGGTTCTCAGACTGTGTCCCACAGAGCATGTGGGACTGGTTGCCAACAGCAGCTGCCTGCTCACATGGTTCTGGCTCTTTCTTTTCATTTCCAGCAGATACAGATGAGTTAGAAATAGTTACAAATACATTTAAGTGCTCTCGTAATGGTACTTTCCCATACAGGCAATTACTATCATTGGCACAGGGATGTAATATATTTCAGTGAATAGAAAAGTCACTAGCTATACACTTGCGGACTGTAGTGCTGATGAAGCTCTATATTACCGCCCGCGCCCCCACCCCCACCCCCCCCACCCCCCAGTATTAATGCAAAGAATCCCTGCTTTAAGGACATCATAATCAGCTGGTAATGCTTAATCTTTTCAGGTCACTGACTCCTATCAGTGAAAATACCCTTTGGGTTTCTGGATGTCAGACAGACCTAATAAAGGCTCTAGGTTCATTAATTCTCCTGCTAATAATGTTTTTAATTTGTTGTCTTCTTTTCATAACTAGTATTTGGCTTTCAAAGCTGCAAGTACAATGTCTCCCTTTAAGGAAAGCTCTGTCTGGAAAAAAACAAAAAAGCCAGTAATTGCATGGTTTGTAGATCAGCTTCACTTAGTCAAAAAAAGAACAAAAGACAAATGATTTTTCTTTCTGTAAATGTCACAAACTTAAGAAAGAGATCTTAGAGGCAAACTGTATCGTCTTTTTCTCATACTTGGCAACTGAGACTGTACATCCTTCACTGCTAGCTGGACACATCCAGGCGACTTAATGTAAATCGTTCCCACCAAGGTCTTGTCTTGCCTCACAGGCAACACACCTGTACTTGGACTGACACCGAACTTCATCTGACAGACATGAAGAACCATCCAAGGAATAAGTTGTTCAAAGGCTCTCAAATCTTCCTTATCCTGAGATTTCTTTGCCCTGGATCCCTTGGAAGTTCTAGACCAACCTTACAGCGTACTTCAGCTGCCAGTAGCTCCACCAAATCTGTGTGTAGGACAAGACCTGATGTGACATAGGGATATCGCAGCCACTCCAGTTCCTTTGGCTCTGTGTTCTCCATGGTGAGGAGGCACGCTGCAGGAATGAGGGAGTTAACTACAGCACTGAGGACTGGATCCACGACATTGAAGGCTTGCCAGCAAACACAGGGGATGGGTTAGCCCAAGGTAAAAGGGTGATGACTTTGAGCATCATTTAGTATTTTATTTTTGCTGTTGGGAATAAAAACTGTCAACAAATGTTTAAGACAATTGATTTCAAGACAGAGAAAGAACAATGATGTTTTAAATGTCACTTTTCAGCAGGCATGGATTATAGAGTAACTGAATTTCATCACTGAGAGAAAAACAAAACATAGGATGATTTATTCTCTATTGCTATTGGTCTTTCTGCTGACTTTTACGAATAGAGGTAAAACCTTTTCTTTGCTGCAACCAGTGTGACCTTCACTCCCGCACTGAATAGAGGTATTCTGTCATCCAATGGAGTAGCAAAAGTCTCCTCAAGACCATACCTCACTTCCAAACCCAGTTGTATTGATAGAAAAAAAGATGCTACATCTTTTCCTCCAAAAAATGCAAAAATAAATATGTAAAAAGGCATTAAGAACATTCTTTTTCCTCTCACACCAGGCCTGAGCATGTCAGCGTGGTCTGCAATCAAACCTCCAAAGACGTCAGAGTTATCGTCAAGTTGTGCAGCTCTCCAGCCTGAGACTGCTGGAATAGATCAAAGAGCCCTAGACATTGATCATAATGCAGGCTTGCCAAAGGATGGGTATTTAGCATGGAGCAGCATCCCTAGCACAGTCCAGATGGCTCTTTGAAGAGCTTTTATTACGCTTTGTTCCACTGCAACAACAGCTCTCAATGACATTTTTGTTTTGTTTTGTTATCAGGCTCTTGAGAGCAGGAAGCACATGTTTCTGCTGTGTTCCTCATATATACAGTTCAACTACCACCCCATCACCCTCTTGTTCCCAGTGCAATGTGCTGAACATGCTATTAACAGATGGCTATTACAGGATCAGAGAGAAATAGCTCTGGAGTTCAGCAGCCCTAAGGGGTAGTAAATGGTCCCAGCAGGAAAATGTCAATTGAGCTTTATTTTCCTGGTGTGGCCAGGCTCTTTTCAGCCTACAAGTGAACTGCAGCCTCAGCAAATGCATGATCTCATCACAGCAGGGACCTCTCAGATTTTACTCAGAATCTGCCTTCGCATCATCATGGCTATGAGAAGCAATAACTGGTTATTCTGACAGTTCTGAACACACAGACGTGCAAACAAGCTGGGCAGTGTTTTAATGTGAATTTCCTGGGACCTTTATTCTCTGCTCTACTGGAGTTTCTTGGCAAATCAAGAAACAGGCCAATGCCTGTACCGACAGATGGATAGAGCAATAAATCTTTACATTTATTATTATCCAAAGTACCACTCAATTCAGAAAAAAACTAGCAAATACCGCTACTGTCAGTATGAACCTGCCTCAGATTCCTGCAAGAACACAGGCAACATTTGCTTGATTTGTGCACTGGAATTGCCCATGATCTGTCCTTTACAATTTTTTGAGCCTGTTGTGCCAATTCAGGAGCTATTTCTGAAATCAAATGAAGGCAAACTCCCCCCCGCCCCCAGCTTTGCTTGGGCACAGCAGTGAAAAATAGAGGAAAAGAAAGATGATGACCCAGACAGAATTATTTAGCACCAGATTTGAACTTTGGGCCACCATTTCAGCAACACTGAGCTAAGCTGTAAATCTCTTTCCCAAATACCTGTTGCAGATAGTTGTCAGAGTAGCTTACAATGTATTGCTTTACCACTTGTTTGCACAACTGTCATTTCTTAATGTGTTTTCCTGATATTTGTTGTTTTCTCATAGCACAATTTTATAAACAGGAAAATTAGGAAGAACATGAGACATGAGAAACTTCCTAGTAAAAGAGGGGAACCAGACTGGGAGACGGCACAAAGCAGAGGACATACATTATTATGACCTTTTCTTTGTTAAGCTGAGTTAGAGGTAAAAGTATATTCAGAACTAAAAACAATCTGCCAATTTAAACAGCAACCAAAAGTATTGCATACCCATCTGAAAAGTCTTCTGTGGTTTTTCAAAACCTTTCTTACCCTTTTAATCTTGTTCAAGTCACGAACTTTTAAAATCACTACATGGAAGCGTAAAAACCAGGTCTTGCAGCTGTTTTTACAGTATATATATCTCTCACTAAGTAGTGTCTTGTGACTCTTGTATTTCCAGTGAAAAATATATTGTTACTGAGAATACCTGTTTTGTGAGTGAAAAGAAATAGCTTAATGTGTTGCTCCAAATACAGTTTGAGAAATTATATTCTGCCTGAATATTTTTTTCCCAAAGTGTAATGAGATACAACCCTATATTATCAAACTAGCAACACTGAACATGCTGTAGCAGCATAAATTGTCATGAACTGTGGAGAGTTTAAATGGAGAAAGATCCAAAATGGTCAAATCTAGACAAAATACCTGAAGGACCTCTGGGAAACAAGAATTCCAACACAAAAGAAAAATACCCAGCTTCATAAGAAAAAGAGCAAGCTTGAACAGACCAGTGATGTCTGACATGTCTTCTTTGACACCACTGATGTATTACAGGAACAAAAGGGCAACTTCTACAAATTAAAACTCTGAAAATTATGTGATGTCGGCAACATCTCAAATGAGCTTTCAAAATATGGGTCTGAATAAACATGGGATTTATTTATTCTAAACCTTCAGCTCTAACATGTTTCAGAAATACAGTGCAACAGACTAATTTGCCCAATATATGCAAGCAGAGATACTCTCAAGCAAAGTAATTGAACAGACACTTGTATTAATAGCTACAGGAGCAGACTATCCTGTCCTTTTCCTGCAAAAACCTGTTCCCCTAGACTATTACTCAAAAAAACAATGAAACCATCTGTGGCCACTAACAACATAATTAATAAAAGCCAAATTAGTTTCCTTCCTGAAAAATGAACCATGGACAACATCTTCACCTTACAGATACCATTAACAGAAGTTTTAACCTCCCCCCACTTACCACAAAATGAAAAAGTTCTTTTCCCTTCACAGACTTTCTTAAATAGGCTCCATCTGGTCCTTCCGTTTGCTAGAAAGTCAAACTAGTGGGCAGAGCTGGGATGGTGTTTGAATGCAATAGTAGACAATACAAGTAAGATAAAAATGGAAATCTAAAAGCTTATCAAAAAATAAAGATCAACATGTAATTTCAACTCAAATTTCTTTGCTCTAACAATGAACAACTTGCTAGCTAACCTGGAACAGCTCTTGCCCTAAAACCAGAACATCTGCCATTTGCTCATAAGTACAATCACCCTTCTGAGAGTTCATCCTGTCTCCCTGTTGAAAACCAGGATAATTCAGTCATAGTCTACAAATGAGACCAAGCTTTTGCCCATGTAGTTTTATGAGGAAAATAACCTGTATATTCTTCAGTCCCCAGTGAAAACACCAGGAAGTTTCGGGCTAGTGTTAAACTGCTGGAACACTTGCACTTTTAAACTGAGATACTGAATATATTGAAGGAAAAAAATGTTCAGGCTCCCACGTCAAGGAGAGCAGCTCATATTTTCTTTATGTCAAAGCTCTAGGGCAGGACCCTCTGCCTCGTGGTGCTACATTGACTCTGAGCATACCCTAGGCAACACTGTACTTTGTTCTTCCCTATTAGCTTCATTTTTTCACCTTCCAAAGCCACATGCAAAGTCTCACAGCAATTGATCTTTGGGGATCATTGGACTACAGTAACAAAGGTTACATCCAAATGAGATATTATCTATCCACTTCCATGACAGCATTGTACAGTGGGTCAGAATATCAGCAAATCTGAAAAACACTCATGATGCCCAGGCAGCAGACAAAAATGCAAATCTTTGGGAAGAGCCCATTAAACACTGTTAAACGCTGTAGGATGCCACAGATCCCCATGCAGATTCATAACACTAGCAGACTTCTGTGTGCTGTAATATACAAATGTAAGGCATACACATGCCAAACAGACTCAGTGGTCATAAACTAGAGGTGGAAAATGAGAGTGATAATGCACAGCTAGAACCCAGAGGAGGCAAGCCATATAAATCATGGGGAAAAAAAGGGAAGAGGTATTTTTTTTTTTCCCCACCAGTATCCAAAATGTGAAAATGCATGAAAATTATATTTCTTCAGACTAGCAGAGAATAAGTGAAACACCTGTCATCCAAAAGTCACAAAGAGTATTTGTTAAACCTTGGGGGAAACAGAAATAAGGTAAAAAGGGCAATACTATGCAGCAGCATGTAATTACATCAGAAGGGTCAGAATGATGAAGTCCCAGATGGACTGGCTGGCTGCCTGTCTTGGAAGAACCACATTCCCCACACCTTTGATAGCTCCCTCAGGAACCTGTTCCCTTTTAGACTTTGACAAGAATGCATGGATGCGTGCGAGAGCACTGTGCCACCACTGCTTCATCTTACAGCAGTCAGAACAGTAAAGCCGCAAATGGACCTGGTGGAATTTTGGGCATGTCTCTGTCTTCAGGTCACTCTCTTGCACTGCGGCATCTGGCAGTCATTTGTAGTGGTTCACAGGGTGGAGGGAATGTCCCATATTAGAAACACATTTTAGTCCGGTTTCCAATGGAAATAAGGTTAATGTGATCATTTGGTCTATGGGTGTATGCCTCTCTGCTGCTGGTTCTCCCCTGAAACTTTGGAGCCACCAGTGGACTTGACTGCATTTGAGAGAGGGATGGAGGTTTCAAAAAGAGCACCTCCAAGTTTCATAAAAAAAAAATGGGCAGAGGAGGGAGTGGGATCCAAACAAAAATTTTTCTTTACAACATTTGTTCTCTACAGTTCAGTTTGGGATCACATGGTGGTGATGTCATCACCAACATTTCAGTGGGACAAGAGATCTAAGGAGAAAAGAAATACTGCAAGTTTACATGAAGCTAATAGAAATTCCATTTTAAAAAAATGTAATCATCCAATAAAAGCAAATTTACTGAAAATTGATTTCCCTGGTTCCCTTTCTCACACAGGTGCACATTTCAGTCTGTAGACTTGTGCTTGTTCTGCTAGTAACATCTTGATGATTCTCAACTGCATGCTGTCTTTTCTGTTAATGCAAAGGATGTCACCTTCATGACTGATGCAGACAGAGATCATCTCCAAGTAGTCAGCAAACTCAGCTGTCCTTCAACTCGCCCATGAGGGTTGGCAGCAAACCTTTCTTGGAGAGGCTGCTCACTGTAAACTCTGTGAAGCTTGGAGTTTGTTCCCTTTCCCCCCAGCAGATGCAACAAGTCAGGGCAAGGTGATTGTAAACCCTTCCAGTATTAGTGCTGATCAAGTTGATTCTCTCAGGTTAGTTTCTTTGTGGACAGAGGTTCTCAGAAATGCCATCATTTGAGTTGCTTCTGTCTTGCACTCTGAAGAAAGCAAACAGGACAAAGAAATAAGACAGAATGAAAATGCAGTGATTGCCCTGCTTCTCCCAGCATATAGTTGCTAGACCAACAAGTTGACCAGCAATAGGTTAAATCACAGAATCACAGAATCGCACAGAATCACAGAATCATTAAGGTTGGAAAAGACCTATAAGATCATCAAGTCCAACCATCAACCAACAACACCACCATGCCCACTAAACCATGTCCCACAATGCCTCATCCACACATTCCTTGAACACCTCCAGGGATGGTGACTCCACCACCTCCCTGGGCAGCTTATTTCAGTGTCTCACCACTCTCTCAGTCAAGAATTTTTTCCTAATATCCAGTCTAAACCTCCCCTGGTGCAACTTGAGGCCATTTCCTCTTGTTCTGTCACTCGTCACTTGGGAGAGGAGGCCAACACCCACCTCTCTGCAACCTCCTTTCAACCTCCTTTCAAGTAATTGTAGAGAGTGATGAGGTTTCCCCTCAGCCAAGGGGGAGGCATAGATTGCTGTTGTTATTACCTGAAGTCACTGCACCACAAGTGCACATGACAAATAGGTTAATAAGCTCATTTACAGTCATTTGGCCTTGCCTACTACCACTTCTGGACTTCACGGTGCTGAGGATGGCATTCTGACGTGAGCTGGGAGTCTGAAGGGAGGGGCAACATACCTCTGAGACTGACTGGTAATGAGCAAGAAACTCCCACTGTGGCAGAAACGATGAGTACAGTGTCTTGAGAACATTATTCCACAGGACAGTCAGCCCACGGCCTTTCATCAGCATTTAAATTCAGTCCATTTTCCTTTTAAAGTATGGTTATGGTCTGAAAAGTGAGTCTGTAAAATGAATTCTTAGCATTCCCTATTTATTCCCTCTCAGTGACTTCCATACCAAACATGCTTCATTTAAAACTCAAAAATAAGGCTTTCACCTGCCAGGAAATACAAGTTCAAAGCAATTTCTCATAATCAAGTTATGTTCTTTCTGTTTCATACATCATGACTAACAACAATGATTCTGGGGTCAAAAAGGAAGAGGGGGGGAGTGTTTTCATGACAGATGTGGCAACATGGAACAGAGCTCACTTTTGCCTGACTACAGTGCTGACACTAGTAAGATTTTATTTTTGTCAGTAAAAATAAGGGCTACCATTAAGGCAGGGAGACCTAGTGCATGAAGTGCCATTTTTATCACCACTTCCCTCAGCACAACCTCAATTTAAACAAAAGCCACAAAACAAGAATGCTTCCCCAATGCTTCATCTTGTTTAATTCAGGTTTCCAGAAGGCAAGCAAATTTCTCACAGATGATGTCTGTGTTGTCATGCTACTCTGGTGACTCATAATTCTGGTGTGATTTATTCGAGGGTCACAGAATCACAGAATCAGTACGGTTGGAAAAGACCTGTAAGATCATCGAGTCCAACCTGGGGGGGGGAAAAAAAAAAAAAAAACAAAAACAAAAACAAAACAAAACAAAAAACAAAAACAAAAAAAAAAAACAAACAAAAAAAACAAAACAACACACAACATCAAAAAACCCACAACAAAAAAAAAAAAAAAAAAAAAAAAACCCAAAAAAAAAACCACAACCACAAAACCCACGCCACACAACAACAATAACAAGCCACAACCCACCCAACACCACACAGCACCATGTCCATCAAGCTACATCCCACAATGCCACATCCACATGCTCCTTGAATACCTCCAGGGAGGGTGACTCTACCACCTCCCTGGGCAGCCTATTCCAGTGTTTCACCACTCTCTCAGTGAAGAACTTTTTCCTAATGTCTAGCCTGAACCTCCCCTGTCGCAACTTGAGGCCATTTCCTCTAGTCCTGTCACTAGTCACTTGGGAGAAGAGACCAACACCCACCTCTCTGCAACCCCCTTTCAGGTAGTTGTAGAGAGCGATAAGGTCTCCCCTCAGCCTCCTCTTCTCCAGGCTAAACAACCCCAGCTCGCTCAGCCGCTCCTCATAAGACTTGTGTTCCAGACCCCTCACCAGCTTCGTCGCCCTTCTCTGGACACGCTCCAGCACCTCAATGTCCTTCTTGTAGTGAGGGGCCCTTGTAGTGAGGGTCTTAACTACTGGTTCACGAAACAAAAGAACAAAGGCACAATGTGTAGGTGTCCCTTTGCCCAGTGCCTACTCGCTGCCCCCCTGTGCAGTTCTGAAGCTGAAAGAGCCTCTATATGAATTTGGAGTTTCACTATTTGCAATGTTCCACTTTATTTACAATTCACCAAATGAATGTTGAAACAAGGTTTTCTTGTGTACTGGGTAAAAAAAGGAAAAAAGGTATGCTATACCCCATACTTTGTGTGGAAGAATTCAGGGACACAAATCTGGACCCAGAGTCTTGAAAAGAGTAACCTTTAGGCATCTGACCCTTGGGTCCAAAACAGCATGTACAGAGAAAGAGACAATTCAGAACAGAAGAACTGTTTTTCTGGCTATTATGCCAGCTAAACCCAGATTGCTCAGACATAGACTTAAATAACAGGTAATACTGGGGACGGGCACATCCTAAAATTTGCCCCTCTCTTCCTGCAGGTAACCTTTTCATAACCTTTTCAACCTCACTGGATTCCTTAGAGGAAGGAACTTTAACAGAGATGGGAATTGAACCTTTCTTTCTTAAAAGATGTCCAATCACCAGGCTCTGGGCTATTCTGGATTGAGATGGATGGGGAAGTGATAGATTCACCACCTCTTCCATTGATGCCAAGTCAACATGCAGCCCAGGGGCTCACTGCGCCAGAAGGAAGTAAGGAAGGAAAAGCAAGCATGCTAATCCAATGATTTTGGCATGCTTAGGACAGGAGATATCCTAGGCACTGCTCTCTGCTCTAGAGGCAGGCATCCCATGTCTTTTTCTTATCAATTTTCCAAACTGCCCTGGGGTGTGGCCTTTTGGGATCTGACCTTTTATCCTGACCCTGCAAATTGTTGCATTCTTTTGTGATCCCCCACTGATTTCACACTCAGGGCAAGTAGGGAAGGTTGCACAGTCATTGAACATGTAGACAACCAGCTCATTCTGCAAATGAGTCCCAACTGACCTCATGCCCCTAGCCACGTGAGTAATGGCACTGTGCCTGTAAACGAGAACAGTGGAGGCATGGCTGGGAGCTCTGCCCATTTTTTTGATCTTTAGAGGAAGAACCTACTCCTTCCTCAGGTCTATGGCAGATCAAGCTTACCGCTTGTGCTCCATGATCATGGAAGAGCATAAAATGAAACTCTGCTTCAGAGCTCCTGGCTTGGGCACTGCTCAAAACTGCAAAAACTTGTCACAGAGTGAAGCCAAGGCTCTTTAACAATGAGAAAACACTGACTCACTCATTCCACTCATGGTGTCCGCATCCCTGGTTTTTATTAATCAGTTTCATGCTGGGAAGTGAATCAGGCCCAAGATTAAAGCGAGTCCACATCTGAGGAAAGTTTATGAGTGTGTGTATGAGCACGCGCATCTGGGCAAGGATTAAAGCACGAAGGATAAGGACAAGCCAGAAGTGAAGTGTTTTGAATTACCATTCTCTGCTCAAAAAGCTCTCTGCAAATTGCCCAAATAGGTATTCCTAGATGAAGTCTCTTGCATCTGTTCCATGGAAGGTAATCTGTTGGAAAAAAGTGTCCTTTTATTGAACATGATAATTATTTCATACCAATTTCAATGGCAACTTTCTTAAGGACAGGAAAAATCAGCTGTCTGCTTTGGCCAGTTTGACATGCTAGCTATTTCTCGAGAGTTTTTGTGATTTTCCTAGCTTACATGAAAAGAGCTCATGGCCTGCCTTTTGCCAAGCCTGAGTGGGAAACAGCACAAAAAAATTTGACATGAATACACACAAGTCTGTTTTGTCAAAAACATGTGGAGATTTGGTGCTTCACACCCCAATAAATCAAGACATGAAATATTTCTTTTTAAAATTTAAATATTTTCCTCATCAAATGCTACTGAAGTTGCAGTTCAGGTGCCTCCTGCTCCCCCATTCTCACTTTAGACTGAGTTTCCTGCAGGAATGACATCTCATATAATGCATCATGATCTCTGATTTGGTAGAAGCGGGTGATGCCTTACGTCAGTTGTATCATCCTAGTGGAAAATGGGAAATGGGTCCATCTGAGCCCAGCCTAGAGGACTAGTGTAGAGCATGGGCTCCTGAACTGCATCTACCTCAACTCACCACATGGATGTTTTGGAGCTGAAAAAGTCTGTTTTCATTTAAAATCTTCAGGATACCAATACTATCCCTTCTCCTCCTATTCAGAAGTCACAATGCACAAGATGGTATGCGGAGTTTTGGAAATCCAATTTTTCATTGAAAAACTGTCAGGAAAAGCCCTACATGTCATTATTTTGAAGCTTTATATTTACTAACACCACAAATGGTCATAACAGCCACTGTTGTCACAGAAAAGGCTAGGGAAAAGAGAAGCTGCCGACTAGACAAATTCCACAGCAGTCAAACCTTACATTTTCAAGCCATCACTAAACATTACAGGTGGTACCTGTGGTACAGAAGAGATGTACCTGGAAAGATGGTTTGGCAGAACAAGGGACAAGCTGCACAGCCACAGCCTGTTCTGTGCTGAGGGGTTAAAGAGAAGGCCTTGGCCTCCAGCGCTGTCAGCTTAGTGCTCGTAAAATAGCTTAAATGCACTTTACATCTTTCTTTAAAGCAGCAGATGACTGTGAAATGTGGCAGAGAGGAGTTTTCAACAGGTCAGCTCCTATGAATAACAACTATCTTCCTTCCAAAATTTAAATATTGTTCCCTTTACTCCTCCGATTCATTCTCTCAGCCTTTGCATCATTTATTTTTCCTCTCTGACTTCTAGAAACAGTCATTCACATGAATGATGAGCAGGGGAAGAAAAAGCATGATAACTTAGCTTTGTCTGCTTGCAGTTGTTGCTTCACCTTCAGCTGCTTTCAGTTGACAGTTTCACTGAGATTGTGATGGAGAAAGGACTTCACAGTGTGTCCTGCTGAGCAGAGTAACTGCAGAACAGCTCAGTCTTTGCCATGGAGACAGTGATGGGGAAGAGTACATCTGATGAAACTTACTCGAAGACAAGTGACAGAGCTGTTTCACCTGTAGGAAAGCAATTAATTACTGTGAAAGATAGAGCTAATTTTGTGCTGGAACAGTCTGGAACAACATACTGTAATCTGTTGTGTGTCAGCTGAGTTACAGCTTCTGACCACCAGGAACATATATCAGAAATTCAGTTTCTTCTTCAATACAAAGTGCTATCTGGTGAGAGGCATCTTCCAGCTAAGGCACTTGAGTCCTTTAAGGTGGAAGTTCTATTTTAGGGAAAATATCTCTTGGAAGTGTTCTTGTGAGCTGATACGCCTCTGGTTTTCCTAAATGCTTAGAGACAGAGAAACGAGTGAAAGATACTGCCACCAAGGGATTCGGACCTTAGCACTGGGTCATTGAGAGCCCCATTGCCTGGTATCACAGGCACCATATTCAATAAGCCCCTTCATGAACCTATCAAGACACATCATGTAACAATGAGGTTTCCTACCCTCCCTAGTCTTACTGGTTCCAGCCCCCCCTGCCCCTGATTTCTGATCTACATTGACTTTCTATGCATTACTTTCCTGTTTTTAAATTACGTTCCAGACAACCCTATGGGAAGAAGAAACTAGTTGATGAATTTGACTTTATGTTAGATAGGTAACAGTACATTAGTGAAAGATAGACATGTTGGACAACCTCCTTCTAAGGAGCATGACTACCATTTGGCCTGGATACCTGAGCAAGATACAAAAGGCAGTGGCTTTTCCACTTGTTACAGTCCACTTTCATGCCATATTAAATGAAGAAGGTGCTTTCTGAACTGGTGTTCAAGAAAGACCAAACCTTGGCATATTAGGAACTTGCAGAACCACCAGGTCAAAATTTGGGAGTTAATCTTGTTTTCATAAAATTACTTTTTTTCCTCCTTTTCTCTACTGCTAAGTTTTTTTCTCTTTCATATACTTTGCTTGCAAATATTGCTTTTTCCCGATTACTTTCCATTTTTTTCACCCATGCACAATTTAAGATTTATTGCCAGGGCAGGACTTCACTATCCTTGTTCCCTATTATTTATAAGATAATTGCAAGCAGCAGATATCTCAATGTTTTCTGTCCCCTCTCTGAGCTTAACATTCTCTTCTGACACAGCTGACTTTCAAGGCTGAGCAAACTGTCTTGGTGCTGGTTTAAAATCAGAGCTTTACTTCTTCAGGGTAGCAGTCTTTGGCACTTCTGGGGGCAATGCCTCTAAAATGACACTTCCCAGTATCTGCCGCTGTAGCACAAATCCTTACGCTGCTCTACGTCATTGTTACATGCCTGCAAAATTCACTCACAGAACATTCAGGTTGCTCCTTACTTTGTGAGGTGACCTTTCACAAACATACCATGAGAGCTGGAGACTCTGCAATTTCTTACCCCTTGTCACTGCACTACTTAAATAGGAGAACTTGCAAACCAGGTGAGGCCCAAAACACTTCACTTGTGATATCTGCTGTAAGCAATGTACAAGGTTTTAACAGGATCTTTAGAAATCAGCTGGCTGGTCCCAGCTGTTTTGCAACCCCACGAGCAAAAAATGCTGTTGGAACATGCACCGAGTTAGAGAGAATTAGTTTTGAAGACAGAAAGGGGATCCAGCCTACAAAAGGCTTTATGCCCTGAAGAATTGTTTCCAACACCAGCAACAGACTGAGGGAACGGACCTGCTCTAATGCTTAGTCTGTGCCCCAGCTTTCTACTGATATTTCAGAATCACAATTTAACTCATCTGAAAAAGAAAAAAAAAAGATCTCTTTTTTTAGTTTTCCAAAGTGACCCTTCTGCTGTTCTTTTAATGGACAGGCTTATAATAATAGCATCATTTCCTCTTACTGCAACTTAAAGAGAAGGCAATACATTAAAGTGACAAGCTTCACAGTATCATTTGGACTAATGAGAGTCAGTCTGCTCAGAAGGAAGCACAGGGAAAGAGGGGATGGTTTCCCTAAGAGGCCCTTTGCCGCAGTTCAGTAGCTCAGCTGCCACTCTCTGCTTGGAGTATGCTAATGCAGAGAGACCAGTCCAGAAGTGCCTGTGGGCAAAAGTGAAATCCAACCAAAAGGGTTGAGCGAGTTCATGCTGTGCCCTGTTTCCCAGGCTGAGGAATCACAGCACAGGGAGGCAGGGGCCCTGCAGACGCTGCTCTTGATGCTCCAAGGAGCAAAAGTGCAGCAGACTGCCCTGGGGCAGACACGTTTCTCTAGAGCACCTGCATTTTCTTCTAGCCAAGCCCTCAAATTCCTTCTGGAGGAATTACATCAAGGGGACTGTGCATGAAAAGCCACACACAGTGCCTACATACAATACCCTGACAGCACAGGCACAGAGCCCCGGAGTACGACTATAACTGACACATGATGGACAAAGATCTGCACAAAGAAGTGCCTGTAGTCGGGCTTCTAAGTCTTTATTACGTTCCCAAAATAAATGTCTGCATTTGTTCAAAAGAGTTCAGCACTGAGGAGATCCCATTCAGAGCCTCATTCTTAAGTATGGTTACCATTAAGCAGGATATTCAGCTCCCATACTGGGAAGCCCAGATTAGCATAACCACATGCAAATTTTCACACAGCACAGAAAAGAACCGATTTCAGAGTATGAAGTTAGGCTTTTAATAGCTTTTTTTGATCTTCATATTAAAAATCAAGTTGCTCCCATGAGCAGTAGGGCTAACAGAGCCTGGGTTTCCATTGATTTGTGTCTCATGACTGGATTTACAGGAATTTAACAAGATGAAAGCTGCAGCTGAAGCCTTTGTTGCCCTGGAGGGCACGGATAAGGGTGCACTCCTGTGCATGGGACTCATGCGGCAGATTTGCTCATAGGGGACACTGAAAAAATCTTTTTGGACATGTATTTTCGTGAAGCTTGCAGGATCAAAACATAAATGAGACCTCTGTTTCTTTCAAAGTCGGATGCATTTAGAGAAAAAGGCTCTGAAATTTTTGGAAATGAAGGGACTCTCAGAGAGATTTCTTTTAGTTAGGAAAGCAGGTCAAAGATTGATGCAAGTTTATTTGCAAGTTAATATTGGACAAATAATTGTCAAGTATCAGTAACTGAAATACATTACTCCATTTAGTTTGTCTGTAGAAATGTCTCTATTACACAAAAGAAGAGATAACTTCTCCTCTGCTCCAATCACCGGCCTATATACATTTTTCTCAGTGGTTATATATTGGAAGGCTCCTCATGCAACTTGTGCAGTTAAGAGAGGTCACAAAGACTGCAATGCTCCAGCCAGGAGCATTAAGTTGCATAAAACACAATTTAAATGTTCTCTTTTCCCTCTGTGTTTTCTAACAGAACCTGGGACTACACATACAGTTTGTCAGACTTTGTGACCAGCTCTGCCTGTATGATCCCAGTATTCTGGGACTCTTTGCTAGGACCTGAAACAGAGCCTCTTGCTGCAATGTTGTGACCCATGTTACTGTGACAATTCTTTCACTGACTCTCCAGCTTGTTCATGCAAATTCTGCATGGATAATTAAAAAAAACAATCCAAAGGTTATGTTAATAGCCTTTTTGAACAGCTACGTTTATAAGATTCCCCTGTTGACAAATAATAAACAGGAGTCCAAAGTAGTAACAAGCTTCTGGTGCCCACGCTGTAATTCTGAAAAGTCATTTTTCATAACACCAAACATGCTCAAATTACCTTCAATTACAATATATAGTGCAATAAATAATAGATTATGTCTACTTGTACAAATAAAGAACATAAAGTGAAAATCCTGAAGTGTTTGATGTTTACTAATTGAAGCAAATACAATTGCCTGTTTTGTTATCTCTTGCTACACCTCACTCCTGTTGTCTGCTTGCATCTTGTCAGAAACTTCGGCTTTGTGTCTCTGGAGCCGGCACTGTCTCTGTGCTGCTCATTCATACAGGACCTAGAATCACAAGGTATTTATCAGGGCCTCCAGCTGCTACCACAATATAAGTAATTTTATCAACCTAATGTTTTATTTATCTGCACTTAAAGGGGAGAGAATGTAGGAATATTAATGGAAAAGTTGGGGGCAGGGAGCTGAGCTGAGTTATTAAAAGTTTCACCACTTGAGCTTTTAAGCTTCTCTGTCTGAAGCTGCTCAGATTGATGTGAATGCGTCCATATCTCTCATGCAAATTGTCCCAGAGGCAGCTATTTTGGGCAGAGCGTATATTCATTGTGGTGTCACAAAAGGTCGATTAGGTCTGCCGAAATTCCTGGTTGATGCTGATTGACTGTGAGCGACATTTAAGTCTTTCAAACTTCATTATCTAACCCATTCTCTGCAGGCTGAACATGGACGTGCGCCTTATGCAACCTCACGACAGACACCCTGAGTTGCAGATTTAGGAGCTTTTTAATTATCTGTGTGCAGGGAGGGAAAGAAACTATGATGATTTTCTTTTCATGCAGAAGGGACTTCTTTTCAGCCTGCTGCAGGAAGTGACACAAAACCCAGTGAGATGAGTGAACAGGACTCTGCTGCCGGAGCACAGAAAATTGAACAGATTTTCCTCAAATGGTCTCACAAAAACACACCTGTCAGCTAACAATGAAGTGGAAAAACATCTTCACCTGAAAATCTGGCTTGTCATGGAAAGCGCTAACCAAGTGAAAGAAAGGGGTGAAATGGAAACTCTTCTGAATTCTGAAGTCTGTTGTTTGACTTTGCGTGGACCCTGTAATTCCTACCCAGCAGTGCCAGCTACTCCAGTGCTGTGTATCTTTACTTCGCTAATCTACTTTGCAAAACTATCGATTTTCACTTCATCTTGCTGAAAAGAAGAAACTTAATTTCTATAGGAGTGAAGGGAAAGGAACACTAATGTCTGCTCTTCGCTTTCTGTGTAGATTTCTCCAGGTTAAACTCTAAGGCTTGCCAGGATTGCTGGGTCTAGCAACTGAGTGATTTGGGTTGAAATTTATTTCTGTGGAGATGCTTGAAGATACAAGTGAAAAGGCTTCCAGAAATGAATATACTGAAAGTGGATGGAAGGAGCCCAAATCCTTTCTCCCAAACTTCCCACACACTCCTTTTGTGTGAGCAGTGTGGTCACCTGTGGCTGTGTAATTTCCAATATCTCAAAAAATGCCTGGAATGACAAGCACCTATTGGTTCTAATGATTGGCAACTTTTGGCAGGCTTTTAAGAGATTTTTAAACAACCCTTAATCCCTCACAGCTGTGACTGAATGTAGACCAAAAGAATTGGCATTCCCCCTGCATCCTTTCACTTTAAATATAATCACTTGGTGGCAGTGATCGTGTACATTGTCTTTAACAGTGGAGGAAATTAGCTTTAATTTAACAAAGTGATTGCATCTTGGCCTTCAGAGATGCCTATCGCAAGCGCTATTCAACACATCCCCCAGCCCCTGGGCCCGGAACAGCACCATAAGCAGCAGAACAGCACTCCACACACTGCATCTGTAACTATCCCCTTGGATAGCTAAAAAGCAGCTTTGGCTTAATGACTCAGGAAACACGATACTTCTAACAGTGTTCATTCCCATTTTGTCCGGCACCATGTGTGTGTGAAACCAGACTTTGCTGTGGGACTTCATTGCTGAGCATGAATCTGGAAATATGGGGAATGGCATGTTTCACCTGAAATTTGTCGTATGCCCCCACTGCTTTATCTCTACTGTCAATAGAGCCCCTTCCCTTTTTCTCCTGTTCGTAAAACTTCCCTGCTTTGGGCTTTTTAAGTGCCTGCTTTGCTGTAAGTGGACATTTATTTGCTTTCTTGAGTCAGGGGCCAAAGAGAGTTATAAGTAGAGCACAGGTAAATACAAGTGTAATTTTGAGTCAGACGAACCTTTAGCAGTTACAGTAAGATGAGAGTAAACATAATCATTACACAGTCAGACCATTTCCCTTTATTTATAACACCTCAGGGCAAGAACTGTTTTGATGAGGCTATTTTAAAATCATTACCCTACTATTTTCTGTATCCCATCCATTCAATTTCCCACTAAAGATTAAACAACCCACTTGGAGGAAAATATCTTTTTATTAAAGTAGAATTTAAGGAACAGGTACTGAGCTTTTGAGGAATTCAGTATTTACATTTATATGAAAGAAGAATTGTAACAGAAAGAAGCATCTTTTCTTCCAGGCACTGAAAATACAGCTGTGATTTAGAGAATCCCTTCTATACTGTAAAAGAAACGTGCTCTTTCTCTCCCACACGAATTCTTCCCCTCTCATGTGCACTGCACTCTTAGCCAGAGACAAGGAGAGACCACAAAGAAGCGTTAGCCAAGTGAGCTTTTCCAGATTAGATTTTCCAATTGACCCTGCAAAACAACTAAGTACAAACACTTGTTGACCAGTTGAAAGAAACAAGTCAGCAAATAAACCACATTAAACCACTTTACATATTCACTGTACTAAAATAGCTAATACAATGTGCAGTTGATAGGAAAGCAACTTGGATTGACTCTACGAGCACTTGTCCTGTGACATCGCAACCTCAGCCCGTGCCAGAGAGAGATGCATCCCCACAGCAACCCCAGAGCAGCCTGGCATGGGGTGCATAGGTGTGTGGCCTCATGGGGGGCTTTCTCACGGGCACGGGCACTAGCAGGTCATAGGGAGGTGTAAGGGTACACCTAAACCCCAAGCACTTGCAGCTCCCACAGAAGGGGAACTTGCACACACTTTATGTGATGTAGGATCCTACTTGTGAACGTGGGATTCGAAAATTTGGACTAGTTGTAAAAGGGTGGTGCAAAAGCTGTTTGTGTACAGTAACATTTTTTAAGTGTCTGGTCTCCTGGTTTATCCATTGTATTGCGGATATTGATCCTGAATATTTAGTTGACTGATTGGAAGTTAATTACATGTTATTAAGTAAAATGATAGACTGCTTCAGTACTGATCTAGTTTAAACAACATGAACTCTGGAGATATTCAAAACTCGCCTGGATGCATTCCTGTGCCATCTGCTCTGGGTGAACCTGCTCTGGCGGGGGGGTTGGACTAGATGATCTCCAGAGGTCCCTTCCAACCCCTATCATTCTGTGATTCTGTGATTCTGTGATTCTGTGATTCTGTAACTGAGCATTTTTTCCCTTCAATACCCATTACACAAATGCCCATTTTTGCAGATACATGGAAGCTACAGCCCTGTGCTACACCTCACAGGGCAGACCAACTATACATGTACAATGGTGAGAGATAAACCCACAAAAGTGTAATCCCTCTGTTTCCTTCCCCATCCCCAAGGCTGGGACAAAATAATTTTCTCCTTCTTTTGAGGGGACTTTGTGGCGCCTGTGGTACCCTCTGTGGTAGTAGTACCAGAGAGATGAGGAGGCAAGTGAGCAAGGCTGCCTGACGTCCCACCAAAATCAGGCAGACCAAAGATATGGTGGCAGGTCTCAAAGCAGTGACATGAACTCTGGCCATGCGTGCGCATGTTGTCTGTCCCCAGCCCCAGCTCCTGTTATACTGCAGGTACCTTGGCAGATGCCAGCAACTCCAAATTACTTGGGTCCCAAAAGAGCATGCATGACTCCTAAAGGATCAGAGCTCCATCCAATGCTTTTGGTCACAGTAGGAAAGTTTTTCAAGGCCTCTTGATTTCTGTGTGACACCTCATGACCCTGGGAGATGTCCCCACAAGGCAGCCTCTTCATCTCACTTCAGCTGTGAGCACCATTTGTGCTGGGAGCTTGAGTTGTCCCTTCGCTTGCAGATCCTCTGATGTACTTAGGGGTTTCAGTGTCTCTACATGCTTGTGCAAGCTATTTCCATTGCGATCTTGGAATGCTCTGTTGGATGATGATGTGATGTCAAGTCACATTATGTCCAGAGAGAAGTGAAAAGACAGGCTTTAATATACGGTGCCACATCTTTATCTTACCCAGCCGCAGCTCTGGCAATTAATGCTCCAGCTCAGAGTTTCAAACTTCCCTTTAGAGCCACTGGGAAAACCACACTTTATGAACTCTGTGAGAGGGATCCTTTCCTCTCCCACCTCTGGATGCCTTTTTTGTGCCTTCAGGAGCTCCTAGCACTTTCAGTGGTCCTGTCATATCACTAGAGGCACTTGCTCCCAAGAAATGTCTCATCTCCACCAGTGTCTCTGCAAAGGAAGGAATGGGACATGGCATCCTCTCTGTGGCAGAAATCCCCACATCACAGTCCTCCTGCTAAGATCCTTGTGGGGAAATTGCCAGTGACAAAGTCCACCTCCCTTGAGTGGCAGACAAGCAGTGGCAAAATTTCTTGTTCCCTGAAATGAAAGCAGCCCATATTCTACTTGGCACTATGCTGCCAAATCTGGGGGCATCAGTGAGCTCAAGAAAATGAGAGGGAAAACAGGGTCTTCAAAGCTGCCATGTCCAGCAAATCCATTTCTGAGGTAGGTACTACATTCAGGATCTCACAGGAGTCACCCACACCCCTTCAGCTAATTTTTCCTGAATTGATACTCCTCTCCCTCTACATTCCTGAAGCAGTATGATCTTCTTAACTGCTGTCATTTCCCTTTTGTTCTTACCTTTTTCAACTCTTGAGAAATTAAAAATAGTAAAAAAAGGAAAAGTAAGAGCAATATTTTTCTCTAGGCAGGGCTTATCTTAGAGTGCAGAGAATTACTGTGCCTCAACTAAGCTTCTCTGCCTGTTCTTGGTCCACTACAAAGGGAAACCTCTTGGGACATTTTATTTCCCAGAAATGGTCAGTTGTCACATTTCAAATAACATTTGGTACTTGTCTGCAGCAGCTTGTTCACCCATCCAAGGCAGCAAGGGAAGCAGGCAGACTGGCCCTCCTTTACAGCCATACATTGTGTTAGCCACCCTTATCAAGAGCACACTTCATTGCAGGGTTCACAGTTTAGGTCACTGCTTTCACAGGAATCTCAAGGCCTATTTCAAGCTTTTTATGTTATTTTATAGACCAGTGAACACCATTTTGTTTTGTTGTCCTGCCTTATGGTAAACATTCTCTTGTCCTTAAAAGTACTTAGGCACAAGCTGTGCACAGATTTAAAAAATAACAATAATCACAGTCTGATGGAAAGCTGAAGCCATTTGTATGAGAAAGGAAGAAAACAGCAACCACAAAACAAACACAAAACCAATGAAAAACACACTTATCTTGTTAGTCCTGACTGTGAAGGGACTCACTAGTATGGCTGAGAAATGTTGTTTTAATGATTTAAGACTGGTTGTGGGGGCAATTGGAATTTCTCCCCAGCCTTGCTTGTTGTCACTGCTTGCCTTTCTACTCAGACCATGCATTATCCTTAAAAATTTAACTTTCCATCTAGCCTGTGCTAAGGGATTTGTTGTTTTACACTAAACCCGCATCCCCCATTTCAATTCAAAAGCTTTGTTCTCCTCCCATCTTATGTCTAGAAGAATCACTGAAGTTGATATGCCTGCCTGGGTGCAGACCTTCTCCCTGGGCCTTGGTATTTCTGGGGCTCCAGGCAAAAGTGTGTTCTTCTGCTCAAAAATCATAGTAACTGGTGATAGCCAAGAGAGGCAGAGAATCAACATGTGCAAATTCTGGTCCTAGGTCTTGCTTGAATACAAAATAGGGGCGGTAAGTTATTGACAGGTCCTTGAAAATATTTTAGTGTCACTGGTTTTCTGGGACTAGAGTGGACACGACACATGGCACAGTAATGTTTTAGCCAAGGTCAGATCAAAGCTTTTAAGATACCCTCTCATCAATAAGTTCTTGTTCTTCATAGTTAGTCCTAAAAGTGATGTATTCTGAAGGCAAATGGGACTTATCTGCAAAGTAAGAAAATGCCTTCATCCAACACTTTGTTATGCAAACTCATTTGCATAGGAAGTACTTTGATATTGCAGTGCAGGGGCATAATCCCTGCTAGGTGCTGAACATTCATGGCCTTGAAATTCATTTGGACATGTTTGTCCTTGGGACCATTCATGCACTTGAATTTAGCAAAGCGCTCTTAGCACATGCCTGAATTGGGACCAGAATTCTTACCACATGTAGGGTGTGAGTTGGTTCATCTTTACAACTAATTTTAAATGTTGACTTGTGTAACCTTCAGTGTGTCCCTCCAGGTGAAAATGACTCAATCTTACCCCAATTGATAGATCTCCTCGGAAAGTTCATGCATAAACTGTATTTAAGGAAAATAGCTTGTAATTATGCAAAGATATTAACAACCATCCCATCTGATTGTAATGAGGATAATTTGCATTATTCCCAAACAAAAGGCTTCGTTAGAAGAGTTATGGCTGAAATGCATTTCGCTACAATCCAGCTAATGATCAGAAAACCATTTTTCTACATCCTTTACTAAAGTTCTACTGCTCAAAAAAGTTGGAATGGCTGAAGATGAATGGTTAACAGTCTGCCAGCATATTTCCCATCACTAAATAACCCTCCATCATACACCATCATAGTTTCTTAATTTATTTGTCTTTTATAACCTTCCTTCTGCTCTTTGTTTGGTTCTGATAGAAATACACCATTGGACTTACATTGCAGGTTTAAATAAGATCTTCTCAAATGTGCTGTAAAGGGTTTTGAACAGACTATAATCCCAGGATTATTTTGGTTGTGCCAGAGGATGGTAAGATCTTGTACCAGTATTATGTGCTGAAGCAAGAACACTTTAGCTATTAGGATCAGTGTGATCAATCCATTTGTATTATGAAATGTATATTATATAATCTAGGGAGAGCTCATATATGGAAGTTTGTGTTTAACAACGTGGTTTATGAGCCTATATGGGATGAATGCACACACTGCATGATAAATAATCTCTTAGTGCTACGAGCTGAAGTTTCAAAGCAGCCTAACAGAGTCATGCATCTAACTCCCTCATGTCTTTGAAACCCTAGACACAATATACTAGAAATAGGAAAGGGACTTGAATAGTAATTACAAGCATATTTTGAAACCTATAGAGGGAAAAAATGGATTAAGGGTATTGTAAATTGAGGTAGGAGAGAATGATGAACTATGTTTTTTGGAGCTAAAGTACCAATATACTTTTGTGGCCTTGAAAGTTTATATGAATTATCTAGCAATTGTACAGTATGCTTGTAGCGGTGTTTTCTTTGCAGAAAGCTCTAACTCTGTTCAGGGTTTGATAGTTTATTTCCTTTTCGAAAAGTAAAATTGGATAGAGGGCAGAGGGAAAGAAATGCAGCTGGTGGGTATATGGGATTCTTCTTGTTGTTTTGTATGAACTGAGTATTATTTAATAGGCTGTATCCATACTAGGAGCTGTGATGAGGGATAATGAAATCCTTCATCTGCACATGGAGAATCAGCAAAAAGAGATAGCTTCTCTGCTAATGTTAATTGGTGTCATTAATGAAAATCAACAGAGAATCAGTGGTTTTCACGACCTGAGAATCTCATCCAGAGTGCTTAAATCTCTTCTAACAACATAAAACAAACCAGTGCAAGATTTGTGTCATATTATGATCAGGTAGCATTTGGCTGAAACTCACAAGATTTATTGCAAATATGTATAAAGTTATTTAGTTGGAATTAACAGGGAGTGTATGTGTACAGGTATGAAGAGAAAGACCTGACTGGTTTTGTGTTAAGCTATATATTCCTCTTTATCTAGTCATTCAAATATCAGTTACTTCAGAGGTTATTTTACTGTCTACACATTTTGTATTTTTCAGTAGATATTTGCTTTGGCAGTCTTAAACACAGATATGTGAAACTTCTTTGTGCATTGCCAATAGTAAACACCCTCAAAAGATGAGAAAGTAATTTCTGTGTCTAAGGGATAATTCCTGGGATACACACTAATTGCAGGGCCTGCGACACTGAAAAACATAGCCCTTCTATTAACATAATTTTAAAATCCCAGTGAGGCTACTGGAGCTTTCATTGATGACAACAAAGAAGAAGCAAACACCAGAATCAACGAAGCTCAGATTTCTATGGATTTGTGTATTGTGTTCCACTGCAATTTCCAGGGGAATATAACTTCTGATTGAAGTGTTGCCTGTGTTTGGGGAATCGATCCAGGATGGATTCTGCATGGATTCTCTAGTCTCTGGTAAAAGGTGGGCTCTTCTTGCAGTTTTTTCTCACATCTATGGCTCTCAAAGTCTCTTCTTTCTAGCCAGCTATTTGCATTAAAAATTAGGAGCTTAATTACGTTCTATGTCTCTTCCCTTTCTATTAAATTGGATTGAAATCAGGCAGCAGGTTCAACAGTTGTTGGGGGGAAGGGATCAAGTCATGCAGACAAGCTGACTATATGCATACTGTGTACATAAGGAAAAAGAATAATGTAAAGATATTCCCAATTCAGGCAGCTGAAACTGCAATCATTCTATGACCCTTCAGCATTGTTTCCCCATAACTTCCTTCCTCATAAAGCTTTGCTGGCCCCTATCCTTTAATTCTTTGTTGCACAGTTCCTACATTTTTCCTGCAGCCAATTGCATGCATCTCTTTCTCCCTGTCCCTAATCCTGTTTTCTCTTAGGAATGTCTTTCTTATCCTTTCCTCCCTGGAGATTCATAGCTCAGCAGAGTTGCTTTTGCTCTGGAGTTACAACCTAGAAAACAAGGCAACAGAGGAATTTTACTTTGAAATGAGATGCTTGCCTAAACACATCCAACACATTCAGTAGGAACACTTTTCCCTCCCCCTTCCCTATATACATTTGGTTCTCTTAATTGTTCATCTCTATTCAAAGCAATTTCCTTGGCATATACATTTTCATTAAACGTAATGAAGGAAGGATAATTTAGCATCCCACCTGTGACAACTCACTGATTCAGATCATGATGACCTATTGTGAATACTTGGGCTTCAGTCAAGATTTTGATTAGTGGAAAGAAGTAACCTCTGCATAATTAAGATTGTAGCCAGAATTTATTTATTCTGAGCCAGTTTAATTTAAAAGTAAAAGTCCATTTATTAGATAAAAGATGAAGGCACCTCCATAGCACTCACTGGCGGAATACCTGAGAATTTATAGTTGGTCTCACTCACTTCATATTCTGAAAACTTTGTCAGGTGCATAGTCTGCAGAAGGGGGATAATTTATTTGCGGGTACACGATAAGAAAAGCAGAGAAACAGCTTGTAAAATATGGAGTTTGAAAAATTTGGTGTAAATCATAACTGGAACAATTTGAAATTATTCTTGCTCTACTGTCATGCAATAGCTCATGAATGGTTTGCCCTAGAAACTTCAAATACGATTTATTCAAAAGGTCCTCATCCTTCCCACTCTGCATAAAAAGAGGAGGAGAGTGCTGGTGAACTTGGAAGCTATCCCCTGGAAAAGTGGAAACAGCAGAGCAGCCTGATGGGATATGAAATAGCTTATTGAGTTTGCCACTGATATTATAGGCTTCTGAAGTCACAAAATAGGAGAATGGACAGCAGCAGTCTGTATTGCTGTTGGAGAGGGAGCCTCAGCCTCTTTGCAGCCAGCTGTTCTTTTAGTCACACACCAGCACCAAGTCTTAATGCATAGGGACTATTCCTACCACTATCATTATCCCACACAAATGGCACCTTTGCATGGAGCTTCTAATTCTGTGATCCCTCTGATAGCTCCATAAACCACCATGCTCTGAGGCACACAATCATTTTCTTATTGATTCTTGTTGGTCTCCCAGTCTCAGATCATCATGGGAGCACTCAAGAAACATTTAGGAGTGAAGGAAAGCAGTTTTTCCTTATGATGTATCTTCTACCATCACCATGTTACTGTTGATGCTATCCAGGGTTAAAAAACTCACTGCAACAAAGCAAAGAGCATAGGAGTGATAATAAGCTATTGTAGCTTCAGCAAGAAGGAGTACATAATGAAATCCGAAAAATAGCTGTCAGATAATTACAGAGCTTTATGCTGCAGGCTGCACATGTGAATTTCATATGATGTTTATTAAAAATAAGTACATTACAACAGGAAACCTTATTCACTTAAATTTGTGAATGTATGTCGAAAATTTGAAGAGCAAATATTATACAAAAAAGCTTTTTAAAAATACCTGGGTTTGAGGACGGTGTTAAAGCAAAATTTACTCCTTCCCCACCCAAAAAAACAGAGGCAGAATGTGGAAACATAAAGCTAGGGCTCCCTAGACAGCAATGCTTTTGTCTCCATAGTTCTTCTATACTCTACACTCTCCTCCAAAAGTAAATACAAGCGTGTTACATGTATCCCAGCTCATTAACATTTCAAATTGTCCTTCTATTAATTTAAATATTAATAGATCATTGTGTATGAGGGGGATGACTCATTTCAATGGCTGAAACTGATAGTCAGAAATTGTATCTCAAAATGTTTTTGCAGCAGAAAAATGGGAGCTCCAATTACAAGAATGCCTACTTCTGCTTCTGGGAGTGTGCCAGGTGTGTGTATGAAATACCTTTGAACCTGACTCTCATATTTTGCCTGGGGAGTCTGCGGTGATATTTCATGCTGTAGGTGGTTTCCTTTTGTCATCATCTTATTCATAAAAGAAGTTTGCAGAAGTAGAGCTCCCACACTTCCACAACTAGACACTAGATAAGTGGATGCTAAGAGGTGTAGTCCAAATAATGAACTTGTTACACAGAAACTGGAGAGATGAGGGACCTAAACTAACTCTCAGGTGAAATGACAAAACATTATTAGCGAATCATATTGTTTGGTTTTGTGCCAAACTACTTTGGCCTTTGACTTTTTTTCTCCCTAAAGAAAAACCTGAGGATTTTTTACCCTTTGCATTTTTACAAGAAACTCTTGGCTACTCCAGAATATAAACAAGCCTCATGAAATTCAGTTAAATGATGAAAAGACAGGAGGCAGAAAGAAGTTTTCCAAAGCCTTTCATCTGATGTCATCTTTGAACAGAAGACAAAACATCATCAACATTCTCTTACTCATTTTTACTTTTCCATCCAGCAATCTGGAGCTGTTGCAAACTGCCAGTAAATGAACCAAACTGGAGTTATTTTTTTCTACTCTTCAGTGAAAGAAAGGGAGGTTATTTTTATTTTTTGTCCCACTTAATGGTTCTGTGAATCTGCTGGTGTGCAGGTATGTTTTGAAAGCTTCAAATTACACACCAATTGTTAAGTGAAAAGGCAGCCAATACTGTATGCAGAAATTGGCAGTAAGTGCTATTTGGAAAAGTTAATCACTAATTTCACATTGATGTTACATATTTTTATTCCATTTAGTGTTGACAGATACAAAACAGCATCCATGGTAGTGAATTAATGACAAGTGACCTGGTAGTGAATTAGTGTGAATTTTCTTTACAAGGCAAGTGATTATTTCTGTTACACATTAAGCTTAAAAAAATCACAGAATCATTAAGGTTGGAAAAGACCTGTAAGATCATCAAGTCCAACCATCAACTAACTCCAGCATGCCCATTAAACCATGTCCTGCAATGCCTCATCCACACGTTCCTTGAACACCTCCAGTGAGGGTGACTCCACCACCTCCCTGGGCAGCTTATTTCAGTGTCTCACCACTCTCTCAGTCAAGAATTTTTTCCTAATATCCAGTCTAAACCTCCCCTGGTGCAACTTGAGGCCATTCCTCTTGTCCTATCACTTGTCACCTGGGAGAAGAGACCAACATCCACCTCTCTGCAACCCCCTTTCAGGTAGTTGTAGAGAGCGATGAGGTCTTCCCTCAGCCTCCTCTTCTGCAGACTGAACAACCCCAGTTCCCTCAGCCGCTCCTCATAAGACTTGTGCTCCAGACCCCTCACCAGCTTCATCACCCTTCTCTGGACACACTCCAGCACCTCAATGTCCTTCTTGTAGTGAGGGGCCCAAAACTGAACACAGGATTCAAGGTGTAGCCTCACCAGAGCCGAGTACAGGGGCACGATCACCTCCCTACTCCTGCTGGCCACACTGTTCCTGATACAGGCCAGGATGCTGTTGGCCTTCTTGGCCACCTGGGCACACTGCTGGCTCATATTCAGCCAGCTGTCCACCAACACCCCCAGGTCCTTTTCTGCAGGGCAGCTTTCCAGCCACTCTTCCCCAAGCCTGTAGCGTTGCATGGGGTTGTTGTGACCCAAGTACAGAACTCGGCACTTGGCCTTGTTGAACCACATACAATTGGCCTCGGCCCATCGATCCAGCCTGTCCAGATCCCTCTGCAGAGCCTTCCTACGCTCGAGCAGATCAACACTCCCACCCAACTTGGTGTTGTCTGCAAACTTGCTGAGGGTACATTCAATCCCCTCATCCAGATCATCGATAAAGATATTAAACAAGACCGGCCCTAAAACTGAGCCCTGAGGGACTCCGCTTGTTACCGACTGCCAACTGGATTTAACTCCATTCACCACAACTCTCTGGGCTCAGCCGTCCAGACAGTTTTTTACCCAGCGAAGGGTACACCTATGTAAGCCACAAGCCACCAGTTTCTCCAGGAGAATACTGTAGGAGACAGTGTCGAAGGCTTTACTAAAGTCCAGGTAGACAACATCCACAGCCTTTCCCTCACCCACTAGGCGGGTCACCTGGTCATAGAAGGAGATCAGGTTGGTCAAGCAGGACCTGCCTTTCATGAACCCGTGCTGGCTGAGCCTGATCTCTTGGTTATCCTGCACGTGCCCTGTGAGTACCCTCAAGATGAACCTCTCCATAATCTTCCCCGAGCACCGAGGTCAGGTTGACAGGCCTGTAGCTCCCCAGATCCTCCTTCTGGCCCTTCTTCTAGATGGGCGTCATGTTGGCAAGCCTCCAGTCGTCTGGGATCTCCCCTGTTAACCAGGACTGTTGATAAATGATGGAGAGCGGCTTGGCAAGCTCCTCCGCCAGCTCCCTCAGCACCCTTGGGTGGATGCCATCAGGCCCCATAGACTTGTGAGTGTCCAGGTGGCATAGCAGGTCGTTAACTGCTTCCTCCTGGATTGTGGGGAGTTTATTTTGCTCTCCATCCTTGTCTTCCAGCTCAGGGAGCTGGATACCCTGAGGATACCTGGTCTGGCTATTAAAGACTGAGGCAAAGAAGGCATTAAGTACCTCAGCCTTTTCCTCATCCTTGGTGACGATGTTCCCCCCCGCATCCAGTAAAGGATGGAGATTCTGCTTTACTCTCTTTTTGTTGTTGATATATTTGAAAAAACATTTTTTGTCATCCCTTACAACTGTGGCCAGATTGAGCTCTAGCTGGGCTTTTGCCTCTCTAATTCCCTCTCTGCATGACCTAACGAGATCCTTGTACTCTTCTTCAGTTGCCTGCCCCTTCTTCCAAAGGTGACAAACTCTCCTTTTTTTCCTGAGTCCCAGCAAAAGCTCCCCATTCAGCCAGGCCGGTCATCATCCCCGCTGGCTCTTCTTACGGCACATGGGGACTGCCTGCTCCTGTGCCTTTAAGATTCCCTTCTTGAAGAATATCCAGCCTTCCTGGACCCCTTTGCCCTTCAGGACCATCTCCCAAGGGACCCTCTCGACCAGTGTCCCAAACAGGCCGAAGTCTGCCCTCCGGAAGTCCATCATAGTGGTATTGCTGACCCCCTTCCTTACTTGGCCAAGAATTGAGAATTCTATCATTTCGTGGTCACTAAGCCCAAGAAGGCCTCCGACCTTCACTTCTCCCACCAGACCCTCTCTGTTTGTAAGCAGCAGGTCAAGCAGGGCACCTCCCCTGGTAGGCTCACTTGCCAGCTGTGTCAGGAAGTTATCTTCCATACACTCCAGGAACCTCTGGGACTGTTTCCTCTCTGCTGTGTTATACTTCCAGCAGACGTCCGGTAAATTGAAGTCCCCTGTTGGTAATCCTAGCTAAAATCTTACTATGTATGTTTCAGGGAAAGCTTGAATTCTCAGGAGTATGTTTTTACTTCTGGAGACTGACCTGTCAGATTCTTGAGCCCTAGGCAGTAAGTTGCAATTTTCCTGTAACAGATTTCTTCTGGGTTTGCATTGAAATAGCTGCTTACTATGTCTTCTAAATCTAACTTCCATTTCTTGAAAACTTGGAAGCAAGAATTAAATGCTTTCTTTTCACTCTGCAGAGCTGTCAGGGAGGGGGGTTAACATACATTTATTTCTACAAACTAGTGATGGTGAATATTACACTTAAGTATGTATTTGAGCAGCAGCACTCAATTTATAGTCTGTGATATCTGGCCTATTTTTAGGTGAATAAGCAAGGCTTACATTCCCTGTACAGAAGCATTAACTATATTCATTTAAGGATCACAAATCCATAGCTTGAAAACCATAGTGTCCGAGGAAGCAGATGAGTAGAAGGTACCATCTGTAGGTCTAAATAGCTTCATATAAACTGCCCCAGGATGCAACCAAAAACCAAGATGAAAGCTCATGCAGCCTCCCTGTTCTTCTGATACCCACTAGTTTCCCTCCTTCTCTACTTTCCTTCAAGGAGGCCAATACAACCAAACAACTCCTTTTATCTCTTCCAAAGGACTCATCCTTTCTAATCCCCCTCATAAAAGTCATCTGCTGCTATGTGACATGCTTGAATAAAGATCTCATATTTTCTTCTTTCCCTCGATTTTGTACTATCCACCTCCAGGCAGAAACAAGAACCCCACTATGTCTGGAAACAGCCAGCACATGATTAAACATGAAATAGCAATGCTCATTAGGGCTGAGTGAAAAGAGAAACCCTTCATGCTGCTAGTGCCCAGCTCAGTCCTTGCCAGTGGCTTGTTTTGGTTTTGTTCCTCCTGTTGACTTGAAGTCTTAGCACTGACCTTGGATTCTGAGGGCAGCTCATGTCAGTGCCCAAAATAGCTTTTTGCTTCCTTCGTAATTTCCACAGGCAAAAGATATATGAAGTACCCTTCACAAAAGAAGTGAACCTGAACCCAAGTGCCTCCTCCGCATCTTGCTGTGCTGGGGTAGCCCTGTCCAGCTGCCTCTTTTGCTTCCACCTTCCCATGGAGCAGTGCAGGCAGGTGCTCCCATTTCTCTTCACTGACAGAGGCTTTAAGGCCCCTGGTGTCTCCAGAGCAAGAGTTGGAGACCCTGCAACATGTTTTCATGGGAACACAATGCCACCTGGACACCTGGTTCCCCTTGAGGGCCACAGCTGGTCTCTGTAATGAGTGTATGAATATGCTGTATGACTAGTGTGTGCCTATGATTTCTGAGGTTTCATGTGTGCTGTTGCTTCTAATCTCAAGTAACCTAGTTGGTTTTGTTGATGCATGAAGACAGACAGCGACACTCTGCTCCTTCCTTACATAAACACACATACAAAAGAAAAGACAGAGGGAATAGAAATAGATAAACAAATGCACAAAAATGGTAAGCATAAATATTGCATATGTAGATATGGCAAAAATATATGGCAGGCAGATATCTAGAGAAATAGATGGGATAGTCCACAGCAATAAGCAGTAGTTGTCTATGAAAGATGGGCAAATGCAGTGGTAAATGACTTGTGACTCTTCAAAATTTAATTGCCATGAAAGCCCATCATGAATGATGCAAGGGCAATACCTGGTGGAAAACTATCCAGCAGTACTTCTTTTCTTCTTAACCTGTGGGATGGAAAGTTATCTGGCGAGTTACAATAAGCAAACATGAATGCAGATACGCAGAGATATCTCAGCACTTGACAGCTTTCAAAGTTTATTGTCAAACCAAATTAGCAGAAGTCTGCCACGTATGAGCAGGCAGAACAGCAGACAAGATGCTAAAATGTCTGCAGTGAAATCATTGCCTTCCACGTTATTCTTACAACCCTTTCCTTCTCCTTGACCTCCATTTGCTAGTTCGTAAGATATTAAGTGTCAGCAGCCAAAAGCAGCTGCTGGGGAAAGTTACAAGAGCCTTATTTACTCCTCAGTCTCTTTCCTACTTAATTTGCTGGTACCTGTCAGTTGTGATATACCCGAGGAAAGGGTAAGGGCCTTTTTTTTTTCTCCATAGCTCTTAAAGAACACTTTTAAAGCACTATCTCCAGTCTCTGATAAGCAGAATATAGTTGAAGCTGTAACACAACACGTGGAATGGAGATAAAGTACCCACAGAAGTCTGGCTATCATATGCCTGTGGAGGGACTGTGAGGAAGAATGATGTAAAGAATTGTGCAGTTACATATACGTGCTGGTCCTCAGAGATCTCCTTGGCCTCGGTTTGAAACGCTTGTTCTCCATTTATCTTATTATATATTGGTTTGGGTAGATGGCCACCTGTAATATGCAAGTTTCCCGCAACATGAGATGGGAACTGTTTTGTCCAGAAGGCAACTGAACCTGCCCTAGAGATGATGTCTCCTGATTCAGCCAGGAGCTCCTCCCCTGTGATCCTTCTATCTCGTGTGTGGTTGGTGTTTCATTGCTTTACTAGATTGTACCTTACAAATGTTTTTAAGTTAAATATACATTCCCGTGCGCACAGTCCTCAGCCCTTGTTGGTGTTATGCAAAAACCTGTGAGCCTAAGTCACACTTTCCAATGGATAATGCCAAAGCTCTTCAGACAAAATTATCCCCCTCTGTCCTTATTCCACCGCATGCCATCAGGCCAGATTTCAGAGGTCCTCCTCCTCTCAACATTCAGTCTTGCCTGATGTCCTCAGGGAAGTAAGGAATTAAATGGAACGTATTTTTAAAAGAAAAGCAAGAGAGCCCTCCTGCTGGAGCTGAATAAAGTTGAGACAGCTCTGTCAGCTGCATGTCTTCACTTTGCAGGGAGCTGTCAGTAAGCTCTTTAAATTTGAGGAACTTATGCAGGCAAAACAATTGTGTGTGTCACTTGTAATCTACATGCACAAACTGCACTATGTTGAAAGCAAGAAAATTCATTATTATTTATATAAATAGATCTTGTAGATTTCATTAAGATTAGGTCAGGCTGTGGAGTTATCACATAGGCTTGTTTGCACTTTCGTTAATCTTCATTTGCAAATGCTGATTAGTGCCACAAAACTCTCTTGCTGTTTACTGCAAAATCCTGCTTCTCTTCTTTTCTTCTTGTCAGGAAGACTCAGGAGGAGGGAGAGGGGAAGGAGGAAGAGAGAGAAGGGGTATTCAAAGCCAGTAGCCAGAACCAGAGGGAACATGAAAGTATATTTGCTTGAATCAGGAAAGGAAGGAAGGGCAGGAGAGAGAAGCTCACTTGCTGTCTTAACATCGTTATTGGAGCAAGCTCAAGCAGGACCTCCTGATAACAAAGCAGTGGTGCGCGAACAGTGCAGATCAGTGGGGTCAAAACCCTAGGTACATAGAAACTCCTGAAAACTGGGCAAATGGTGCATCCCCCTCACTTTCCAGTTCATACAGGTTCTTCCATCCCTCAAATAGCAATATACAAACCCATCCTTGTGGCCCATCAGATGACATGACGAATGTTTGTTATCTGCAGTTTGCACTTCTCCCATTCTCTCCTGAAGGAAAGGGTGCATACCTAGTATACTGTGTTATTTTGGAATATGTCTATTGGGTTGCTAAATTTTGTGCTTTATACTGACTGACATCTACAGTGCAGTAATCAGCCAGCTTTCAGATTAAAAAAAAAAAAGTTATTTCATTGATGCCATTCCATAACAGGTACTCGTTTATAGTGCTAACTCCTCTGGTGAAACTGGGGCTCCAGGATGAGGAGCCAGAGAGATGGAAGGCTGCATGAAGAGGAAAAAGAAACAGAACTGGAGTATCGACAAAGTGTGAGGAGCATTGAGGGAGAAATACGTGCAGGAGCATGGGGAGGCAGTGAGTGATGCTGTGGGGAATCTGTATGTGTGCATGCATAGCAAATGCTCTCACATCAGGCCTGGAACATGACCCTTACCTGGACAAGCTTGCCTATATTTTTTTCATTATGTCTTGTTCCAGCCTCTGCTTCCTGCCATGCTGTGTCAGAATCCCATATGTATCATGAAAGGAGAAATCTTGTCTCCTCTTTTTTTTTGAAACCTTTCCTTTCTTGTAGGTACTCCTTCATGCCTTCATTTAAATGCTGACTTCTTCAAACTCCTTCCCAACAGTATCTGATAACTAGATCAGTTTTTTAGCATCTAATTGTGTTACCAAATACTGAATAAATACATCAGGGTATTTAAAGTACATGAAGAGCGTGGATTTGCAGAGTCAGCATTCAGCTTCCCCAAAACTCCATTCTAGAATAATGTCCTTGGATTGCTCTTCAGTGACGGAGCACATTACTGCATGGAGGAAAAATAAAACTGCTTTCCAAAGATCCCAAGGGTGGAGACCGTGGGAAGCATGTGCAATGTTTTCTCAAAGAAAGTATTCACAGCAATTTTTTTTTCTTTTATGAGTAATATGCTAGAAGAAATTGTAAGTAACAACACGAAATTAAATTTGGTGAATGTGCTGAGGGGTAATCCTTAGAGAAACCTTATCTATCTTGAATATTCAAACACATCAAGTTGTTGGGCATGATGGCAATTACTGCACAACATATATTCAATTTGCTCTTGTATATACAATATTATCTTCCATAAGGAACAGTAAACTGCAGAACATATTTCAGTAAACACTATTCTGAACAAACAGAAATGGTTTGAGTGTGCACTTCTGTGCATAATAATGTAGCAATGAAATATTGCTCTGACAGAGCTGCTGAGTGTAAGGGAGATCACATCCTCTGAGAAGTTCCTCAGTGTTAGCAGGTTCTTCTTTAAAGGCTGGGAGAGACAGCCTTTAGGAGTTCTGGTATCTCCTAATCTGGGGGGGAATGCAAGTGATCCTTTTGTTCAGGTAAATTCAAGAAAAAAAGAAGGTAGTTCCATTATTCTTGTAGAGACTGTGTTACCAGGAAGAAATCCAGAGACAGCCCAGTCCATCCATATATACCTATATGGAGGCATGTATACGTATGCATGTGTGTACATATATATATATATATGCATATTTGCAGGGTTACGGGTTATCAACCTGCAAAAATGCTGTCTGAAAGCTTAAAGCAGAGGTGCCTCCTAGACGTCAATGGAGGTTTGTAGAACCACTTTGTTCTACTTTTTTTCCTTCGTGTAACCACTTCCATATTCTTCATGTGACTAAAATCATACATCCCATTATATTTCAGATGCATGTCCAACCGTGTGGTAAGTTGTGCAAGCCACCCTTTTTATGTGACTTATTACAGGAGTACACAGTTAGTCATCAGGGAAATAATACATCCAGCAAGCTGGATATGATCTGCTGTATTGGCTTTGGAGAACCTGCATTAAAGAACCAGTATTCAGGCCTGGAGCAGAACAGGAATATTTTGACTAAATACTTGTCAGAAGATGCTGATTCATCAGAAAAAGGCTAGCTCCTCTGGTGTTTTCCTTTGCCATTACATGTTGGCTTCTTTTTAATTAAAATTTTTTATTTGAGAGGTCAAGATGGCCTTTCTGTTTTAGAATAGAAAGTAAATTCTAGTTTAAAAATGAGAAAAATTAACACATCTATTTAAAAATGCAGTATTTTGAAATGCTCAGGAGAGACCAGTTCACCCATCCAGCTGAACATGTGGAAAACAAAAATATCAGCATCCTTCTCACCTGAGGTGGGATTATTTTTAATCACTCTTAACCAATTTTCACAATGTTGTTAAAATTCTTCCCTTACTCAAATGCACATGCCTCTCTAGTCACAGTGCTCTTCTGCCTGTGTTTCCTTCTTGTCTGCAGAAGTTCTGCACTGTATACAGTGATATTTTTAGCCATAATTCAAGGACATAAGCCTTATGTCCCCTCTTAAAAGGCACCCCATATCTGCAGGAAAGAAAACGGCCACAGAATGTGCACATGCACTTTTGGATGCGCGTGTTTTTCTCTTGGCTTCCTCCCCTCCGTGTACTTCATGCATGTTATGTTGAAGGTTTCAATACCAAATTCTCTACTGATACAAATGTGTTAAAGTTCATTGTAATCAAGACATCTGCAATTCTTTATACCAGCAGAGAATTTGCTCTGTTTTTTCATTTTTTTAAAGGTACCTCTTCCTACTGCTGCCCTCCAAGCTTCCTGGACTGAAACCCATCCCCCTGCTCTTTTTGATGCTGCTTCACTGTGGAGGCCAGCAAGCCATGGATCCAGTGGTGGAAAAGCCATCACTTTTCTTTTTTAATTGCAATGCAGTGAACTGAGAACACCTGCAAAGTCATGGGGTCTGATGGGGTGAGAGGCTTAATTCCAGCTGAGGCAGGGGTGGTATTGGGGTATGAAATTTCCAGCAGAGAGGACAGTAGCCTTCATCTGAAGAGACAACAACTTTGTGACACACTTTAACTCAATCACTTATGATTATCTGACTCTACCCTTGAGCAATAAGGATAAAAGGCTCTTTTAAATTGACTTAAAGTCCACATAAAAGTTTGCAGTAGTTCAGTTAAATTAATTTTAAACCTGATTATTTAAATCAATGCCACTTTTGTGTGCAGACAAGATCTAAGTGTTATGCTTTGTGGATGTAGTGAGTCCTACAGATGGAACTGAAATGGCCAACTTTTTCTCACAATCACACTCCACTGGGACTGAGAAAGGAGTTTTAAAAGATTTAAATTTGCCTTTCCTGGACACTTTCCTATTCAAGATATTCCAAAGAGCTTTTCAGTAATAAGCTGGATGCTGGTGCTACAGAGACTGCACAGACAAACACAGAGACTCTTAATTCAGCAGCAATAGCTCCAAAAGAGCTATGGAGGTTAAAGTCTTTATTACTAAAAGGAAGACTGCTGGCAACCTGCCTTAGAAGTCGCTTCTCCAGGACACCCCTGTGGATGGTCTTCATCCTGATGACCCTGAATTTCCATCTGACACCAGGTGCCATTGCAATATTCATGTCACTCTTTAGGAAGCTGTACAGCAAGCTTACCTACATGGGATGGGTCCTGGGAAGTTAGGGGAGGATGCTGTGAAGGTGGACTGGAATAGAGCCCTCCTGGGGGGTGCAGATATGGAGACAGAAGCCAAGAGACCAACTAGCATTGCTGGCATGGTGTGAATACATTACAGTTTCTGCCAAATTCAAGCTGTGGTGAAGGACTTTCAAACCCTTTTTCCTGGGCTGTGTTGGTGCTTGGCAGCTAGACAGAGGCTGAAGGCTGCTGCTGGGTATGTAAACAGTCAGAACCAGCCAGCAGTTGTGACACACATGCACACACAATCACCATTGCATCACCTGGAGGCATCCCAATTAAATGGAATTACCATCCCCACCAAGCCATAGCTATCACTATTAAATGTCATTAGGCTTAAATTAGGTTTGCTCCGAGAGATGTCCCAATTAAACAAATTTCCTGATTAAGTCCAAGTGGCATGTACTTTAATATACTCTGTTACCATACACATGTGGTTTTCCTAATTTTATTGTTTCTTTGATTCCAAGTTTCTGGCTGTCATAGCATTAAGTCCTCAGTTAAACCCTTAAGTGCAAAAGCTTTGCATACACAAGTTGTTTTATCTTTGCAATGTCATTTTCCCATTTTATTAAAGGGAAGAGAGCGGGTTTCCAAAATCAGGGCCTTGGTCATGTAGGAAAAATGGTATATGCAAAGCTAAAGCTAACACAGTTAATTCGGGAATCAACTGAAATTTTCTTCAGCAGACTGCAAGCTGTTGAAGGGGTGAGTGCAGATTGTGTACAAACAATCAAATGAGTATAAGGTATTTTTAATTTTCCTGTCAGGGTTCCTGCTCATTCCCTCACGGCTGGGCTGGAATAAGCCCAGCCTAACATTTCTCTCTATGGATGTGCAGCGATGTTACAGTACAAGTTCTCTGCTCCACTGATCCTTTCCTTTTCCTTCCTTGACATCTGGTTCCAAATTACCAAACTAGAAACTTGAAAACTTCTGGCATTTGGCCATTGAAAACTGAATGGATTTCCAGTGTCTCAATTGATGGTTTGAAAACATTGAAGAAAAATTTCGGAAATCAATTATTTGTAAAAAAAGTGTTTGTGTCAAGAAGGTGGGAAAGAGGAGCAGAGGAGAAAGGAGAAGGGAAACCCCATTTCTCTGCCGGTGCAAGAGGAGACAGGTCAGGAATAGGACCCAGAGTGACATAAGAGCTTCATGGAAAGCAGCCAGATTTGGAGAGGGCTTTTTACAGGCCAAAGTAACTCATCACAATCTTTTCTCTTACTCTTTTCATACAAGGCACAGTGTCCACTACTATCTACAAAGTACCTCATTGATGAATCCTGGAGTCCTGGTGCCTGATCAGCTCTAGCTCAACGTAACACCATTCTGCCCTGTACCCATGTAACTTCCCAGTGACAGGACACAGCCTGGAAGTGCACAAACATCTGAGGAGGAAGAAAACACTTCTTAAGTCCTGACGTTCAAACATAACTGGTAGTCTCATCACTCTGAATATGCCACCTGATACCAACTAAGAAAGTGTGCAAGTAGATAAAAGGAAAAAACAGTTAACAGTTTGAGTGGTTGAGCATCAGAACAGGCTTCGCAAAGAGGTTGTGCAGTCTCCATCCTGGGAAATTTGCAAAACTTGACCAGACAAGACCCTGAGCAATCTGATCCAACTGGAAGTTACCTTCGCATTGAGCAGGGAGTTGGACTAGAGACCTTCAGATGTCTTTTCTAAGCTCAGATATTCCATATTTTATGCAGCTTTTCTTCCTAAGTAGCAGGTATTCTCTCTTTCCATCTTCTGTCAAAATTAATGGGAATAAGATACCTAAACCTCCTGGGGATCCCAGCCTATGCTTTCCAAGACTCTTGACTTGCAATCTTGGACAACCTGCTGCTGTGAGCAGTTACACTAAGGAGCTACTCGCCTGGCTCAACTTGGAGCCTGCTTTTATACTGAATGAGGCTCAGTCCAGTCCTCTGGGGAATGGAAGGTGAGTACGGAAGACATTCTAAGTAATCTTGGGAGCTTCCTATGGATGTGTCAGACGAAGGCTGAGTAAGTCCGTAGACTTTCTTTCATGCAGCTCATGAAGGCACTGAACAGCTCTGTTGCTGTTCAAACCTGAGTGCTATCTGAAGAAATAAAGAAAATGAGAATGTAATAATACATTGCAAAACTGAATAATAAAACTTGCCTCCGTCATAGCTCTCTTCCATCAGAGATTTTATTCACATAGCATTCCCCATTCTACAGATGGAGAAAGTGAGGCAGTTCAGTGGTTTGGTTACAGCATTACCCAGAGCAAGGAACTGAATCTCATCTGCCTCACCCCTAACCTGGTAACTGCTTAAAGTGCAAAAAAATTAGAGGTGATCTGAGGAAAGAAATTTATTTTCTTGACTCAACCTGCCATACCAGTTTTTGAGGCTGGCTTAAAGAGCAAGTAGAGCAAACATACATTGCCTTTGTCATGGATGCTGAAAATATGCTCTGTGCCACATCACTGTATGGAAGACACTTGCCTGGACTGTGTGTCTGGCCCTCACCAGAGCTGTCAGTCACAGACAGACTGGAAATTACAGCTCTTTCTTTGGATTCATGCTGCCCACATTAATGTGTTCAAAATAAGCTTCTTATTTATTTTAGTCTTTGCACCTAAAAACTCAAGCTGAATGCTTCTCTGAATGCCCTTGTACAACATAAAAGCCTTTCTCATCCTTGTGATTTTCCACAGCTGCCTCAGGTGTCTGTACTGCTGCAAACAGCAATTAGAGGACAAGGAACTTGTCTGTCAAGCACAGATCCAAAAGACACCGTGTTTAACCCTCCCCTTATTTGCCTTCTAGCCGACACAAAACAGTCCGTGATCAAGGAACGCACTTTGCCTCAGGACTCCTTTTTCTCTTATGAGCATAAATATTGTTCATACAGAAAATAATTGAGTCCTCAAGCCACTCATTTGAGTGGACAAATATAGATTGAAGGCTGCATGCTGATGCCCTAATGTGTTCACCCAGGTCCTGCGACTAGTGCTTTGTTTGACTGCCTTTAGGCTGCTCTCCTCTCAGTGTCTTCTTTATATCCTCTGAATCACTTCTCAGAGGCAATAAGACTTTCTCCACTGAGTGGGTCTAGGTATTTCTCTCAAAGATGTACTTCATTCAGGAACAATGAAAAAAGCTACAAGAGCAATGCCCTTGGCTAGGAAGACTCAGGCCCTTTTGCTCTTGAACTAGTACTAAATTGCAGTATGTGTCAGAGCTAGATGGCAATGCATTCTCTGTCCAGGGCATGTTACAAAATACTGTGTATACCGCCTGTACTCAGAACAATGACACAGATGATGGGACATCCAGCTCTGCTTTCCATTAGATTAACACTGAACAGAATTGTCCTTGGCAGGACAGCTTACGAAGCAAGCAAAAAGTTTGAGGTACCCACATTGTCTTTAAAAAAGACAGAGTAAAGCATGCTGTGATTTCATCTTGACTGATACTACTGCAGTAGCGCAGTAGCATTGTCTTATATATTTTGTATATATATTTGTATATATATATTGTATATATAATTGTATATATTGTCTTTATGCCCTGGAATACATGACTACATCATCTTTGTTGCATTGCACAAAGCTCTTGGCATGTTTTTGATGGACAATATAAGCACATACTGTTTTCCTAAGAAACAACAGCTGAAAGCCTTCTTATGCTCGTAGCTACTAACATCGTCTGTGATCGGTACAAAAAGCACCAGAGTTTTTTGGTTGTATTTTCCACAGCTCAGCTTCATTCTCTGCTTATTTATGTCCACTGTGAAAATAAAATATAGCCAAGTCTTCTTTACCAGTATTCCTACATGTCAAGAAGACAGAACCAGACTCTTCACAGTGGTGCATGGAAGGAGGAGACACAGTAGACATAAACTGAAAGAAGAGAGGTTCAGATCAGATGTAAGAAAAAACTTTTCATATTGAGAACAGTCAAGCAGTGGAACAGGCTATCCAGAGGGACTGTGCATCCAATTCCCCATCCTTGGAGGTTCTGAAGGCCTGAAAGGGTACAGCCATGAGAGATCTGATTTGACCCTAGAGCTGTCCATGCTTTGAGCAGGAGATTCGACTAGAAGTCTCCTGAGGTGTCTTCCAACCTGAATTATCCTAGGTCCTATGAAAAGACAACTTTTTGTGTGCTAAAACAAACAGATAACAGTGAAGGAGACAACCTTTTCACCATATGGTTGTACGGATTGTAAACAGCAACAGTACAGGGGGAATGGCTGGTTATGATGCTCATGGGCTTCTTTTCCTTGGAATGCTAGTCCAAGGAAACAGACACAATGTCCTTATGTTTTCTTGAAAGCCTATATCCAGCCAAGACTGAATGGTTCCCAAAAAACATCTTGGGTATATATTGTATGTGTTAGTGTATTCTCCTGTTAGGCAGACAGGGCTGTCACTATCTGACCAGGACTTTTATGTTCAGACATGGATGGTACCCAAAGATCCTCATATCCTAGATTTGGAAGGGCTGGTGTTCTTTTAGGAGCAGCCTGCAAGATGAACAGATATGGAGAATCATCTTGTTTAAGCTACTACCATCACAGAGGCCACAGATAGGATTTTACCTTGTCTTTCTTGTAGTAAAGTAAATGTTATTACACCAAATAGCTTCCAGCTGAGCTATAACATTTTTTGACGTGGTAATATACTGCCATAATACAAATGGCAAAGGGCTGTAGGCACCTAGCAGAGGTGTCAAAGAGGAGTACAATCCCAGCTGCTCTCCACTGACAGCGTAGGGTTTAGCAGCTTTAGACAATAAGCAAGCTGAATCTTTCAGGTCTCTAGTAAACTTTGAGCTATATTCAGATTCCCTGGCGTCTAAGTTCATCCCTTGCTATCAGATGGAGAAATGCTGCTGGTTTTGGAGGGGTTTTTTGCCCCACCTCCCTCTCCAGTTTTTTACCCCACCTCCCTCTCCAGATTGTGTTCTGGAGCTGCTCTTCTCCTCAAAGGGCTACTGCCTGAGCACTGGGGCAGGCTGTGACAAGTGTTTAGCTACCCAAGCTGTCCTCTGTTCTGCTGTCATCACTCAAGTAGCAACAGTGGAAAACCAAATTAGCTGTCCCATTCTGGGCAAAGCTGCTCCAAAACTAGACCAGAGGAACAGGGCTATTAAATATCATCAGTTGACAGAAGCCAACTTTTTGTCATCATCAGATCACTTATGTATCTAGCATATAAAGGAAACTTAAGCGTTATAAATATTTTTGGCCTAGGATACTAAATGGAAGGCCTGATATATGATTTTTGGAAAGGGTACTAAGGGATACCCTTAGTATAGGCTATCTTTGCATCATCCCTCTGAAGTAATGAAAATTACCTGTTTCAGAGACAGAATATGAATTGCATGACTGTACCAAGAGTGAGAAATATACAGTGTTTATATGGAAACAACAAGTTGGCTACTTCTGTCCAAAACAGGAGGGGAACACAACTCCTACAGGATATTTTTCATACACCCAGTGAACGCTGACCTGACAGCAGATAGTAAAAACTTTGCCTGAAGTATCTCCGATGACAGGACTTCCCTGGCTTAGTTGGATCACCCCTGGCTCTAGGAATATAACTACTAATACTACTCAAAGTATTTATGTGGTTTACCCTTCTGAGTTTAGTTCCCACTGCCTCAACTCCACCCAGAAATGTCAAGATTATAGCCTATATGTGTTGAATATAAAAGTGTGCTGTGCATTATGGTGTTGTATTAAGTTCTGTGGCAGAATGTATGTGTATGTGTATGCAAAGCATGCTTTTACCTGAACAAGAGTCGGGTAGTGAATAACATGTGATAATATGTATAAATGTACCAGCACGTGTGATTGCGTGTGGATGCATGAGGCAGTTGTACATGTCCATTTAACTCCAATTTGCTTTTTACCCTCCTTAAATAGCATTTTTGTCACTGCTTAATGAATGAATGTAGCAGCTGGCATTGTTGAGATGATGTTTCTAAATGCTGTGTGTCTACTTCAATCTCATATACTGTGTTTATCTTGTCATCTGTGCTGTGGTCATTATCCATGGTTGAATGAATCCCTACTTCTGGAAAACTAAAGTCTGTCAGTGCTCATCCACCATTCCTTTCGGCAATTTCTCTTTCCTACCAAACCACAGGTATTTTGTGGCCTTATGAAAGATGTGAAAACATTGTGTGTGCCACGACTGAACCGGGACATCTGAACAACAGCTTTGGCAAACCCTTTGCCCCTCCTGACTTCACATCCCTTCTGGCAAAGTCAAAAAGATGCCCATGTTGATATGACAGCACCAAAGGAGATATAGGTCAAGATTATCAGTGCTAAACAAGAAAAGTGAACACATATCACTTAATTCCCATGCAGAGACATCAGTGCATTCTGTCTTATGGGGATTGCAGATAAATGCGAAGGAAGTGGTGAGAAATGGAAAAAGAATAATCTAAAACACTTCTATAAAAAAAAAAAATCACAAGTTTTACTCAATTTCCAGGAAAAACTCGCGTCAGATTCAGGTTCCCTCATGCAATGGCATGCCTGCTTCTCTTCCCCAATTTGCAAGTAGGGATCTCCAGGAGGGTGAGGACACAACTGACTTGGCTATGGGCATTTACCAAAGCATTTCAAATAGAAGGGGTTGTATAGTACAAAGGCTAGGGCAGAGGCTTTGCGTAGCCTGTCTGCATTGTATGATCTGAAACACATAAACGGATTTGGCACAGTGATCTTGTGCCCAGTTCAAGCCACGGCTAGTCTCTGCCTTTGCTGGTGCTGAGCACACAGCCCTCCTCCTTCTCCTCCTCCCTGTGCTGCTGTCCCTTCTGCCCTTTCCCAGGAGGCTGTGCCCTCTGTTCCTACAGGGAGAAATTCAGCATCCCACTGTCGTGACTAAAACCTCTGAATCCAAGCCACTTCAGGGCTCAGCATGACCACAGCAGTAAGAGCCTTCCTGATAAATATTTAACATTACAGAGCTTTTTCCTCCATGAAAATAAACTAAGCCTTAAATGTTCAATTCCTTTCTGCTCTGTGCACATTTATGTTTTCTCTAAATGAGGCCACATACCCTAACTCTGTTCCCCTCCTCCCCTGGAAGTTCCTACCCTCTCATTATTTTAAGGCATCAAACTTGATTCAGTAAATCTCTTCTTTCAGAACTGTCATGTTTTAGCCTCAGAGCACAAACACACTATTTGTTCCTGGCATGCTTCCTTTTTAATGCTTTAAAAGCGGTTACAAATGTCTTTTTTCCTCCCAGCCACAGCTGTATTAGATTATCTGTTCTGGTTTTGTATTTTTTTTCTCTAAAGGAAAAAAGTGGAACACCTGATGCAAACTCAGTCCTTTGGAACAACAACTGATTTATAACTTTGTACTCCCCAGACCAAAGGTTAACCCCTCTCATCAGTTATTAAAAGTTGTATTGGATGACAGGAAGAAGCAGCATTTGTCAAGTCAAGATTTCTAGGAGCAAAACTGAGACGTGTAATTTCCAGAGTTTATCTGAAATAGGCAGCCTATGGGGGAGAAAGTGGTTTTGTTAAAAATGCAAAAGGATGAAAAGGAAAGGCAAAGGGAAGCTGACTACAAAGGACTAAATGTCTCTTTTCCCAGGGTTGCCCAGGATGCGATGGGAAAAGAAAGCTACCCTGTGGTCTGTCTTTTTAGGTGGTAAAAGCAACGCCCTAGCAGAAAAAGTTATCAGGAGGAGGAACGTAAAAACGAAAAACAAACATTCCCTACCACTTAACCCAAGATTTTAAATGGTACTAAATTAACTTAGTAGAATTTGTTTCAAACACTGCTGAAAGAGCACAAAATGATGTTGATTTGTATGCCAACGAAGAGTACCGTTTCTTTAAAACAACTACCTTCCTGAACTCCTGGAAAATCAACAGATCTATGATCCCAAATTTTGGTTTTGCCTTCTTAAAAGCAACTCAATGGGATCCAAAAAATTTTAGGCAGATGTGCCTTAGTGCAGTAGATAATATCTTAATTATTAAAGCTAAAAATATAAATATGCCTAGATGAGGATAGTAGGAACAAAGCAATGTGACTTCTGTCAGTGTAAATCCATCCTGTTTAACTTACTAGAATCTGTATAAGAAAGAACAATATCATGGGTAATGGTGGATTGATAAAAATGTATAAACCATTCCTCCAAAATGATACAACTGCTCACAGGAGTTTGATAACCACACCATGAAGAGAAAACTCCTATCGTAGATTTAAAGGCTAATTATGAGGAAAAAAGTTGGAACAAGTGGACAGTAGTTTGTGTTATTGCTGAGACTGCTGTAGTGCCAGTCCCTGACAAGGTATTTTCCAGACCCAAGGCTGGAAAGCTCCCACCTCCAAGAGCACCATGAATGAAAGAATAAAGCCCCACTTCGGAGCAAGGAGAAAGAGCACAACATTACGAGTGCAAACCCAGATTGAATCTTTCTGCATGAGGGAAGAAATGTGCTCCACTGATGTGAAGAAAGGGTTCCTTACAAAGAGAATTCTTTTCAGAAAAACATGGTCAGCAGCACCTGCACTCTTAAGATAGAGGTGAGGACACCAACCTGCTCATTACACACGTTCTTGACTGACAAGATGTGCCAGCCCTACCCGAGCTGTGGTGGGCAGGGGCTCTCTCTTCCCTTCTTTGTGCAGACTAGCTCTGGGAGATGGAGGAGTAGAACCCAGTTTGTCTCCTACGGAGCAGAGATTGACCATGGAAAGGCCAGGCCCCACAAGCAGGGCAGGTGGGAGCCGATTTTCTGATTCCTGCATTAACTTGCTCTGCTTCCTTATCACCAATGAATGCTTTCCTTTGAAGGAATGTGGACTGCTTTTGCATTTTTTTCTGCTATATCACCCACTCACACATCTCACAGCTTTGTAAGCAGGCATGAGGAAAAGAAGGATGTTCTGAAACAAACTTCTTCCCTGCCAGAATCCCAACATCCTTACCCTAACCCTGAGCACAGGCTGATCGGTTAGTTTCTCACTGCTGGAGTGCTCTGGAGGTTGCACTCAGCAGAGCCCAGAGCAAGTTACCCTTTGATGAAAAACGGAGGAGCCTTTCCATGCTATAAGGAGGCACAGAGAGAAAAGGAGGTGGTCATTGTAGAGGGATGGGCAAAACTGGAGAGTGGAAATCTGCATCTATCTGTGGCCGTAACACTGCAGAGCTATTTCTTAACTGATTTTCATGGCCCACTGACTTTTGTTTTGGTTCCTGGCTTAAACACAAAACAGGCATACCCTCTGCCTCCTGCTAGTGTAGTTTAAAATAAGCACTGCATGCTTGATGCTAGCCCTAATGTGCATGCTGGGGCCTCTCTTCTCAGTTTGCAGTGACTTTTATTTAGGTCCTCTGCTTGTTTATGATTTATGAAGCTTTCACTCTGTCTATTGCATTTAACAAGCACTGTGAAGAAAAGAGAAAGCTTTTAGCTCCAAGGCAAAAAGAGAAAAGCAATGGTTTCTCCTATTCTTTTAATGCAATTTAAAGGAGATTGGAAGTTAAAGAAGCCAGAAAGTGAAAGATGGGATGGCAGAGGGAGAAGAAAGAAAACCCTAGACACCTTTAATTTTCCCTAAAGGAGAATGTTAGGAAAGGCAAAGATGGCTTTTCCTCTCCAGCCACCAAACAGAAGTGTTTTTTAGACACATGGGTTGGATTTGCAGCTTTCCCAATCAGCCTGGCAAGGTAAAGATACCTTGTACTATCCTCATCATCTTTTATTATCTCTACTAAACCAAGCTGAGTGTTATTTAATTAAAAGGGACATGCAAGGATAGGTCAGGCAGCTCAAGCAACAAAGGCAGATACCCAAGGCAGTTCCTCAGTTTGGTTGAGACGCTACAAAGCGTTGGGGCCAGGAAAGAGGCACTGCAGTACATCACCTGTTGTTCAGAAAGCCGCTCTTCCTGGGGAATGAAGGAAATGGATGGGACATCTGGGATAACCTGGTCTGAGACTGCAGCTCTGGGTCTGAGCAGAGGCTGTTCAAAGGGCTTGAACATGGACTGTAGTTTTGTGTCACTGACCGAAAAGGTATTTTCTGAACACTGTTAGAACTGACACCATGTCCATCCCCATTAGTTTTCTGGCAGATTTCATCCTCCAGATGTATTGAGCCATTTTCTAGATATAGTAATACAAAGTCAGTGAGCTAGGTCCTTGTGCTGAACACCATCAAATCTCAAAGAAAAGATGGGACGCCAGCCAATCCTTGGAGGCATAGGACTTCATTTGGTCTTCATCCTTACAAGTATCCATCCTGAAGCTCCTTGCATTTGCTGGAGACCTCTCTAAGGAGTGGAGAACTAATACAAACATGGCTTTGAACCTTTAAGGTGACCTACAAGGACAGGTGATTTTATCTCTTTCTATTGACGCAAAATTCAGGTTAAGCAGTCTATTCATGACATAGGATCTGAGGCTTGCTGAAAGCAATCAAAAAAAAGTCCACAGGATTAACAGTCTTTGGTTCAAGCCCAAAATGATGAAACTTTTGTGGTGGTGAAGAGGGGAACCCTTCCAGTCATTCTGCATAAAATTTTCTTTTTCACAGAATCACAGAATCACTAAGGTTGGAAAAGACCTGTAAGATCATCAAGTCCAACCATAAAAAAAACCAAAAAACCCCAAAACCCACCACACACACCCCCACAAAAAAACCAAAACCACCCATAAACCTCAAAACACACCACAAGCCACACCAAAACAACCCACCCACACCACACAGCACCATGCCCATCAAGCCACATCCCACAATGCCACATCCACACGCTCCTTGAATACCTCCAGTGAGGGTGACTCCACCACCTCCCTGGGCAGCCTGTTCCAATGTTTCACTACTCTCTCAGTAAAGAACTTTTTCCTAATATCCAGCCTGAACCTCCCCTGGCGCAACTTGAGGCCATTTCCTCTAGTCCTGTCACTAGTCACTTGGGAGAAGAGACCAACACCCCCCTCTCTGCAACCTCCTTTCAGGTAGTTGTAGAGAGCGATAAGGTCTCCCCTCAGCCTCCTCTTCTCCAGACTGTTTTGTTATAGGTTTTTTATTGTTTAAATCCCTCAAACTCTGAGAAAAAAATACCTGTATTAAAAAGCCAAAAAGCACAGCATATTTATTACTGATGAGATATGTTCCTCCTCACCTCTTCAGTCTTCTGAGAAGCCTTCCCTAAACACCAGTAGAAATAATGTGATATAGTCCCAATAATTGTGAAGGTAATAAAGAAAGAAGCAGGAGGAAAATTACCATTTCATATCTCCTTGCATATCAGAAAAGGGGGGCAAAGGCCTCTTACACAATTGTTTTCCATGCCCAGGTCAGCTTTGATCTCTGCAAACATAAGTTTTAAGCCCAAAGCATACTATTTTCTCAAAGTTCTAAGCACCTGCAAATAGAGGCTTAAGATGAAAGTACCTTCTCAACCATAAGTTACTATAATTAGTTCATGAAAGTGACCGAAATATTTAAATGGGGTTTAATTATAAAGATTGAGGAGGTGACTTCAGGAAAGCGAATTGGAATCTTCAGAATTAAGACAGAAATAAAAATCCAGCCAGAATAAAAAAAGAAGTACTTTAATTATACTTTATGTTTTTCCTCAAACTGGTTGCAAAGGTATATGGACAGCAATCATTGCACGCACACTGAATTCAGGACACAGCAGGACTTTGATACCAGCAACCCCTACTATTCAGCCTGGGGACATCAGAGGGCCCATCAAAGTCAGGAGCACTGCTCCCCTTGATTTCCATGGGCTTTAAGGTATGGAGGAGGCAGTGATTAATGAAGACTTCTCCATTTTATTTATAATTCTTCCATTTGGCCATTTCCTAATTGTACACTTTTGCTAGTACCTAGGCTTTTGCTCCTATATACAGTCAGGATTGATGGATTTCTTCATCTTGGGTCTCCCACTCACTCCAAACCTCTGGTTCTTTTAGTGCATTAAAGGTCAGGCTTGAAGCGATTTTCTTGCCTGGATACTTCTTATTCAGTCTCAGGTGTTTTGTAATTAGATCATACAGCAGCACTGTGATGTATGTGAAAGGTGCTTTATAAATCAGTGTGTAATAACAACATAACAATACTGCATCCATTTGTTAAAGAAGAGGGTGGGTGTTCTGACTATCCAGAACATAATTTCCCCAAGGTGAACCTCAGGCAGGACACCAGGCCTAATGAACACCATTGCTGTGGGTAAATTGCCATCCATATCTTTAAGGAGAGAGTGCTGCAGAGGCCTGAAGCACAGAACCAGGCACTCTGTCACCCTGGTTTTGTGCCTGGAGTTGCCACTTACGTTATGTGTGAATTTATAAAGTCACTTGGAAGTCAAGAGCCAGACTTTCGAGGGTTTTGAGATGTCTAAGGGTAATCAATAGACACTGGGATTTTCACACCTATCTCCAACTGCAGTGAATGAGAGAAGGTACTTAAGGTACCCTAATGTCTCTGAAGACCTGGCTTTTCATTTCCCTTTGCTTTTGCTTCTCCATGCAGGAGAACTGCCTGGCAAAGGGCTGAGAGTTTTCACCCTGTCATGAGCACATTTAGATCTGTGCCAGAAAGCTGCTGTTTAAAAAGCAGAAGGTGTTACTCTATTTGCAGGAAGCAGTAATGGCTACCACATGCCAGCCTTTGACATACAGGTGACTACAAACACAGCTACAGCCAACTGGGGAGTTAAATCATCCTTCCTTAGGTAAGCCTACCTGGCATGATGCCACACTAAGCATACCTAGGCATGCCCTGAAGCAGCTAACCCTGGCCCCAGGAGCAGCCCAGTGTCTCCAGACCCCAAGCTGAAGACTCAGTTGGGTGCAGTGTCACACCTGGATGTGGCCCCAGCATACTGCGGTTAGACTGGGGAGAAGCCTCCCAAGCCCCTTCAGGTGACGAGGGGGTGGAAAGCCTCCCAGCTTTGAGCAGTGATAACCTTCTGCTGCACTGGCTATTCCTCAGCTGTGGCAGCAAACACATGCAGAGTGTTTATTTGGTCAACTCAATGGGTGGGAGAGTAAGAGAAGCGATTGTCAAGGGCTACATCAAATCTTGGAAGCCTTGAGAGTGAAAGGAAGATGCCTACCATTTCCAATACATATACATGCATATTTTATCTCAGAAACAACATGGTGTTCCTCTGTACAGTTCTGTGCTGCTCCATGCTTTCATCTTCCTAAGAGCAGCAGTTCCAGTGACAGGGTACTTCCTACCCTCAGGCTAGATGCCAAGTGCTATGTGCTGAGTTACCAATGTACAATCAAGCCAGTTTAACCACCTGAACCTTCAGCCTTAGCTGTGAGATCATCTGCTGACGGTATGTCCGCAAGCCATAAAACCTGCCAGTTATAATATTCATCTTTCTACTGTGGACTTAAAAGGAATAAACTTAAAGAAGATGAATTAAGATTTTAATGCCCTTAAAATGGCATATTTAAATACTCCTCATTATAAATGAGGTATTCTTTTGCAGCTGGGAGAGCGAGGATTTCTTCAGGACTGCAACTGAGGACATGCTGGGGTCCTGGTCCTCACTCTCCCTCCCCATGAGAGACAGACCTGCATGCAGCAAGTGGGCTGCCTGCCACAAGTGTTGTGCAGGAGAGACTGCTTCAATCACTTATCCTCGCTGAGGAGAGCTGAAGGAGAAAGTCCCAGTTTCCCTCTATTGCTAGCCTGCACTCTGGTTGCATCAGAGGAAGGAGACACACAAGGGGTTGGTCTGTGCTAGTATGGCTCAGTGCTTGAGCCAGCTAAAAACTAGGTCAGGTGCTGCTAGTAATGCAGGTATGACAGCACAGAGCTTAAAATGTGGAGTAGAAACTCATGGGTTGTTGTTGTATGGGAATTGCATTAACTCCAGCCTGGGCCCATGTTCCTAAACTCTGCTGAAGGGTAGTTGGTATATGTTCATCTGGGTTCAGTGCTCTATCTATCTCAGCTATCTGGCTCCTGGAGCGTCTGTACAGACAAAAAAAGCAGGTACTTCATAGGCTGTCCTTAATTATTCCCTTTCCCAGCAACCATGGGAGACAGACACTTTGCTGGAAGAGGAGGAAACACAGCCTTCTTTCAGGCCTGAGCCACTCTGTCTCGAATCTAACCTAGTCTATCTCTAGAAATTAAAGGTCTGTATAAGCGAGATCTCATTCACTATCCTCACCAAGCAGATCAGGGAACTGATCTGCAGGTCAGGGAGTTCCTCAGACTTCAGCAAAAGATTAGCAGAATTAGTGTCAGGATGTAGGGATCAACCCTAGTGCCTGAGTTTGCATCTGAACAGAGTGGGAAAGTGATTCAAGGTCCACGGTCCTGGTACCCCAGCTGTTTGCCTTGCGCATGCCATAGCTCTTTGTAGCCCATGTGTCTGGGTTTTCTTCTCACAGAGACCAGGAGGGTGGGCAGGAGTCCAACACTCTGCCTGAACTCCACCAGTGTGGAGTCAGCTTGTGGCTGGGATATCTATCAGGAGATCTTCTGAGCTCCTGGGTAAGTCCATCACTTCAGACACAGCTTCCATTTCACTAATGCATCACATGTGACACCCACAGTCTAATGTGAGCTTTTGAGATGGATCACCTGAATTACCTCCTGGATCCCATTGCAGCCACCCACCTGTAGCAACTTTGGACAGCTATGAGGCTGGCCAGGACTGGAGGTAAAGGCTCAACAGCTAGCTAGCTCATGCCTGAGCCACATAGTCCCTCTATGAAAACACCACATTGCTTCCCTCTGTATTTCTTGTTTCTTTTCCTTTCCATGTAATAAGGTTTCTGAAGTCTTCCTGAAGTGTCAGCAAATAACGGTTGCGGGTGCATTTCTTGTTGGTGCAAAATCTTCCCCAGTGCTTAGACGAACATCCTGGCTTTTCAAGAAGAAATATTTGGGCTTTGATCTTTGTCACTTTTAAGCCCTATCCCATCTCAAAAGCTTTGATATATTTATTCACTAAGTCACAAAGATTTTTTATTACTGTTGAGCTCTGCAAGACGTTTATGGCTGAAGGCCCTGTGTAAAAGCAAGAAGTTCTGCTTTGTGCATGATACACAGTGTTCAAGCATGAGATCAGAGATTGCATGGAGGCTGGACAGTGTCAGCTACATGTTCCACATGGGCAGCTGCATACCAGCAACTGATTAGATGTTTTTACAGAGACATGTCACTGCTGAAGTCGCATGGAGGAGGCAATAATTAAATCTCTGGTGAAAGAGAAATACCTGTGCAGATTTCAGAGCTGTGTTTTGTTACCAGGATAAGTAAAGAGAGGTTAAGAAAGGTTTCCCTCCATATTTCTCCTACATTATCTGTTCTGCCCCCAGAAATCACACTTCTGGGCAGAAGACAGACTTAAGTATTTTGGTACAAGGTGCTAAGTACAACATAAGTGGATACTATGCACTGTCCTTCTACTGCTTTCAGACCAAAAAGCATTATCTTCACCTAAAAATGCTTCTAAAATATATTTAGTCACAGAAACTAGTAGACTCGATTATGCTGGGTGAAGATTCATAGGAAAATGCAAGCTCCTTTCTGTCTTTTTCTCAATGAAGCTCCTCCCCTGCTGGTTTGCATAAATAGGTTTTGTAGGAATGAACAGGTTTTCATGGGGAAATAATCAGCAGAGGAGAATAGATCAGAGGAAGGAAAATTGCATACTGAGAGGTTGTGTCTAAGTCACCCAAGAGCTAGGGTCTGCTCACAACAAATGATGCCTTGAGGCATGCTGCGTATGCCTCGAGGAGAAAGAGCAAGACAGCCTGCACTTCATGAGCTTCCGGAGCAATGGGCAGTTCATGGAAAGCTTCACCATTTTTGTTTGTTGTCCATAGTACTCAGACACTCCCTTATAAATAGCTACCCCACTTCGGTAGGTGCCATTTAACAAGAGAGTTCCCCACAGCTATGTACTGGCAGCACCTAAGAGTTTACCCCACTACCGAGCACTGCAAAGGGAGACAACTTTTCATTTGAGGCAGGATGAGAGATTGAGCCCCCATGTCTATTTCATCTTTGTAGTGGGTGAGCGAGCAGTCTGCTGTGGACACCACAGAGCTGGTTCCTCCTAACTGCCACCATCTCACCCTCGCGTCCCTTCAGAGATGCCAGGGAGTAAGCAGCAGAGAGAAAAGATAGGTTCAGTATTTCCAGCGTCCTGCTTGATAATTAGGCTTCCTAAGTGGAAGTTTAGAGCCCCTTCTCACCATATTCACAGCATATTGTGATGCTTTATTGCACTGTGAGAACATGAGAAAGCTTCCAGGAAGGAAAGAGTAGATTGCTCCCATGTTAGGAAACCGGCAGCTAAGTGTGTGTGCAAGTATAAGGAAAAACAATTTTTGCCCTTCACTCTCTGATAATTCTCTCAGCTGTCCCTCTCTCGTATCACCTTTTTAACTGCTTTCTGAATGCTGAAAGATTTATGCATCTCCCCATCTCTGACTACATCAGCTCTTCCTTGCTTTCAAGGTTTGCTACATATTTCCTGTTTCTCATTATTCTCCTCAAAGCAGCTTCCCTGCATGCTCCAGCTCATTCCCTCCCACAGCCCCTAGTGCAAATAGCCTTCTGAGCCTTGTTAGTGGTTCTTTCAGCACTTCTTTCACAGGGAAACCTATCCCACGACCAAAGGCACAGGCTCTAGACTTACAGTTAGTTTAAGAGCCACTAAATAGCTTTCATACTTCTTTGCTGTCCTCCTGCCTACCCAAGTACTCCTCGTTTTGTTTTGCCATCCTTTAGCCTTCCTTTCCTGTGTCTTTACTGATTTGCACTTGCTGATTTCATACCAGCTGTTGTCAACATCCTTACCATTGCATTCCTGTCTTTCAGGGTGCTTGCAACTCTTCCAGTTTGTTGCTACCCCCAGGAGCTTTCCTGACAGATGGTGGTATAGCCAGGCCAGAAATGGCTTGTATTTGGCTATTTTCAGGAAATATGCAGCAAGAGTATGCATGGACTTATTGTCAGATGTATATACACCTAAACATGGCTGTACCTGTTGGACCAAAGAATTGATTGTTTAGTGTATATGCTGTTTGTGACAGTGCCTAGAAGTGGATATCAGGGAGACCTTAAGAGCAGGACAGCTATATTTGTACTTTGTCTAGTACCGTTCCAGCTACTAACTCTTTCAGACTTGGGGACTACCCATAGAAATGCCTACCACAGAGTGGAGTGACATCTGACTGATGTCTTGTCCCAGATCTACACTTTGACTTTTGAACAGAAAGAACAAGTGAACAAACAACCTCCCTTTTGCTAGTCTTGAAGCAAAAAGGATTAATAAACTGTGAATTTCCAGGGAACTCTTACTCAGCTGAAGTCACATGATCTTCTGTGTCCTGCCTGCAACATCCCTGAGGCATGCAGAGCTACAAAGTCACACTCATGCACACTCCAGCAGATGCTGGGGCAGGTTCTTTAAATATTTAAAAGGGGAATCATCCTTTGTATGATTTTGAGACTATCACATTGGAAATTTTTTAGAGGCAGCATTTTTATTGAAAAAAAAACAGTATTCACTCAAGCTCTTATCGTTTTAACTAATATGTTGCCCAAGACTCTGCCTTCAGTGACATCAACATAGTTATGAAGACCAAAACCAGACCTGGACTTCACTGTGGATTTCTACGGTGGCTTTTCTGACTTCAGCATCTTCATATATATTTTGACTATAGAAAGAATTCAGATTAATTAAAAAGCTGTTTCTCCAGGGTTCCTCTCTCCACTTGTAATTCTGCTCTTTCATAAAGTCACCGAATTCCCTCTGATAATACATTACAGTGCTCCCGCTTTCTGAAGACAGTTCATCCCTGGCTGCAATGGCTCTGAAGGGCACAGGGGAGGATTTGGCAGGTGGTGGGAGGTGGTGATCACTCTCTGCTGACTACAGAAGGATTGAGATCTATACTAGCTGCCTTTCAAATGGTTAAACATAGGTGAGATCAATCCCTAGGCATCCCAAATGGTCCCTTTGTCTCTTCTGTTTCCCAGGTTTGCCAAAGCACATTCCATGGAGCCAGAAATAAACAGCATCAGCCTCCCAGGATGGGGAGTCTGTACCATGAAAGCTCATTTCCCCCCACCACAGGGACACTATTGCTTGCTGTTTCTCTAGAGCTGGGGAGGGACAATTTTATTTGTTGCCATTCAAGCCAGCAAAAGAGGCCAGCTGTGCTACAGAAATTGTACAGAGACGATCTGATCCACTGCGACCAGCAGAGAAAAGAGGTTTGGCAAGCGTAAAAAGAGCAGTCCTTTTAATTAGGCAAAACCCTCTGGGAGATTTTTACACTGCATCTCCCTCAAGCATTTCCAATGCCAGTGCTTACACAAGGTTGGCATCTGGCACCCTCCATGTTTCAAAGGAAAGTGCAGTACTGACGTACTGGGTGTTCATGGTTCCCACCAGTTTCGTTCAGCAGCAGGTCTGGTATGAGAACACACTCAACCAAGCAGTGCACCTTTCGCCCTTAACCCTTTGCTGCCTTGGATAGTTCTGCCTCATTTGCTCTGTTTTATAACCCAGAAAAAAAAATCTACCCAGAAGACATTATGGCCAAATTGCTGAAATTCAGTGAAACTTTCCCATTTCTTTTCGCAGAGCACTTTTCTGTACTTTGTCATCCTTACCTGAGAGCTTCTCATGTGGATAGGAATGGAGTTCATAACACTAATTAAACTCTCAGGACATGAATGGAACCTGAATGGGCTGTCAGTGATACCAAACTGGTGCCTATAATCCCAGGCAAATGCATAGATTTGTCTCATTAGATTATTTTTTTTAATTGAATCTACTTCCTTTAAGTTTCTCCTGGGCATTCAGTTTCTAGGTATCTTTTCACATCTGAGGAGGCTGGAGACATTGATCTTTTAGCCTCACACCTTGCAATTCACTTAAGGCTCATGGCAATTATACAGACTCTAGATGCAGCTCCTGAGCTTCTCTCAAAGTAAAGAGTGTAGTGTCACCATCGGTTTGTTCTCCTAAGCCCAACTGGTTTCCTAGAGGAAAAGATACATTTTCTTCTGGCTGAAGGGAAAATGGTGGGATGGGTTTTAAGTTGCAAAGTAACGGGAGGTGTGGGTGGAAGAACAGACTGTAAGAGGAAGAAATGATCATGGATGTCTCAAAAGTTTATGTCGCTGAGTGTTTCATATCACTTATATTTCACAAACACCAATCTTAAAAAACAAAAATCCCAATAAATGTATTGCTAGAAATGGAAAGTCATTTAGTGGTAGCAAAATTCACTTCAGGCTGCTAATTTGTAAACTAATGGACTCTTTTTGAACATAAAAGCTACATTAGGCATCTATTAAAGTATTAAGGAGAGAAGGCAACCAAATCAGAGATGACATTATGTCTTTATTTCCTGCACAGCAGATACTATACGCACCTGAGAGTGTGGCAGAAGGAACCATGATATTGCCCTACTATACGTTATAATGGAAAGGAAATTAGGTATAAAGACATTGACTGACTTAACAGTCAGAGCAACAACACCATGAACTGGAGAACCTGAAATACTAGAAATAGTGCATCTGAGTAAATCTGGATCTCCTGAAAAGTTTGAAATAAAGATGTGGTCCAGGAGGGCCACGGGGACCAGCTGGTGCTTGCTGCCATCTGTGTGTTTCCTGGACTCTGCAGCTCTGCCAAGCCACGCATGCCATGTGATGAATTGCACAGTTGACCTCTCTCTCACACTATTTTAGCCTCTTTCTCACCCCAGGACTCTCATGTACAGCCACAATTTGCAGCTTCCTGCGGTGGGACAGAAGCTGTGGCACTGCACTGCAGCGGGGCTGTGCCACCCTGCAGGGCAGAAGCTTCAAAGCAGCTCTGCTGAAGAGCATCCTGTGCAGTGGTGGCATGGTGGTGTGGACCGTCCTCAGACACATGACCCAATATAACATTGCTTAGGTCACTGCAAGTCAAAAGCTGTGAGAGCCCTCGTTCGTAAGAGGTCAAGGGACTGAGACAGCCCTCCACATACAGCAGAGCAGTCTGGGGGACTGCCTCTCCTACAGACACTTTCCCACAGCACCTGCACCATAGCCCAGGACGCATTTCTGTCTCACAATCCTTCTTCAGCTTCAGGCAGTCAGAGGAGGTTTTTTTACAGTGTCTCAGAGAGGCAATAATATTACTAAGAAAAGTGGGATGATAATAATAGAAGATACAAAAGGAAAAAAAAAAAAAAGAGTGGGCTATTAGGAAACCTGTGCCCCAACAGCAAGATGCATTAAGCTGCAAGATTGCTGTAGAATATTTTCCTGGAGAAAAGGTGAAAAACTGACTGCTTAGAGAAAAAGCAGCTAGGAGGAACAGTGTCCTGGCCATTTGCACAAGCGATACAAGCCACTTCAACACACCCTTTCCACAGTTTCTTTCATTTACTTGCTGGAGTTTGAAATTTCATTTATAGATCCACGTTTAAAAAAAACCCCAAATATACAGAACTTTAAATTCAGAGTCTGACTTCAAACTCAGAAACTCAGCTTGGTCTCAAATCCAACAAGTATGGTTCTTTGTAAAACCAATCATACAGAAGTCTCACGTAGTCACGATTGTCCGAACTGAATGACTGCTATTGTTCTCCTGACTTCTGTTGGACTTCCAATGCACACATAAAGTTCTGGTACCCTGTTTGAGTGCTGCATTGGGTTTGGACTTGAAGCAATCAAAGTCAATTGAAAAAAGCTCCCTTGGACAAAGCTGCTTGGAATACCCTGTGAAAGGACTCCTTGTATTTCCCTCACTAGGGAAAGGAGTCTGCTCTGGGCCACATGCCTCTGAGTTGTCTTCTGATAGCTGGTGCACAAAGAGCCCTCGGGCTTGTAACACCAAATCAAACAGGGTTAAAGGGAGCCTTAAATTTAAGGGAAGCCTTGCTTGCTTTGAAAGCCTCGGAGGGCACTTCTGTTTGGTTGTTCAGAGGTTTCCTTTTGACTCCTGGAGGGTACTTCTCTGCAGCAGTGGAAAGGTCCCTCAGGGTTCTTCTGGGAGATTTTGTTCTTTTCAAATGCATCTTATCCCTTCACTTGTTTGTCATTCAGACAGCAGCCTCCAGGGAAATGCTATAGACAGCAACAGAGGATCTTCAGAGAGCGGCAAGGGCAAGAGCTTTCACAGGAAAATGCGCATTCATTCTGCTCTCTGCTTTTCTGCAGCATCTTGGTGTGTTTCAAAGGTTTGTCTGGAACAACGCCGGGAAATGAGCTTTTTGAAAGTGTTATTCTGGCACAGATCTTTTGGAGAAGAGTTTTCAGGAAGAAGAACAGAATAGTGATCTGAGAGGGCTTTGGTGAAACACTGCCTAGGCAGGACAATGGTGGGGAAGAAGGGTATTTTCCCATCAATGAAAAGGGGAGCAATCTTTGGAAGAACAAAAAAATGAGTGCAGTTGTTGTAACAGGAATAATCAGACATTATGCGAGCATCATGTGGAGAAGATTAACAGGACAGTGCAATCCATTAAGGTCCAGCCCCATGACTATTGTGGGATGAGGCTCCTGAAATTTTACTGTATTACAATTTTTCTTATTAAAATCAGTATTGCGTCCCAAGTCACTTGAACATCAGGGTTTTGAGGTGCCTGCTCTGGAGAGCTCTGCCTGGCCTGAACACTTTCCCTTCGAAATTCCCAGAGCTAGCAGATGCTTAGTTCTGCAGAGTTTCATGAGTGGGTGGCCAGGAGGAAAGGAAGTTGAGAGTAAACCTGTTTTACCTCAGACTGTTAGAAAATCAATATAGTCTCCTGACGCACTTTTATTTCATGGGACTGACAAAAGGAAAAAAAATCTGCTGCTGCAAAAGTTCTGGCCAGATTTTGGTGAAGGACATGAGGAAGAAGAGGTAGATAAAGTCTGTCAAAGGCCACTGGGCATAGGACTTGGCTGTTATCCAGCATGTGATGAGATGAAATAAATAGAGAGGAGCTTCTACTGTAAGAAAGTGGGTCTGATGCTCAGTATATTGTCTCTTGGCTGCAGACAACTGCCCATGAAAGATTACTTCACTGGAGCCATCCAAAAGGTTTATTTTCTGCCTGGGTCTGCCTCTCCAGAAAGGTGATGCTAAGGCCGGGTTTTTCTGCATCCTCGGGGAAGCTGGAGCTTCAGAACAGCCCAAGGAGTATCTAGGACAGCTGTCTGCAGCCTGCGGGCTGTGGTCCCCTGGGGCTCGCTACCCTTTCTAAGGGACTGGTGAAAGCTGGCTCAGAATAGAAAGGTCAGTACACTTGATGCGATTTTTCAGGAGTCTGCAGCTCTGCTAGCAAACTGCAGGGAGCCAAAAGTTTTCACTCCAGAAATAATCATGGAATTAAAGCATAGGCTTGATTCAAGCACTGAGGCTTGTATGTGTGAGCCCTGTAGCCCCAGCAAGTCTCACGACTGAAGCAGAGCTAGTCACTCCTCTCCACCACATACCAGTGCCCAGTCCCCTAGCAAGCAGATCTCCGCATTTCTCTGTGCCTCTGGCCATGCAGCTACACAGAGGCTGAGCATTTCAATGCTCATTATTTGCCTCCTGATAGCTTTCTGCCAGGGCTCTGCAGTCACTGAGACCCCAGTTTTTAAAAGTCCTCTGCACACATCATCCTCACCAGACTTTCAAAGATCTCATCTCTGTATCCTCAGCCAGGTTTTCATCAGACCTCAGTTTGTTGGCATGGTGCACACCAAAGACCTAGCTGCCATGCTCATGCCTTGAGCACAAGCCGAGAATGGCTATAACTCCAGGTACAAAATCCAGAAAATCATCTTGGGCTCTTTAAAACCACAAGCAGCCCACCTACAGTCAGACTAAGGATGACAGGGTCAGCAGGTATCTGTACTTGGACAAGGTCTCTCTAAGGACTTCTGTGAAACTGATTAAAGTTTTGCCACTGACCTCAGTAAAAGCAAAAGTCATCTCTACAGCATCTGCTCTTGAGGAGCATAACATGTGACTACTCAGTCTGTACAACACCTAGATCAGTCTTATTGAGACCTCTGATCAGCATTGTTAAATAAATATTAAATAATAGCACTAAAAGAGATGGGGAAGTATTATTCAAATTGGACTGTAGCAATAAAACAAGCAGTAATACATAAAAGCTGAAAAAAACTAAATTTACATTATTTAATTCTGTAACTGTGTAATTGAACTTGGTAAAGTGCTTAAGTCCATTTTGCATGAAAAGTGCTATAAAAGCTGAGCTTTATTGTCTCTCATTTATCTCAGGCATTAAGAAAAGTTTTCCGAGGCAGCAAGTACAACCAAAGGAGTCTCCTTCTCTGCAGATATTCAAAACTCACCTGGACACATTCCTGTGCAATCTGCTCTAGGTGAGCCTGCTCTGGCGGGGGGGTTGGACTAGATGATCTCCAGAGGTCCCTTCCAACCCCTATCATTCTGTGATTCTGTGATTCTGTGTAACCAAAGACTGGAAACTTTGCCTAGCAAAGGAGGTGAAATTTGGACAAGGATAAGTCCGTGCATCCTCTGCGTAGTGCAGGTGCACTAATGGCTGTTTAAGACAATGATCTGGGTGCAACTTCTGCCTTAGGAAGTCTCAACACATTCATTGACATACATGGGCATCACAGTGTTCTGGCTCTGTTTCTTTTATCCTGTGCATCCCCTCTTGGGCCCATCAGAAAAAGGAGGCTCAGCCAGGCTCAGCATTGCTCAGACCCAGCCCAGTTCTTTCATTCTTCTGAGACGTTCCTACATCGTGTGAAGTGTGTGTTGGCTCTCTGAGAAGCTTCTTTTCTATGTCATCTACAGTTACCTTGAAGAACAATTTGTGTCCTTTAGTGTGGGGAGTGATTGAGAAAATATTTAGGAATTAAAGCATCACCACTGGTAAAACTGGAAGCTGTAGCTCTAAGTGGGTGGCAGTAGCTGTGATGCTCAGGTCTTCCAGCCAGAAATCACTGGCACAGGTAGATACACATCCACTCACAAACCTTACATTATTTTGCCCATCCTGTGGGTAATGTATGCACAGACACTTTTACTTCACTTCATTAGGTGAAATCCAGAGCTTCAGGTTTCCAAGCACTACTGGCCCTATGTGTAAGATCAAAAAATCCTAAATTCAGAGAGGTTAGAGATAGGGCTTTTGGTTATTACCCTGTGTATTTCCCAGAAGGAGCACTAAGAGGGGGGAGGAAAAAAAAAGGAAAAAAGCGTACTGCCTTTTTGTCTGTTTGTCCAGTGCCTAGCCAGACGAAACCCTGATCTCTCAATTTACTGCAGCTCTGAAGTGTAATGATGTAAATAGTAAATAATAATGGGTTCAGCTTGTCTCTGCCTTTCCCCTGTATAGTTTCTGGTACTGTGCAAAATTCATTTAAAATGGGAGTAAAAAATTGTTCTGTCCAGGTGCAAATGGTGCTCTGATACACAGAGTGCAGGACTATTGTCGCCAAATGATTCTTTATCCCAGGTAGAAAATGGGGACTCAGAATTGTGCCTAAGGATGTCAGTCCATTTCTGAAAGTTACTGACTAGCCTATCTCTTTTAGAATAATCATGACCTTGCTATTTTCTAATCAGGAATGATTTTGAAATCCTTCAAGATGCTATATGCACTTGCAGTATATTATTCTGTCACTAGAGGACTCTGTGCGATCCAGCTCACAAACACCCCTGACCTACAAGTGAGACAAAGCTGAAGCTCAAATGGTGTAGAATCTGTTCATGTTCTCTATTCCGAGAGCTGTTTTTAATAGATACCTCTTTTTTAATACAGCCTGATATTTCTATATTCTCCATGATTTCATGAAAGGTAGGGAACTCACTGATATATTAATATTCAGCAGCTAAAAATACCTCCTGTTTCTGGCTTAGCAGCAATACTTCTCCCTCTACATTAAAATGCGCAGGACAAAACCACAAGCTTGCAGTATATGTTTTAACTTCCATATAACAGAGGTAATGTTTGCTTTCAGTATGTTGTTCCTCTAATGAGAAATTGGTAAAGTACGTAAGTGTCTTTGAACAGAGTACTACTTTAAAGAAGGATGGAATCAATAGAGTCAATACACAGCTAAAACTAAAAAGTTGCCGTTTCAATAATGGTTAATAAGATGACACTGCATTTCATGTTTGTTTTCACTTCATTATTGGCAGTTGTATTTTTATTTCTCTAGCATCACCAAGCTTTAAACCAAGACCAGTATCAGGATCTGGCTTTTTTAGCTGTTCTGTAGGTTCTTTTTCTTCACAGGTCTCCCCCAATTCTTGATAAAAGATCATTAAAATCTCCTGAGTTAGGTCTTCCTCCTTTCTTAATAACAACAACATCAACAATAGTGGGATTGAGCCCTAAATCACAACATATAAAAGGCATGCCTCAAATCATGTTTTTGGACTTCCTTGCCCTATTCCTCTGTTGATCCTCTATCTGAAGGACAATTCCAGTTTGCAAAAAGTCATTAACGCCTTGATATACACAAAAGCCTTCATCTCTGCCTGGCAGCTGTGATGGGCACGGCGCTTGCCCTCTCCTCTGCCTCTGGCACAGAGGAGCTCTTCCCTGCCACGTCCTTGGCCACTTCAACTTCTGTTTGCCCCCTCCTCATTTTTCTTACATTTTTCACACTTCCCACTTTTCCTGTCTTTCCTGCCCTCTCATGCAGTGTCTTCACCTTCAGAAATCAGACAAAGAGAGTCAGGACATTGTTTGAGAAACCATAGAGATGTTGGTCTCACACAGCCCGCCCAATGGTGGGGAAGCAACCCCAGCCAGCCCCCCTCCAGCAGCATCTATAACATTGAAGGCTAAGTAGGTAGGGTTTAAGACTAGAGAGAGGTACGGCTAAACTGCACCTTGCCATAACAACCCCCTTAGCCCAGAGTGCAATAATCATCTTTCTAATCACAGGATACCATCTTTCATTTTAGCAAGCTGCACTCAGCACCTCGGGAAATTTCCTCTGAATGAATCACAAAAAATAATTTCATTTCTAAATTACAAATTAAAAGAATGATAATTAATTGAGCAAATAACTAGCTCTGTTACTGCCTCCCTTCCTGCTACCTGTGGAGCTCCTCCAACTCAGACTTCTCTTCTTTCCTTGCCTTGGGATCCAGCTTGTTCCCCACAACCAGCTGCAGCTTTTCTCAATCCCTTCCCTTGCCTGCCCAAACATTTTCTATTCCCTTGACTCAGCAGCAGCTTTCTTCTCCTTTCTCTCTTCCCTGGCTGAAAGGGAGTACAGTGATAAGGAAGGGTGAGGAGTCTGCAGAAGTTTTTCTCCAGACCATGGCCCATAAAGTTCCCACAAGAGGTTTCACAGTCATGTGGCTTCCAAGAGGCTACTCATGTCTTCTGCTGGGTGCTGAAATATGTAATTAGTTCTCCTAACTTGGTCCCTGCTGTCTCTTTTGACTCTGACACCCAAGCAGAGTGAGTGGTGTGGTCCTCCTTTTTGCCCATGCTCCCAAAAACTGGACATTGCACTGGATGTTCCCACATTGTCAGTAATGTTGAGGAGCTGCTCAGAGCTGCCTGAGAGAGGCAATGGCTGACAGAGTGCAGTAAGCAGAAATGCAGGTGGTGGGATTGCCTGGGAGAAGGTTTATTCCTCTCTGAGTGAAAGACAACAACTTAACCATGTCTTTTCAGCTGGAACTATAGGCTTCCTTCAGCCCTTGCTCACTCTTTCAGTATCTTCTGGAGTCTGTGTTATTTTGAAGTTTTTGAGTTTCCAAGGAAGTACGATACCTCTGAGTTTTTCCTTCTCTCAAAATTGATTCCAAGACCTTCAAACTAAACTTCAACCGAAGTTTCTAGGACAAGCGGGTTTGAGGATGAAATGCAGTTAAAAGAAAACACAAAGCTACGGAAAAAAATTTCAGGATGCAACTTTAGTGAGGTTTACATCTATTTGGAGACCCAGCCAGAGGCTGTATCAGACATTAAACCTCCAGTCGGATGCACCACCTTTGCTCCCTGGAAAAAACAGTGGTGTTTTGACAATAGCAAATGGTGAACAACAAGAAGAAAAGCTAGTTTATTTTATTTTCGTCAGAGTAGTTATGGATAGAATCCATTCTGAGGAAGGACAGAAATCTCATTCAGAGGCTTGTGTTAATTCCAAGTGAGCACATAAATCTAGTTTGGGGTTTTCTACTTCACCTGGCACTTTTCTCCTGAGATTAGATATTGGTAAATCTTGAACTGGAGCTTTGTATCCAGCTCAGATAGATTTTTGCAGAAATGTAGTTGAAGACAGCACACAGACACCAATGTGGGAAAGGAGAGAGCTAGAGTTATAAATGTAAAAAATAGAAAAGGAACTAACTGATGAGGAAAATGGGGTATTATGGGATGCTGAAATCACACGAATGCACTAAGTGATGGAACATGCCCCCTGCTCTCAGAATTAGCCGCTTCATTAGCAACGGCTCTGCTCAGTCAGGGAAGTTAATTAAAGTCTGCAGCCGGGCGTGTACAGAGAGAGCAGCCACGACACGGGGAGGCTGCCGCTGCTCTGCGCAAGCTGGCAAAAGAGGTTTTGTCCTCTTTCGCTTCCATTTCTGGAGCAGAAATGTTCATATACCTCCATTAAGGAGGTGGCAATCAGTTTCTGCACCAACCGCCTCGTCACTGACAGCGTGTGCCGTGCCATGCATTCTGCCACAGAGAGAGTATCACTGATGCAAGGGCACGTGCAATCAAAGTATGAAGCCTTGTGTGTGGTGGCAAGCCCATAAAGGCACATGATATATGTTTCAATTGTCCACATGGACAAATATGGGCAATTGCAGTGTTGATACAATTCCCCCAATTTCAGTACTGTAACACTAAGGGAGAATTTAGCCCAGAATATCTGCACTCTCGGAAGATAGGGTCAAATAAGGCTCCATTGCTCACAATAGAAATTGATTGTATTCATACCACCAGCTTTGCAAAAGGAAAGAATCTCGAAGTAATAAACCCTCCGGAGCCGGAGGAAGCAGCAGGGCGGGACTGGGTTTCCCAGGCATTAGCAAGTGGCTTGTAAAATTGTGCTCAGAATTAGCAACACTGGGGTTTAACTATAGATGGAGGATATGGGCTGCTTTTTTCTGGTAGCTCAGCATCGGGCCAGTGCTTTTCACAGACATACGTGGGCACACATGGACAAATGTCAAAGTTTGAATGAAAATCTTGGCTCTAGTTTATTGGTGGATCAGTACAATATCTTTCCCAGCCTTTCAACTCTGCCTCTCCACAGGTCAGCAGGAGACCAGCAGCAGGTAGGAGAACTTAGCATTTCAAGTGAATGCCATGATTTTTAGCCACCGTGTTACCTAGGCTACTCTGAGGCTTAGAACCAAAGGACTCTCCAGCTAAAAGGAGTGGAAAAAACAGCAAAAGTTCTCCAAGGTTATAAAACAACCTGAAAACATCTAAACTGACTTATTGCAGTATTTGTAAAAATAAATAAATAATGTCTTCAGGGCTTTCAAGCTTTGCCATACTTCGCTTGAGTGACTCAGTAGAGCTCAACTATGAAGGAATTAAAAAAAAATCCCAAGGCAGCAACCTCCAATTTCTCAAGGGATTGCTCTAAAGCTGTCAGTGCTGCACAACACTTGGCAGCATGGCATGAGTCTGGTTTGCTGGCTGTCCCGTTGTGCTTAGAGGTTCACTCAGCAATGGTGGGGAGCCAGATACCTCTCCCTTTCTTTCTTAAAGCCTTCCTGAACATGGAGTCTGTGCAGGCAAAGAAGTGCCACCTGCACTGTCAGGGAGCCCAAAGGCAGCCATCGAGTTCCTGTGGTGTCCTGGGCCCAGGTGCCCCTACTGCGGGGTACAAAGGGAGAAATTAAGAATGAAAAAAAAAAGTGGTGAATTTATATGTTGGTTAAATGAATCGAAAAGCAAGGTTAGTGTGCAGGGGAGACCTTCCAAAAGGGCAGAGATGATAGCTGGGGACAGTCTCCAGATGTTTCAGCCATCCTGTGCATGACTTAGAGTCCTAAATCACTGAGCCAGTGATGGGCTCACACTGACATTAAGTTTTTCTCACTCTCTTCCATTTCCACTGACGGCCACTTTCAATCTTCAAACCAGCAATGAGATGAAGGACTGGGCAAAGCAACACAGCAGTAGTCCTGGATGAATCCAGCACGCTCTTTCCATTGAATGCCTGTTTGTTCCCCCCCCCCCCCCCGCCCCCGCCTTTTGTCTGTGTTTAAGATCCTTTTGGTGTTTGCTTTCCAGAAATATTTTAGCAAAACAGCTTTGCCAGAATGAATGCTCATGAAAAATGAATGTTGAGACTGAATCTGCAAATATTCACTGAGAGTAAATTTCTCATTGTGCAAGCAATTGTAAAATTCATAATTTGCCCTGTATTTTGTTATATAAATTATACAATCAGGGCACAGTAACACTATGAAGTGAATTATGTATCTAACCAACATTACATGCATTCCAAATATCCTCAGCAAATTGCTGGTGAACAATCTACAGGCTAAGAATTATTTGCTAGCAAAATGCATGAATCATTTCAAATAACAAATACATTTGAGGAAATCCTCATCTATTCCCAGACAATCTGTAAATAGAAAGAGAGACTGAAAATGAAAAAAAAGATCCATTGTGCTTAACTCAGTCAATCCAACTCTGTAATTGACCATTCATCTGATTAAAAAGCTGTCAAGGACAGGCTTTTGAGGATGGAGTACTTGGTGCAGATATCAGACTGTGACAAAATCAGAGGTTTCATTTGGACAACCACATGGAGAGCAACACATGGATTGAAGAGCTTCCTGTAGGGAGAGAATCAAAGTTCTTAGCAAAGATCTGCAAGGCTTCCTCAAGTTCTGCCTCCTTCATGGGGAAAGCAAGACACAACTGTGTAGAAACCTTTGCAAATAGGGGCCTTTGGGATTCCACCTCAGCCTAGGAAGACCAGCTTTCATCTTCACTGAGCCAGACAGCTATTGTTTGAATCTCCAGCTTGCATACTTGCTAAGTCCTTGGTGACTCAACACTGGGCTAAGGGGACACAAGGTCTGAGTTCTGCTTCCCTCTCTACTTTGAAACATGCAAATCACTTGACCACTTGGTACTGTTTTTCTAATGCCTGCAGCAGAAATTGGAATTCATTTGGGCTAAGAGCTGTCTCCTCCTGAGGTGAAAAAGGCCACACACCAGGAGTGATTCTCACCTGAACCTCTTGAGACCAAGGCACCAAACCAAGCTTCTTGTTTAGGTTGCTACAGCTAATGGACAGAGGCATTCCCAGATGAAGACTCATCCCACCTTTCTGAGATACGTATCCTAGAATGGGCTGGTTTGCTGTTGTCTTTTACGCTGTAAAGCATAAAACTCTTTCAACCAGCTCAGCATAGGTGCTTTACTTTCAGATGGCTAAAATCAGCTGAGATGAATCCCTTTCCCCAGATTCATACAGCACCTTTCACAATGCAGCCCAGATCTGCATTGAGACCTCTAGACATTAATGTGGTACAGATGATAATCAATGAGAGAAAATGTAATTAAAAATTGCCCATAGGGACTGCCTTCTATTCTAGGTATTGAAGGCTTTTAATTTAAATAACAGAATGATTGAATCTTCCCATCACATCAGTAACGTAGATAATCACCCTTAAAATTTCTTCTAGCATGAAAATTTCTGCAGGGAAAGACAGAAAGTGCAAGAATAGAAACAAAAACTCTTAACGCTGCCTTCACATCCCAACAGGCACACTGTTAGCAAGGATACAATAGGACTGGATAATAAAATAAGGTAGACAAATGGCTTGTAAGAGGAAGAAAACCTCTTGAAGTAAGTTTCAACATGTATTCAGAAGTGTTGTTCCACAAGAAAGGGAAGGAAAGGTGGTTTTGTGCTATTATGCTCACAGGCTGGTGACTTCTGAAGTAACTCAGAAAACCCACAACGAGGTGTGGTTACTTGATCCCTATTCCTCTATCTTCATGAGAAGTGCAGAAGTTCTTTTCCTGCACAAACACTACAGCTCCTCCCTGAAATGAGCTCACTGCAGGTGCCATCATGCAATCCTAAAGGAAGTGCAGAGGTGCTCTGCTTTACGGGTCCTCCTGGCAGAATCCGCTGCAAAGCAGGGATGCCTTCCAAGGGAGATGGAGATACCCGAGTCAGCACTGGACTTTGCTGTCAGTGTCCATGGCCTCTTTCCAAACCCTCATTCACAGTTGTGGCCGGCTGCCAGATTTGGAACCATTATGCAAGCGAGTTCACTATTAGTCAGCCACTTTGAGCTGAGCTGCTCTTTTCTTCCCTTAAAGGACAGTCCCACATTTCATGTCCACAGTGCAAAATTATATCTGACATGTAATTTAAAACCCAACATGCCTTGATATAAAGCCTTACTCCAGTAAATGGGATCAAACAGCAGGGCATTTCATTTGACAGAATGGATATTTCTAGTTTTAATATTACATTAACTTTTCCTCTCCGTGCCTTACATGGATTTTTCATTCTCAGGCAGCAGTGCCTGGCTGCTAACCAGAGTCTTAAGTCTGACACGGGGTTGCCCAGGATTTCAGTGATTCCCTCGGGGTCAGAGAGGGTTCCTAGATGGGTGACATCAACTCCCTGGTATTGTCCATACCTTCCTTCACTTGTGCCCACTGAGAAACTTTGCAAGCCCACAGCCCAGCTGTAACAGCTGCATGTTTTACCTACCGAACCCAGCCTGCTCCAGAGACAAGGGCGTTCCTCTTTGAGGGATCAGAATGACCTCAGCACTCAGAGGTGATGTAGGATTAAATTGCTGATAACCACAGCAGCTTAGCAGGCTGCTGCCCTCCAACTAATACATCTTTGCAAGAGGCCTGCAATATTACTGCAGCTCTGGGGCCCTGGTAACACACTCACAGTTTGTGAATCTGAGCTCGCTTGCATCTTCCTAGTTCAGGTATAGGCAACTGTCAGTGTCTGCCTACACAATGGTCTAGGAAAAACCTTACTTCCTTGTTTTCCCTTGCAACCCCTGAGAATTTTGTAGTGACAAATAGGGTGTCTAGTAGAAACTTCTTGTGGAGTGAGTGCTAGCATCACAGTGCTAGCAAATGTGAGGTTTTATACCTGCCAGAAGGTGATTAGCTCTAATATGAATAATACAATACCTGTCCTAGACACCGTGGATGAAAACTGAGTAATCACTCCAGAACGATGAAGTAAAGTGCTCTAGCTAAATGCCTAAGTGCTACATAACAACATTTTTTAATTAAAGTAGCCAAATATATCTTTAATGTTGATTAAATGAACTGTAGATTTGAGACTACTGTAGCACATTTTAAACATCAGATAAAGATTTATCCTTGGTCAGAGACAAAGCATGGAAAATTTAGCATGACAAGTGAATTTCAGGAAGACAATCACAGCTGAAACCAGGAGTGTTTTATGGAAACTGCTGCAGAAAATTTACAAGCCCCACTGACCAGGAGCACCAGAGCACCTCTACTAGAGGGACAGATGCCCAGAGTCTATGTAGACCCCCCCTACACTGCCAATGCAGTGTTACTTAACACTGCCAGGAGGGAGAAAGAGGACCTTCATGTTAATAAAAAAACAGCTCAAACAGAGCTGTATTGACATGAATCAGATAAGAGCTAGCCAGCACTGTCTCAGATCCCTTAACATGATTGATTGTAATAATTTAATCATGTACCAGTTGTTGTTTTTCTGTCTATCAAGCCTTGTTGCTGTATTTCAATGTCTGAAATGATACAGAGTGTTTTCCATAGGACTTTGTTATTCTTGACAAACAATAATGTCAAGAAAAATGCCTTCTAACTGTTTCTGCCAAAAGAGGGAAAGAGAACAAAAGAATCAACACTTGCACATGCTGTCTGTGGCTTTATGGATTAAATTCATGTTCCAAGTGGGTTGTGCAACATGAAAACACTTCCTCATCTGTAAGAAACACACATGACTTGCCTGTCTTGCCAGCAACTCACCAACTGATCTGAAATGAATACCACTTGAAATCTTCACAATAGGTTTCTTCAAATGTATCCTGCCTGCACAGAGCTCAGCCACCAGGTCCTGTCTGCTCTTGCACCCCTCTGAAGAGCTTCATCTGCAGCAACATTTACAATGAATCAAGTTTACTTGAACGTAACTCAAATGACTCTGTTTTCTCTGTGATTCAAAACTCTGAGCCAGTGCTGTGGAGGCAGTTATGCTCAATTTTAAGTAATTACTTCAGGTATCTGAGCAGTAAAGCATGTGTTTCAGCCGCCAGACATTACTCTGGATTCTTGGTATTCCTAGATCGCCTATGGTGAAGCCTGTGTTAATGCAGTTGGCTCGCTAACTGTACCCAACCAGCTAGTTTGTCTAGTGCCTCCACATTGTCCGTTTATGTTTTGAATGTGTCTGACATACCACAAATCTTACAGAAAACACATATTTAATCCAGAGTAGTAAATTGTACCATGTCTAATATCTTTGAATCATTAACTGGATTTTTAAGTGAAAAAAAATTGCATTAAATGCATTAATAATCCTTACTTTTTCAAAATCATTGAGGGGAATTGGTCACTCTATGGTAAAAACCGCAGCTGATTTGACAGCTAGCATTCTTCCGATTTGTTTTTTACTATCATTTCTTTGCCCTTTTAGCTATGCATTCCTTTTTATCCCTTCAGGTTTTCCATGAAGGGAAGTCCCCTTGAAAATTCATATCCCCACTGGTTTTGAAGAAAATGGGCTATAATTAAGCACAGTAGCATTAGTTACAAAGTTGTCATTTGCAAAACACCAAATAAATAAAAGCAGGGGCAATGCATCCTTAAGGACATAAATCTTCTCTTCTACCCACCTAATAAATAAGCACATTATTCTTATCAGGTGCAAGGTACAGCACACTTCATCATAGCTCCGCAGATGTAACCCCCCACCTCTTCTTTCAACAGCGGCATTACAAAGAAGTGCAAAGCTTTCCTTAAAAACAAACAAAGAAACAGTCTGGACTCAGATTTCTACAATGGCATAAATCAGTATCGTTCTTTTGGCTTCAGAGATTCTGAGTTGTTTTACATTAGTTGAAGATGTAACACATTCTATGTGAACTTTTTTATTCCACTCCATAATTCTCCTTCCCCTTTGGAGCTAATATTCTTCTTTGACTCCTATATGTTGTGGGCTGGCAGGATCCTATTTCTAAATCAAAACTGGTGTCTTCTTAAAGATGTGTTCTAGCTCAAACATTAATTAAGAGCTCAAGAGCAACAGAATTTTGGTCTTCCCCAAAGCTTATGCAACCCAGATCTTTCTTTCCATGGATACCAATGGGTTTGGCTGAGGCCCTTGTTTTGGCAGGGTAATCCAGTTTGGCAGGGTGATCCAACCTTACCAACTGTGGGGTGCACACTGCAGTTGTGGGACCTTCCTGATGGAAGAGCCAGCACAGTGGTAGCAACAGCAATGACTTGGCAGAAGCTCAGAGCGAGGAGGAGACTGGTACTGTGAAAGTAGAAGGAGCAGGGATCAGATTAAGACTTGGTTTATTAAGCGAGTTGCCAGGACAGAAGGAGGTATCCATATTTCCAGGCCATGTTTACTTCCTGAAAAGCTGTTCCCAGACACTCTAGGGAAAAGATGATCAGAGAGACTAGCTGTGGTTGAACCAGACTCACACAGAGTGTAAAGGTGTTTCCCTGTGGGGATTTTTCTGGGATGTTCTTCAGGGATGTCTTCCCTCCTTTCTGCAGTCCCTAGGTCTTAGTGATACTCAGTCTACCACTTTTTGCTTGCTCCACCTCTGCACCAGGGGCCATGTCTGCACTAGTAATCCATGATTGATCTACTTTCTTGCCCTGCTGCCAGTAATAACCTTTCTGAAGTTTGATCTCAAAGCCACACTGTGCTTGAGAAATGCAAACAACAGGTTTCAGAAACTTACTGGTAAAGCGGATTATAGAAAATTTTGTCCTGTGGACCCAAACTGCTGAGACACCATAGGTTTGAGGAGAAACTCCTGAATCTGACCCCTGCCTCTATCTCTGTAGCTTGACCAGAGGCCATGTCAGAGGGCAAGCTTGTAAACAGACAATGTGGGTGGTAGGTGAACTTGGCAACAGCTTTGGGCTCCTGCTGGACTGACAGTGCTGGCACGTCAGGGGGCACAGAGAAGAATTGACTGCAAGGCTAATACAAACACCAGGACACTGTGGAGCAAAATGTGGTGGACAAATGATGGCTTCAGATTTTGCCTTTCCTTATGAAGCAAACCATATGGAATTTAAGGACCTCATGCAGTTGCAGCATCCCTGAGGTTGGTATAGGTTTCACTTTTCTCTTTTTCCCGTTGCCTTAGGAAAGCAGGAAATGTCCCATTCTGTGCTTCTGAAATCAGCAGGAGTTATATGACTTGCCTTCCGCAGCTACAGCACAGAGCCAGTCAGACTGACCCAGCAATTTGTTCTCATTTACTGCTGCTTGCATTCTTTGCATCCCTCCTTTCCTCTGGCTCTGTGAAAGCATTTCCCACAGTGCAGCAGTCAGTCCTGAACCCGTTTCTGCTAATTCTGCGCTTTCCACAATAGGGGGAAGGTATTGTTGATACTTGGCAAAGACTGGGCGCAGTGCTCTCTGCCTGGCTGGCTGGATTCTGAGACTTCTGCTGACTGAGGACATGACTCTGGCCAGGTGAGCAAGTGGTTACATGACCACAAAAGAAGCCACATTTCCAAAATGCAGTTGATCTCCATAATAAGTTCCCCAGAGATTTCATGAATGTACACCCCAGCTTCCCTGTGGTATACACAAATTGCTCAGTGGAGAACTCTTCAGACACAAATAGCAAAACATATTCTCAGGCCCAGGCAGCTCACAGCTAAGGAATGCACATAACACATCGCAGCCAGTGAAAGAGCGTGAAGAGATTTTTAAAAAATCAGTGACTATAATTTTTAATCTCAGTAATAGATAATTACTGTATTTCTTAAATCCGTCATTATAAAGTTTAGTTACTGACTAGTCTGAGCCAGAACTCATAATTAAGATAGAACTTTATATATACAGCAGTTAATCTATGAATATTAGAGGAAAGATCCTGAGAGGAATAGTCTAAGACTTGAACGTCTTGCCTTGTTCTGTGCCAGGATGCTGCTCTGTGAACCAGTCAAAGGAGTCCTGTTAGAAAGATTTTAGGGTGACACAGGGCAGCACAAGGCTTTTAACAGCTGTCATCAAGGATTCAAAGATTATTTGAAATACTTGGATTTCAGCTACTGATTAACTTCTCCTGAAGGATGTGTTAGGCAGAGGGCTTTGATTAAGATACTCCCAGCAAAATCACACTCCTACAGCAAATAAACAAAAAATTTAAGCTGTGCTCTGGACCCATAAACACTGGCCAGGTTTCAGCTGATGACTTCTAATCAAATCTGCATGCAGTCTGGAAATGAAGCTAGCTCATCTTATTGGGGTGTTTTTGTGAAAGCAGACCTTCTCTCTTCTCTTCCTCTTTGTTTTCCCTGCCTCCTGAAAGCAGATTGCACACTTTACAAACCAGGCTGACTGTGCTATTTTTAAGTGAGCATCATTTTGAGTTTCAGGTTTCAAGTGAATGAAAAAGCACAAAAATGGTGGACCTGTACTTAAAAAAAAGATTCTGACAACACCTGGAGATTAAATCCATGGATGTTCAGAGAAACCTGGGTGCTCATCAAAATGGTGTCTTTTTAATTGTCATATTCATTATAAAAATAAATGAAAATAAAACAACATGATAACTGCAAGGTAGTGTTTGCTGCATGTTGTGGATTATAATGAGATTTTGAGCAAATTAACTCCACTCCAAAACAGGTGTTAACGAACAATAACCACAAAAAGAGAGACAACAGCCGCTGTGACTACAGGTTTCATTTGCACATAGGAAAGACAGATTTGCAAAGTGTCATTTAATTGGAATTTTGATTATTAATACACTGGCACTAACAGCAGTATTAGAGGAGACCCATGCCGGGTTGAGCTGATTAATGGAGTTGACTAGCCCATTGAGAGCTTAAAGTTGCCTGACAATTCAGCCCATTAATTAGCAAGATGCCATATTCCCTCCCACTGGGCTCTGCTGCATTGAATTCACAAAAGTTTGCAGCTCCTTCTGCAAGTTTTTCAGAATTTATTCTAGGAAGTTTTCCTTCTTCATAAGAACATGCATGCTAAGTCAGATCAAAGACTATATTGTCACTGAAAGTAGTCTATATAGGTCCCAAGGGGGGATTGTAACAACAACCTAAGTGCATAAAGGCGTTTCCTCAGAATACGCTCCCGATTTCCAGGATCTCGTTGCTTTCTCAGCCTGTGTAAACTTTTAGCATCCATTGTTAACTCTCACAAAGAATCCCACTGCTTACTCACCCTTTTTGTGAAGAACCAGCTGATACACGCATGTCATTTACTATCTTAATTTTTTACCCCACAGAAAGAGAGGATGGGAGGCTGCTGTGATTAGGTTGGTCATTTGCAGTTTTAGCTTTCCAACAGAAATTTTCCAAGTAATTGAATGTCCCAAGAATCAGGAAGCTGCAAAATTGGCATAAATCTCCGTTTGCATTGATTCAGTAGCTACATCAAAGATATAGACTTTTATTTATGCAAGTTGCTTCAGTCATCCAACAGACTACATCTATCATAGCAGAGCAACTGTGCATTAGCATCTTCTACAGGGTGATCCCAAGGCATACAGGAAAATTACCATTTCCTGTTAGATTGCATAGGAAAGTTCTATAATTATTTATAAATTAAACTTGAAACTGCCAAGTGTATTTTCATTGTCTCACCAGAGAAAACTGTCAAAAATAAACAAACAACACAAACGGACTGGAATAGAGATTAAATCTTGTGGAAAGGGTCTGGAAACTGCTTACTTAATTTTCAAAACCAGCATAACAGAAAGACTACATAATAGTACAGAATGAAAGAAAATTAATTGGGCCCATATTTTTTTTGTACATGCACAGGATGAAGTTGTCTTGCAGTCTTGCTCTACACATGTAGAACAATAAGCAATCTTTTCTATTTTGCAAGACTGATGCATGCTTACACAAGCTGCAGATCAAACCAAAATTCTTCATAAATATGCTCTGAATGGACACTGATTTCAGCTGCATACAGCACTGGAATTTAGAAAAAACAGCTTTTTCTTTCTAGCAAGTTTCTAAATTCCACAGTGATCAGCGGGACCGGTGGAGGGAAATGAAAGGCAGTGGGAGGGGCGTGGAGGGGTGGAAAGGACAAGTCTGTCTGTGAAAAGGCAGCTGAGGAAAAGCCACCCAGTCCACATGTATCCTGCATCCATCCTGCATAATGCCTTCAAAAGTGCCTAAGTGACAACAGAGATTCAGTGAACCTCCACAGGAAAATTTCCATGCATAGCTGGAGCAGGATACTTTCCTACAGCACTGTTTCTTCCTATTTGGCTGGCTCTTCTGTCCCAGGAAATGTGCACAGGTATACAAAGCCCATGGCCCATGTTCAGAGGTATTCAGAGCCATGATCACACGTCAGGTGAAGCTGGTTTGTCTGCTGGAAACCCAAACTGCTGCAAACCTAGCATGTTGCAGACCTAGCCTGCTGCTCCTAACCATGACAGTGATTCGTGAGACAGCCCCAAGATATTCAGAGTTGTGAGACCTGTGGATCCCTGGATATGTGGTGAATGGACAGCAGCAGTCACGGCCAGTCTGGGACTGGCCCCTGCTTCACTCCTGCTTCAAGCTAAGACCCCAGAGCAGGTATTTCAATCCATCTTTGACCATTACTATAGGCAGTCTGAATATAGCTCCTGTAGTCTTGATGATTTGATGGAATTTAGACTCTTGACTCACTTAATGCCTCATTTTCTAAGCTGTTTTAGGTGCCTGCAGGTGAAGGTAGGCACTTACTAGGTTTTTTTACAGCACCTAAAGAGGTGAGTGGTTTCAGTGGGATGTAAGCACTTAATTTGCACTTTTGAGAGTACCATTAGGCAGCAGTGTGTATTTTTAGGTGCATAAATACTGTGGGAATTTGGGTTTGGAATGCAGTAGAGCACATGGTTGATGGGAGATCATGTCAGCTGTAAGAAATTCACTGCATTTTCCTCTGCTTAGAAAACCTGATACACGTCAAAGTTTGTTCATAATCCTTACGCAACTGGAAAAGAAATGCAGGTACCTGGCCCCCACCACTTCCACAGCCCAGCCTACTGTATATGCCTGATTACTCCTTTGTCTCTTTCTTTCAACTTCTAGCAAATGAGATCCACACAAATGGAAGGAATTTCAGCATCTTTTAATTCTCTACAAGCCTTTAAACACAGGCCTCTCAATTTTAAAAATTCCCTTTTCTTCAATAATATCAAGCTTTTTACATGGTAGGTTTCTTCACTAATGCTTTCAAAGCACTTCATAAGTGAGTTTAATAGCTCATTAATATTTTATATATGGGGAAACTGAGGCACAGAGGTGACAGCAATGTGTACAACTTCATTTATCAGGCCAAAACTGAGAAAAATGCTCCGGTTTTCCAGTCCAGTGCCTTGGGCTAAACTTTATTTACATTAATTTCACTAAATTAATCAGATAGTCTGATAGATGTAGTCTGTGCTACAAACATATAGCTTTTAAAAAGATGGTTTTTAAAAAGAATTTGTTGCTCAGGTTTCCACCTCATTAAGAGACACTTGTGAGCATACTAAAAACAAAGCCACAATAAAAAAAAAAATCACAGTGAGGGATGGCTATTTCAAGAGAAAGAGAAGACCAGCAGCAGCTCCAGCAGACAAAGAGTTAAGTCCCTGCTGAGGTCTCCTGAAGCCATAGGTGTTTAAGTCCCAAACCAAGTGGAGTTTGAAGGCCTAATCAGTAATACCAGGACACACCAGAAAAGCAGCTGCTGGCCCTCAAACAAATTTTCATGGGCAGAGGGGTGGTGTGGTGTATGAGGGATTGTAGGCTAAGCTACAGAAAAAGCAAGCTATCAGAGAATTTCTTATTTATTAGGGTTTGGGGGAGGGGGTGTTTGCTGTTATTATTTGGTTGTGGGTTGTTTTTTTTTTAAGTTGAGACTACTTTTGAAAGTTAACTGGTAGCTGAAAAGCAGACTGGTGTAGGCAGCCATGAGGATTAATTTTCTTTATGGCTAGAGAGGGTCTGAGCAATGATAATTCTTGGGTAGAGGAGGGGAAACCCTCCTAGATTTTAATTGAAAGTGAATTCTAGAGTATCTCTCACGTCTCTGCTTCTCTAGTCCTTTGAAGAGACAATATGAATGTCAAGCTGATCGTCCTCTCCTCCTGTCTAAACAGAGAAATGAATGAGAAAACAAATGTGATTTCCAGTATTTTTAGTGCACTACAAAGAAAGCTAGATGACTTATGGGGAAGGGGAAGATGAGTTGCCTGTGGTCTAGGTAACTAGAATCCTGAAATAGCTGAGGTGAGAGACATTTGTAGCAGTTTTCCTCTCATAAGATAGCGATAGAAAACAAATGGCTTGGGTTCAGGTCTCTGGGTGGGATTCAACTCCTGAGCTCCATACAGCCCATGGATAATCAAAAAATGAAGATGGTATTGTAAATAAATATACCATACTCAGTTCAGAGTGATTTGTGATGCGGTGAAGGAGGGAACAAGCAAAAACATGAAAGGTAGGAATTACAGCTGTATGACTGTTCTCTTCTCAGGGTTGTTTTTAAGCCTTGTTTGTTCTTGGGATTAGATTTGAATGCTCAGATTAGGATATGCCTTTATGTATGTCCCCACCGGATAATTCTAGTAACATGTTGACAGCTGTCACCAGCTTTGGTAGGTCCAGAGGTCATAAAGAGGTAGTTCCATACCAGCTTTTGAAAATACACTTGCTTGCAGCAGACCCTGGAAGATCCCTGACTGCAGGAAGGCTGGGAGGTCAGGCATGACCTGGCCTCAGAAGTGCTGTGAGACAGATCTTAAGGTCCCAAGTGCAAAAATTCAATCACAGGTCATGGTTTTGTCACTATGAGTTATAAACATGAAGGAAAAAAAATAGGCGGTGATAAATTCTGTACTTGCGGAATGACAGTTTTTCCCTCACCCTCACTAAAGAGAAGGTCTTGCTAAAAGGGCCCTGCCTAAAAAGAGGAGGAAGAGAGCTCTTGTGCTTCCATACCTCTCTAACAAAAGCAGAGCCGGTCTGTCCTTCTGAGACCTCCTGTCTAGAATTTCCTGAAGTCACCACAGCAAAAACCCGCCTCCTTATCAAAGCCAGTAGAAAACAAAAAGGTAGCAAAACATATTGCCTCTCCTAACTCACTCCTTACGACTTATGGAAGGCTTCCCCTTATTTCTAGCTCCCAGCCCTTTCTTGTGGTGCTTGTGACCACTGATTTCTTTGACAGCTTTTTATTTTTTTTATATGGGTTGCAATGGATGCTACAATGAAAAGCGTCAGTGACTTGTTGCAAGAGGTGGATGTCATTGCTAAAGGGTCAGAAACTGTGGTAATGGTACCTTTAGAAAATGCTTGGCAAAGGTCACTGATCACTGTGCTTACTTGGATGGTATTAGCCAAACTGTGCTTATGGCTGTTTGCAAGGGTGACTGACTCTGAGAGCTAGCTGAAAGGCGTTATTCAATGCAGTATTTTTTGTTATTGAAAAACAGCTTTTCCCCTTTTCTGTGTGAGAGCACACTTTTCAACCCAGTGCTTCTTTATTTTGGGCACTGCAGGGGCCAGCTCCACTGAACCGATGCCTTTGAGGAGGTACTCTGTGTCTGCCAGTTTTCCTTAAAACCCCTTGTGACCTTCTATATGGCATATTGAGGGATGAAAACGCTTGTCTTCTCACTGCCTGCTTCCAAAGCTGTTCTTTCAAGGAGTGTTCATGACTTTTCCTCTCCCTTCCTCTCCTGAGTCACATTGGGCCTACAGTTTAGTCTTCTATGGAGCCACAATGAATCCGAAAAAGAGACATACAAGGTGTGGCTACTGCACAACCAAAGGGTCTGCAACCTTGGTCCAGGAACATTGGACCTTCATTGAACATCTTCACCAACAGCAATGGGGAAAGCTGTTCTGTTTGGCATGCAGTGTAGTGGGAATTGTATGAAGCTGAACTTGTCAATTCACAGTCCTTGCTATTAGACCTATCTTGAAAAGGTTGACTTACCCACATAATGATCGCTTTCCTAATAGTTTCAGAGCTAGAGCAGTTTGGGGGTGGTCGTCCCATACCTGGGGGTCCAAACTCATCCTGATCCCCCACTAACTAGGTCTTCTGTGGAGAAAGTAGATTATCCTCGTCCTTGTGGGTTGACTTGCCTCTTTTTGGTGATGACTGCTACAAGAGTCAGATAACTCCCCAAAGTCGACAGTGGTTAATTTCTAGTCTGTTAGCTCCTTGCGGTGCAGTTCAGTAGGCAGCCATCTCCTCACGTATCACTCACTCATTTTAAAACTGGAAGGGTTCCTGACTTCTGTTTGTCACTGTAACCAGGGAGTGCAGTTACAATAAGCATTGTTAAACTACTTCTGAAAAGGAGGAGAACGCTGTGCTGTAGTTTTGCAGATGAGATGAGAAGACCTGGATTGTATGGTCTCCTGTGTGGGGTAAGCCCTTCTGACAACACACCACAGAAAAAAGGCTGTAAGAAATCCTCTAGGAAATGCTGAACCACATCATGAATTTGAAGCTGGCACCAAGGATGTGTTCAGTATTTTCCCAGCTTTCCATTGTGTCAGTGGGGATTTGCCTCTCCCAGGGTAGGCAGTACATTAGAGACAGGATGACTGAATCTGAATGGGTGTCCATCTTCCTAAAAAGCCTTGTAGACATTAATTTGAGACAACGTATCTGTTTCAATCCATGTACTAGAGAAAAAGTACAGCATGTGCACCTTGCCTTCCAAGATGACCATTCCCTTCAGAGATCTTTCTCCTTTTTGATTGTACTGTCACAAGGGACATAATATATTCTCATTCTATCACATTTTCTGCAACAGTAACACCAAAACTCAGGGATGGATTATTATCTACCTTATGTTGATCCTGCCTACTCTTGAAACACTAATCCTATGGATGAGCATCTCAGTTATCTTTTCTTTAATCAAGTAATGCTATTTTTAGCATGGACACTTTATATACTAAGATAATGATAGCAGCTGCTTTTTTTTTTTTTTTTTGAACTGCACTGGTAGAGGCTTAGAGAGGCTTTTTTCAGCTTTACTGCTGAAAAAGAATCAAGGGCAATTGTGGTGAGGAAGAAGCAAGGGGGAAATTTCAGGGAAGGGTTTATGAAAGAGGAGAAAAAAAAATCAAGGAGGAAGAATCCTTGGGGGTGTGGGGTTGAGTGGTTATTTTTCTGGAGGGTATATTGCTCTCTAGACCCTGGAAAATTTGTGATCTATATTAAGTATAGAACAATGTAAGGGAGAGAAGGGTTATGCGGAAAACCAGAAGAGCTACAGCAGATGGTAGTGGGAAAGAATGTCTGGGAAAGGAAAGAGAAATAAAATGAGAAAAGCAATATTAAAAGTAATAAAGGGACAGTACTTTTTCATCACTTTCTCTAAAATGCATGAAAATATGCATATTTCATGCCTCCGTGTGTATGCAATTGTGTATGACTTTTCAAGGGCCTGTGTATGGAGCAGCAGTGTGTGTAAGTTTTCTGACACATCTGGAATAGCTGCAATGCTCTGGGCCAGTAGGCAAAATAGATAGTATAAGGTTTATTTAAATTAAAAAAATATGAAGTTTAATGAATTAAATATGAAAACGAATAATACACATTGTGCAGTAGCCCTTGAATTTACTTTGATGTTAAATTAAATTTATTTTGCATTTATTTCTTTTTTTCCCATTATAGCTGCAGGTTTTTCATTCTTTATAATACAGAACCCACTGCAGGAATTGTCAGGAGATAGACTGAAGGTTTTTAACCAAGAAGGAAATTAGGAAACTGTAATCCTACTATCTCAACCTGTGACTGATTGTTACTAGTAGCTTAATTCCACTTAAATTTTTCAGCAATCGAAGAGACTGAAAGATGGCCATATCAGTGCCACAGTCAAGCTAAATGTTAAGAGGCAGTTGATGTTTCTGGACTGTGACAGTGATATCAAAGTCAGCACTTCAGGATGACTGCTGATGGAAGAGGTGATACTGCATTTAGCAATGCATGTACTTCTCCTCCCATAGTCATTAGGCTGCTTTAGTTCTAGCTCTATGTGTGGTTGGCCTTGGAGCTCTGTTCTGCAAGGTGGACAGACTGCAAGGCAAGTGTAGTAGCTTTCCAAGGCAGAAATTATAGCCGTCTGCCTCTAAAGAAACCTCTGACTGTAGAATCACCCATTGGATTTCTGATTCCTTTGGGTTTTTAGTGAAGTACATTAGTAAACTGGGATGGTTATGAATGCATCTGCTTTTTTCCAAAGTTCCAAAACGGGGCATGGGCGGTGAATACTGAAATGAAACATTCCCTTATGTCTTTAACCTGCTATGACCTTTCTCTTCCACACAAATTCTCAAATCCCAAGAAAAAGTTGTCTGTACAGGTATTAGCATGTGTTGATTTTACGTCACTAAAGTGGTGCTGGCAAAGATTTTGTTATTTATTTTTCAGTTCTATATTTCTTTGACCTCAAACACAGTTCAAAAATCTCCATTAGTTTTAACTGTTCAGAACGTGTCAGTTGAAGAAAAAAAAAAAAAAGTGCTGCACTTCAAATAAACCTTCAAATAAAACTTCTTCAAGTAAATCAAGAGCACTAGTAATTGCCTTTCATATTTTACTTCAGAAAAATATATATTCATGATTCAGTATGGTGCTGTAGACAAATTAATATTAAGGGAAGCATAGAGGAAGCTACAAGAACACTGAGAGAAGAAAGCATTTGAGAAGAGCATTTTCTTTTGCTAATAAACAGCAAAAGATGGAAATGCCTTTAGATGAGGTGCCTAAACGGATGTGTGCAGAGTTGTACGCAAGCTATTTCAAAGTAGGACACAGATGTTGTCTGAATAATTTTCCTAACACTTTTCCATAAATGTGCATGGCCAGCTTGGAGTTGCTGTAATCATCACTGCCAGTGGTGATGCCAGAACAATTGCAGTTTGGAAATTCCTGCCTCCAAACTGAGATTGACAGCCAGGTATGGAGGGGAATAATGCTATTCTTTTTAAGCTAACCTTGTGCCTATTACCTTTCGGTATATCATATATTCATATAAGGCAATTGCTTAAACACTGGCAAAGCCAGAAGCCTAGGAGGGATTGAGCTGTATCACTACTTTTAACATGAAGGCTTATCAGAGCAAGTATTCTACTCTCGTTTGGATTAAATTTCTCTTCATCTGCATTTCAACTATGTGTTTTTACAGGCATGAGTCATCTAGCCCGAAGTTACGTATCCCTGCATAAGCAGTGTGTCTTCCCAAAGCAGAAGCCTGAAGTTTTTATAGGGAATTCAATTTCCCAGTTTCTCCAAGGGAGGTATTGTACGGAGGCAGAATGCATGTGTACCTAATGATTCAGTTCAAAGATGCTTTCAGCAGGATAACTTGCACAGAACACGCAACTCGATTCAAATAGCAAGTATGCTTCTTGCTTGCCCTCCCCCAGTGTTTCTCTACACACTTTCATCTCATAAATGCAAGAGTTGCTATTCATATCTGCAAGAAAGACGTTCAAACAAATATTATTGCCTCAGCAAGGACCCATACAGAACACTAAATCCATGGAAAAATAAGACCATTTTGGGTATGGAGGAGTTATGTATGGTATGGCATTTTTTCCATATGCAAACAAAGCCTTTGTTACACGCTGTGTGCATTTGTGCATAGACACTTTAATTGTCCCCCAGTCACACTGATTTCTCTTGAAAGAGACCTTCCTCCCTCAATCATACAGTCCCTTGAGCACCCCCTTATAGGCACTTACCTGTGCCCCTGCTTCTCTTTACTCTTCATCCCTCCAGGGAGTCTGGCTTAAAGTTTTCCTTGTTAGGTTAGAAAGCCTTTTGGCAAAGATGCTCTTGTCCTGCTTTGTCAGGTGGATGCCATGTCTCCTGAGCAGTCCTTGTTCCTCAGAGAAGAGTCCTGTGCTCACAAAAGCCGAAACCCTGCCTGCAGTATGGGCTCTACTACCGGTTACTGACTTGCAAAATACCTGCTCCTACATTTATCTTTCTCCTTCAACAGCAGGATTGAGGAAAACACCAGTTCAGTTCCCATGCCCTTCACTCCCACTTCCAGAGCTCTGTAGTTGAATGGTGTAGTATGGCCAGGGTCTCAGGTGCCCATGTAGATGAGCAGAGAGAGATAATAATCCAGGGACCAGATAAGCCTTGGCTGTCTTTCTCTAACACGCTGGATCTGAGTTACGAATTACACAATAGCTGAGGTTGGAAGCTATTGTGATAGGAATCTTTGGAGATTATCTAGTCCACACCCCCTGCTCAAGTAGGGTCACCTAGAACAGGTTGTTCAGGGTCATGTCCAGCTGGGTTTTGAATATCCCCAAGGATGTAGAACTCACAACCTCTGTTGGGGAACCTGTCCCAGTGTTTAATTATCCTCACAGTAAAGTTGTTTTCTTCTTATGCTTAAGTGGAATTTCCTGTATTTCAATATGTGCCCATTGCATCTTTTACTGTTACTGGGCATAACTGAGAAGAGTCTGTCTTTGTCTACTTCATTGTCTCCCCCTAAACTAAAAGGAGGCTGACTGAACTATAGTTCCTTGAATCCTCTTCCTTTCCCTTTATTTTAGACATGGGGGAATATTTGGGGTTTTTTTTCCAGTCATTGCATGTTTCCCGGTTGGCACCACTTTTCAAAGATGACAGAAAATAGTCTCACAATGATGTTGGTTACCATGATACTAGATGTCTATATTCTATCAGGTGGATCATACTTTAAGGGTCTCTGGTGACAGCTATTTTGGTATAAAAGTCCAGTGGCCATCAGCATGTGTGGGTTTTTTGAGGGGGAAGAGACTTGCCTTTACTTGGTCATTTACAAGTCTACTTTTGATCCTATCCTTAGGCCTGCTGTAGCACAGCTGTACATCTGGAAATTTGTGCATCAGAATCATTGTTTCTGGCTGACCTATTACTCATCTTTAAGGCTACATCTTCTTAACTTCAACTGATAGATTATCCATACATCCTTCAGTAAATTGCACCCCTGATCACAATGTTCTGAAAGTATACCTGATTTCTAATCTAAATTTGTCTAGCTTTAGTCAGGTATCTGGACATATGACTTTACCTCTTACTGTCAGAACTTTTTCCCATTCCCCCAGCAGGTAATTTTAGGTCATGATCTAGCAACTCTTTTAAATGACCCAGGTACAATGAACATATTTAAGCCTTTTACTAGAATGCAACATATCCTCTCATTGAAATAGACTTGCGTTTTCCCTCTGAATCCTTTCCAGTTTGTCAACAGGTAGTCACCAGAGCTTTCTTGAATAGTGGAAGTGGCAGGCTGTGATTGCTAACTCTTTACGATGCTAAGCCTGGGGCTTGCCCTTGGGTTGTATTGCATGTGCCTGCAGCCTCAGTATATCTGTTTTGTCAGACAAATTGTTTCATCCTTCTTTTCATTGTGCTGATGACTGATAAAGAAAGAATACACTTGGTTAACTGACAGCTGTTTGCTCTTTGGATCAGCGAGGCTACCAAAATTAGCACCTTTTGGCACATTCTGAATATGTTCTCTTCCTATCTAAGATAAATGAAATAGGACTGGTGATTTCAGTCTTGAATTTCTTTGACCTGAAGGCCTCACACCACTGCAATCATCTCTCAAAAGAAGTTAGCATCTTTTTTGGTAAAATGCTAGTCTGACCACTTTAAGACAAGGTTCAAGCCTTAATTTTACCACTTCTTTATTGCATTCCACTTAGAAAATTGTAACTCAAAAGAGCAAAAATGAAACTGAATAAGAGCAACTGACTTATTTATTATTGGAAAAAAGTGTTTTTAATCTACTGGTTTAAACTCTTAGACTTTCCCATCTCTGAAAACAGCAATTGACTAACTCTTTCTACATCCAAGGTTCATGAACACACACAAATGAACTGCGAGTTGCCCAGTTTGAAGTATCTCTACCCTCTTCACCAAGAAATGAGACACTCAACCTTCCTAGGAGACTGCTTCCAGCTTTTCCATCTTTTGCAAGGGGCCTAGCTGGAGTCAGACCAACCATGCCTGGAAACCAGCTGCACAGGGCAAGGCTTGCCAGCAAGTAGCCTGCTTGACCGTTTATTATCGTAGCCACCCATGCTCCATATCTTGAATATTTCTGGGCATAATTGAACACACTATTACAGTTGTAGCCCTAACATAACAACAGGCAGGATTTCTTTAACAGTCCAGGGTCAGCCAGACAAAAAAGAAAAGGGAAGATTGATGCTTCTTGCACGCCAAAGCATGTAATTTCTGCTTTGGGAAGTAGGGCGAGAAAGCATTGAGCACCTTTGTTCCACCTATAGAAAATTAAGGTACTGGGACACTAAAAGCTATGCTGAGGTTCATGAAAATCTTAAAAGTTCTTAGCACATTTTCTTTACCCTTTCTTGCTCCTTCCTTCCAAATGAAATGAGTTGTACTTGTTGAATCAAGAAACACAACTAATCACAGCTATTAAAAATGGATTGACACAGGCACCCTCTCTTTACAGTGTGAAAGATGAATGGTGCTCTAAAGCCCTCCAGAGGATGGAAATTCAATTTCAAGATTTGGAAGCTTATCTCAGTTCCAGTTACAGGAAGGACGCACAAATATTTCAAGATGCTTTGCACAACTTCTGGGTAAAAAGTAAACACCTGCCACTTTAATCTTGGTGCTTTAATATTATGCTCTTGAAGGAACAAACCTTACCCACAGATCTTCAGAGGGAGACTCCCTTTATCCTTTTGACATCTTTGATCAGTCGTGAAATACTGAATATCAACACCAGCAGAATAATTCTTGTTGGCTGCCTAATTCCAGGCTCTAATGAAATTAATATAAGCTCATTGCTCCCCTCTAAAGTGGCTGCCAAGTTCATTGGCAAAGACAGATGAAACTTGCATTGCTTATATAATGCATTGTATAGGCATAAATCTTCACACACCTAAACAAAAGATCTGCATTTGGGAAAGAATGGAGTGTGTTCCATTCCAATGGATCCCTCTTTAGTGCAAGCCTTGACTTTTTTGCAAGGAGAAAAATGTTTTGATTCACTGAGTATATAAATCATTGTAAGTTATTCTCACAGCTGTAATGGTTATCTTGTTCAATTTCCATTCTGTGTAAGATCAAGATAACAACCAATTTGTTTTGTGCGGGCCACCGAGCAATTGTTAAAGAGAAATGGTCTTTTGCTTGCCATCAGACTGACCAAGCTGAGAATCAAAGCTTACAGTATGAAAACAAAAGGCTTTATGGACATGTTCCTATTCAGTCCTCTCCGTATGGCGCCAGGAAGGCTTTTAGCTGGATTTTAGAGTGACCAAGTGAGGTGTTGGGGTTTTTTTTTAATTTTTCTTCCTTCCCCTGGGGGAAACGTATTTGGAAGCCTGGTGATCACATCAGAGTCCTGGGTTCAAATTCAAGCTGTATTTCAAATTTGTTAAGACTTTGGGTCAGGAGGTTTCATGTCTTTTGTGCTGCTGTTCCTTCTTCTGTAAGATGGGGAGACAAGAAGGTACTCATTAAACTAAGGAGTATGTAGTGAGAATTAAAGCTAGCTGATTAGTGCACATTATTTTGGTATTTCACTTCTATAAGGTACTGTTATTATTTTCATCTGGCTATCCAAAGCGCTTTGTAAAACTGTCACATTTCTGGCCAATAAAACTTCCAAAGAAAAATGAGAAGTGATGAGTTTGTTTTCACTAGGTAAAAAGAAGGAAAACACTGTATGTCTTGCTGAATGAATAACAGCATGGGAGGTGTCTTCAGGAATGGAAAGCATTTTGAAAGTGCTTTTTCTCCCCCTTCCCTCCCCCCTCGATAAAAAAACTCTAGGACAAACATGGAAGTATTTTGAACATGTGACAGTAGTTGTTTTCAAGTTTACACCTTAAATGGGGCTATTAGAAGAGCTGTGGCTGCAAAGATTTATCTATCTTATTCTGAGATCTACATTCATTCCTTTGGCAGTTCATGTGTGTTGTCAATAACCTCAGTTGTGAAAATGGATTTTGTCTGGAAAGTGAAATAATCTCAAATTCGACTTTGACCTGATACAGTTACTCAGTCAATTCTACAGCAATGAAGTAACTGGGATTATGTTTGCCGTTGAAGGTGGATAAGAGGAGTAGGGGAAACCATACCAGAGGGGAAGTGGGGCTCTAAGGAGGGGGAATATAATCAGAAGATGACACCTTGCCAATATTTAAAATCTTTCAGTCTTGTCTGGAGGCTAAAATTAATTTTCTGCTAGACACATTTGAGCACCATATTCTGGAAGTGATGTGTATCTCTAGAATGCATTTTGGAGCTACTGGGTCATCATGATTAACTGACAAGGGGTGAAGAAGTGGGGGAGTTGGTTAGGTTACCCAGTGAGAAGGAAGGGAAGGCTGAGCTGGCTATTCAGCGAGGTGGAGGAGTGTGTTTTATAGAGGCAATTTGCAACAATGGATGGGTATGAGAGACGTGGTAAGTGTACTGTTGTTTTTCTATACATATGAGACTTACCCCCCTCCTGCTGTCTTTGGAAACAGTTTTGTAGGCAGGCATAAGGCAAAAATACTCTTTACATTACTTCAGCATAAGAAGTTGATTTTCTCCTTGATGGCATTGGAAGTTCATTACGAATTCAGCTTTCTACTCTCAGAGCATGCATAATTGAAATGACAAATCCACCACAACCATTGGTATGAATAAGGTCTGGATAAAGCTATACAATCCCTCTGGTTGTGCAGTTGGCATAAGAAAACAGTGACTTCACTGCAAGCTATGATTAAGGAAAATGTAATTTCTAAATCCAAGGTGGGCCAAGTAAGCTTTTTATCATTATGCCTTCTTTCTATACCTGTTTCTTCATTGTAGCCCTTGGATCTTGGAAGGTTTACAAGTAATTACTCATAGAAATATGGACCAGCACCCAAATGGCTGAGGGTGGAAAAAAAATCTGGAAAGCAGTTTTCAATACTTGCTAGTTACTTCTGACATTTTCTTTGGAAGAAAACCATGAAAGCAGAATATAGCTGTAGATTTGAATTTTTAAGTAAATATTTGGAACTCGTAACTCCTGTTTTTTGGTCCATTTTTTTAAGGATCACTTTTGTGATGTGTGGGTTAGATTTTTAGTTCTAAGCTCCCAAGTGATGCATTGAATGGTCACAGTCTTAGCATCTGTCCTCAGTTTTCCCAGTGTCTGTTCTTTGAAATGCTAGAGGACCTGTTGTTAGCAGGCAGAGACAAATGCCTTACAAGGCACATAGCAAATGAGTACAGTGGCATACATGGATCATCTGTGTAGTTAACACTTGCTGTAGGAATAGACTGGAGATGAATGACTTAATGGGAGGTTGGAGAACTTACTGCTGAGTGAGTTGACTTGCAATCCTTTCAACTTCTCCTACATCCTATAAGGAAAAAAGGTCAATGTTTTAGAGTTATTCTTTCAATTATGCTAAAGTTTGATTTGTGATTGGTTACAGGAGGAGATGGGAGAGGCCTGCATACTGTGAGACAAACTGTGGTGAAGATTTAAGCCTGTTCCTGTATTGAAAGCTGGACAGTTAGAACCAATGTTTCTATTGATAATGACTGACAGCACTTGCAAAGCAAAGCCCTCTTTCTATGGCACAACCTCCTCTGAATTTAACCCTCTTTTGAATAATCTTTGTTCTGTAGCTACAGTTGCCATGTTGAACCCCCCTGTCCAACTCTGCAAAATTAGTCCGGTTTCTTGCAACCCCCACTGAACTATAAATGAGCTAAAATGTAGGTCAGTCTAATTCAGGATGATGCCTGTAGAAAAAGTTGTTGCCTGCTGGATGAAACAACTTAAATGACTGCTTTGGCACACTTCTGGATAGGTCCTCCACCATACCTCTGATACTACCTGTTGTTTGAGATTTTCTGTTAATCTTAGTACATTTAGCATCCTATCTAATGCTTCTTGCAAGGAGGCAGTACTAAAGGACTTGAATCCTCAGTGTCGCCAGCAGCTATGAGATGAGCACTGAAGTCCTGAGAAAAACATTGCAGGACTACAAGGAAGTCACTTGTGATGTAACACTGTTTTCTACTTAAGTTTAGATTTTTCTGGGAGAAAATATTTGAAAACATTACCTTCTACCAACCTCGCATAACCCCAACAGACGAAATCACTCAGACAACAAATAGGAAGAACTCCAAATCTATGCTTTTATCAAAATATGTTTTTTCTCCTTTCTCTCAGACAATGGTATTAGGAAGAGATGGCAAAAGAGTATGCTGTATGCTAACCTGAGGTTTTGTTTATGCTTAGTGATGTGCTATTTGCCACAAAAATGGTTTCACAAATTTCAAAAAGCTACATCCCCGTTGAGAAAACAAAATCGGCCCCACCCTTCACATGTATGAAGCAATTCTTTTATCAAAAGCACGTTGTTTTTTTCTTGCTCATACCCTCTATTCCTTCTCTTGCTCTCCCAAACACAGTTTCTGAAATGCTAGTTCATATCCCCCAGCACGGATCTGCCTTTTCTTTCTTACACTCCCTTGGAGCTACTTTGAACTAGTCTGGGCAGGACCTTGAGCAACCTGATCAAAGTTGGCCTTGCTTTAAGTGGGGATTGGACCAGATGACCTCTAGAAGTCAAATGTAAGCTATTGCATGATTCTGTTAATATTATTTATTAGACAGTGGTTTGGCATTTAGAGTAGCTTAACTAACACCTATGAACATTGCAGGGAAACTGATCCCAGGTCTGTATGCCACAGCCCAGCTTCCACCTTCCAGAACGGTACCTTAAATGTAAATCTTGCACCTTTTGAACATCAGCTCTTGGACTATCTCCATGAGTCCACAAATAAAAGCTAGCTCTTGAACTCCAGTGTTCATGAGCTGTAAGTCAAGTGTTAACATATAGTGGTTTGGATTTAGCATGCAGCCCTTGCTGCCACTGGTATCAGTTCAGAAAAAATGTCTCTGCATCCATTTTCTTCATGTTTCCTTCATCATTGGACATTGCCATGCACACTTCAGTATTTACAACTGAGATGGAAAACTTGTGAAAAAATTCTCCACTTTTTGAACCTGTCTGGAAAAAAGCCCCACATCAAAAGGTGTTGCTTCATAATGCGAGATGCTGGTTCTAGCTATACTCTGAACAGCTTTGAAACTAGGCAATATCTGCTGTGTAGATTGCAAGTTTGCATGTGGAATCAGAGTGTGCTATTGGCAATAGGGTCCAAACCTGCTTACACTGGTAAGCCACAGGCTGGTCATAAGAAGTCCCATGGATGGAAGATGAGCCTGATGCATAAGCATGGTATTGACTGCCATTCCAGGGAGAGAAATCACTGGTTGGCCTGCTACAGCTTCCCCCTTTGCCATGAAAAGGAGCAGCATGCTGGTAAACCACTATATTTTCTTACACTTTGGAAGAAGAAAACACTTCCAAGTCTGTACTCTGCTTCACACCTTATTTTCTCTTCTCCTAAATTACTCACACTCTGTTTTTTTTCATGCTGTTATCTAAAGGCCTTCCAACTATCGATAGCACTCAGGTAGCTGCTCTGTGTATAGCAAAAGCTACAAGAAGATGTGAGGGGTGTGAAAGTCCTTCAGAGATGGTGTCACTGCATAGGTCTGCCTGGAAGAAAAGCAGATGTGTGTATTCATGGCTCCACAAATCAGGTCTGAGGACATTTCTCTGGTAACTGATACTCTTCAGACCTGACAAAGGGAACACAGGGCACTCTGGCTAAACAATGGAGAGAGCTTCTTCTGTGAAGCCATGTAGACTGTGTTGTAAGTTGCATAGTGCCTTACAGCAAGAGAGGTGCTCCCTGAAACGCAGAGCCAAGCAGGGGAAACAGTATTTATTGGATTTCTGTATTTGGTTGCAGCTCTAGCTAGGCAACACTAAATGGGCTGCTGGTGGGGGGACTCTGGCTCTGACAGAGGAATTCCCCTGTTGCCTGAGCTGACCCACCACAGCTCTCCTCTATACATGGGATTTCCTGGAAGTGACAATATCACACTGATGGTTCAGTCCAGTTCTCCTTTGCTGGGCCACCCAACATGCTGCCATTGAAGCACCTGTGGCTGGGTGTTTGTAGGGGTGGTCATACCATCTCTTTGTCAGTATCAAGGATCATGCCCTAGCTCAGAACCAGCTTGTGTGTACAGCAGCGTATGTACCCCATGCAGAGCTAGCTTATCCATGTTGAGCTAGCTGCATGCACACTCCTCATCTGGAGCAAACTTTGGCTCAGTACCTCTCTCATGGCTACCTGCATCTAGAATGGAACACCCTTGGCCCAACACACGGCATAGGATCATGCCAGCAGAGGCCACCAATCTTTGCTGGTGACAGCCCCTGTCTCTGTGCCATTACCATGTGTATGGAGACCAGAACTACAGTCCCCTCTTAATCCTCAACTATATTGTATGTATAGGTCTGTTCTTGTCTCAGATGCTAGCAAAGGAGGAAGGAGCTGACTTTTTGCAGCTCAGTGTTGAGTGTGTATTTGTGAAGGATAGGCAGTACCAAGCACAGGCCTGCTGGGATTACAGTTGCAGACTAGGCCAGAGGGAACAAACTGAAGCTGTATTGCTTTGAACCGCCAACAAGTAAAAGCCTGCAGCTTGTGCCATCCCCTGAAATGTGACCTGGTTTTATCTTACAGTGCTGGTTGGCACAGGGCAAAACCGTGTCAACACGTATTCTGAATTAAAGCACTGGTAATAATGTGCAAGCACATGCATTTGTGCCCTAACACAATTAAATAATAGAGTTAACTAATGGGTCTACATAGCATACAACTTGCAATAAATAGAAATAAATGTACTACAGGGCCCTCTGGCCATATCCAAAACAAGAAACAAATCTGCTGTGGTTAAAATCTAATACTGTGTCTAAAACCTTCTTTTGCCTAAGGATTTTACCCTCAGAGGTCTAAAAAGAAGGTTACTCCAGCCAGCTCTAATCTCTCCTGTTGCAGGCAGCTCATCCCTGCCTCACAGGTTTTTTCTGAATTACTAACCTTGACAAGATATCTTTCCTAGGCCTTACTGAACCTGTTGTCCCCAGCATTTTCTGCATGAATAGCTCATTTGTGCTTGCTGATAAATTTGTTCTATGTTGCAAAGCGGGTCTTGTGAGAAAAGTGAATATCCATAGGCACGGACATGAACTATGGTATTTTCTTGACTTTAATCCAAATGGATAAGACTTTAGAGGCATTCTCTGAGTAATCAGTTACCAGATGACTTCAGTTACTGCAGCTAGATTGCTGCTGGAAGAAATTGCAAAGGTAAGTCCCCAGCTTGCTATGTAGAGAGGTATTGAAGCCTCAGTTCAGGCTGATATCTTCTGACCCTCAATGGCTCTACATACTGGGCACAGGAACTCCACTCTTACAGTCAAGAAATGACCCCTCTTATAGGGCAGAAAGGATTTCAAGTCCTTATTTGCAGTTCCAACCTTGATTCTACTGTTTGGATTGTAAGGAGCTAAATTATGTTTGCTCAGATACGAGAAGAGCTGCTTATCTTGGCAGAGTATGTCTATGGTATACAGGAAGGACAGCTGTATTGATCTGATATTGCTTTTTAATAAATGGGAGATAAAAAGATAGAAAAAGGACCATCAAATATACTCTTTGTTTTATTTTGGTTTGTTTCAGGAGAAAATCTTTAGTCCTGAAATGGTGCTTCCTGCAAGGCAGAAACAGAAAAAAACTTGGTTTTGTTTGCCCTTGGATAGGCTGGAATGAACTGGACAGGTTTTGGGATTTGGTCTGTTTGTTTGTTGGGTATTTTCCTTTTTTTTTTTTTTTTTAAATTGTTGAGAAAAGCTTCCTGTCACCATTGTGGGAAATGAGCTGCTGAGAAGAGAGAATTTGAAATAAGGGTAATGGGGCATCAGAGCTTTTGCTGTGCTGGTTGAAGCTCTGCAGAAAGGCTAGAAATGAACACTTTATGGAGCAATTTCACTTGACCCTTTTGCTTGAATTTTTTGTGAATTCAGCTCAATTTCCTTCAGCCCTCACCATATTTTATGACATGGATATTTTTTCCCTCCCCTGTGGAGCAAAATAGGTCTCTTCTTACAAGAAGTTAATTGCCTAGGATAAAGTTGGATGAAAAAAATTCTTTCTGAGAACAGGTTGCTTTTTCCTTCTTTTCATGTAAGTTTGGTGAGTTTTAATTTGTGGCAAGTTTTTGCTGTTGCACAGCAACACTTTCACAAGCAAAACACCCATCAGCTCCACACAGATATAGTGCTAATAAACCAGGAGCAGTGAAGCTGAGTGATAGGTGAGCTAGACCTTTACTTTCTAGTACAGGTTGTCTGTCCAGTTGTTCCTTCTCCCCCACTGTTGTCTAATTCTTTATCATGCCATCCCACCTAGATTTTTATTATCTTTTTTATTTTAGCATGTAATGTTATGGTGGACAAACAGTATTGATTTTAAGTACTGGTGGTTATAGGCCCTCAAAGACACTGCTAGACACAATATTTCTCTGTAACAGGCAAAGGAGTCTTTAGAGACCTGAAAGAGAAGCCAGCTCTGCTTGGTAAGGAGACTAAATGGATGGATTTAGAATCACATTCCTCCCCCTGCTGATGAAAATGTAGTTGCCAAAGCTGCAAAACACTGCCTCACCCCCAACAGGTTGCCATTAATATCCCTTCCTTAAGGGTGCACAGCAGCACCAGCTCGGGCACTCAGGCAAGCAGCCCATCCCAGAATGTGATTTGACTCTTGGTTAACACCAGATCATTGGGAATCCCAAGGGGGGGTTGTCTGCACCATAGGTAGGTGAGTGTCTCATGGAGACATTGGGGCATGAGATCGGTCCATGCGTGCCTCCTGCTATGTTCCTGATTGCTGCAGAGTACTTGCACACTTGGTAAAGTTATAAGCAATCAGTCAGAAGCCATCAGGAGAGATTTAAATCCTTCATCTCCTTTCAGAGGACTGTGCATTTGGCTGGCTGACAATGACCTGAAGTCAGATAACTGTCACAGTCCATCTGCAGTGCACCAGTGTGGGTCAAATAATTTCCTAGCCACTGATCCTTCACCCATGACCTCATATGGCTTCTGCTCAGTAACAGCAGAGCAGTAGTCCCATACCCTTCCCAAATACGCACTTCTCGGCTCCCTCCTGAGCCTAGGCATGGGATTAGGCTGCATGCCTGGCACCTGCTATGCTCCTCCTGATGGCATGGCCCAATGACAAGAACCTTTATTTATCCTTCTCTTTTTTTCCTTTCATGCCTTTTTTTTTTTCTGATGCTGTATCTTCATCTTCCCCAGAGCAATTATGGTCACTACGAAAGCAGTATCTGTCCTTGTAATAGGACAACCCCTTAGTAAATCTGATCTAGCACTACCTCCACCTGTTTTGGGGAACTGGTTATATCACTCCAAGAGGATGAATGTCACTTAGTGTTCAAAACATTGCGTGTGGTCATCTGCACTTGTCTCAGCTAACTGCATCTGACTAAATTCCTGCATAGTCTTCTTGATGTTTCTCACTCATCTGAAAAAAAGTGGCTTGAAGAAACACCCCTGAAGTATCAGTCTCCTTTCTGCCTGTGATGGTCTTGCCTACACCAAATTACTCCATCAGTAGGAGTTAAGTGTTGACTCCACAGGGCAACAGTCACTCTCTAACACAACTACAGGCTCACAAAATTGAGTCCAATGGTGATGAAGACATAGTGCTAGTTCATGGCTGAGGACCTCAAACTTGCCCCACCACATCTGAAAGATTTTCGCTGCTGGTTGTCCTGTGTCCTAAGGACAATTCAATTTCACCAGTCAGAGTTTGCCTCCCAGACCCAGAACCACAGCCAAAGCAGTCACAGTGGCAAGGGCTTCCAGTATTTCTCCATGCCAGGGGAAGACCGGCAGTATCAGTATTCTTGAGTGTTCTCCCAGAGTAGCTGCTGTAGGGTTAAGACCACTGTTGTCATCCCTCGTACTCCACCCTGTGACACCTTTTTTGAACATTGAATGAACTAGAATTAGGGAGTTTAGACAGCAGCATTATGATGTCACTTGGAAATGCGTACGCAGAGGCAGAATAAGGTTTCTTTAGATATGGGAGGTCTTATTACAGCTGACAGGAACATTAATGATATCACCATCATCTGCCTGAAACGCAAAAGGATAGTGTGGTTCTTCATAGATGGGCTCAAAAGCAAGAAAGAAAATGTTTGAGAGAGGGCTTCTCTTTGGACAGTTTCAACACATATGCATGACAGGGACATGCAGGCATTCAGACCAGGGGAGCTTCAGGCTACGTGTAGTGGAGATGAGAAGTCTCAGCACTAACTGCATCAATCTGCGGATCCAGTTCTATTATACCAAACTCTTTGCTCAAGCAGAACTAGCCATAATTTCTTGGAGGAATAATGTGTAACTAGCTGCTAGTCTGTCAGAGTCTGACAGTAGTTAGATCAGAACACAATCCTTACAAAAAATCCCTAGGGGTTGTGTTTGCTGGTGGGAATAGCAAAGAACAAGCAAGCTTGACTTCTGTCACCCCAGGCTCTTCTCAGCACTTGAGGCTCCTGCGACATTTTGACAAGGGACATAATGATGTTAGGATCCAGCCTAATTCGGCCTCTCTCATTCTGAAATCATGTCCACTCAAGAGGAATCCATAGGAAGAAGAGACGTGCATGTGTGTCCCCTTCCTTTGAATATCCAGTGGATGCAGAGGAAGACAAAATCAAGTATGTAGAAAAGATTCTCATAAGGAATATGGTCCTCTGAGTTCCCTTTTAGTACGAAGAACTGGTGGATCTTTTCAAATCCCTTAATTTGATTTTGATCTTTCTTTCATGGAAACCTCTTACACACTTCTAGGAAGTCCCACCTAGTATGCTAGAGGCAATATTTTGTGGTTTGAGAACTAGGAAGAGCACAGCTGAGGTAATCCCATATAAATGTCTGTCCTTCAAGGACTCAAAAATTTCAGCAGCATTGAAAATCATAGATGCATATGATAATTTAGTTTGGAAGGCAAACTAGGATTGGCTTGCTTGTGGACATGTCAAGTTGAAGTCTTGAGTAGCTCCAAGGATGGAGATCACACAGCCTTTCTAGTAAACCTGTTCCAACATCTGACCACTATCACTGTAAAATTTTATTTCTTTCAGTCCAGCTGGGATTTCCCTTGTTGCAACTTGTTTCTTGTCCTTTTCCTGGGCACCTCTGAGAAGAGTCCAGCACAGACATTTTAGTTAATGGAAGACTTCAAGTTGCTCTTCCTCTTCTCCTAGATAAACAAACCAGGCTCTCTACAATCTTACCTATAAAGTGGTTACCCTTCACTGCCATGTGTTGCTGTCTTACCTTGTCCTTGCTGTCCACCAGGACCGAGTTCTTTTCTGCAAGGTTGCCACTGGGCCAGTCAGTCCCCAGCCTGTGCTGTTGCATGGGGCTGTCATGTTCCAAATGCAGAATAAAGCATTTGCCCTTACTGAACTTCAGGAAGATTCTGTCTGACCTTTTCTCCAGTTCGTCGAGGTCCTTCTGAATGACAGCTCTGTTCTCCATTTTTTCGAGTGCTCTGCACAATTTACCATGATCTGCAAACTCAGCTAGAGTTCATTCTGACCCATTGCTGAGGTCATTAATGAAAATACTACACAACACCTGCCCCATTATTAACAGTCAAGGATCATAGCTGGTAACTGGCTGTCAACTAGTCTTTGAACAGCTGACACCTAAACTGAACTCAGCAGTCTAGGTAGTTTTTCACATGGTTTTTAAGTAAGTCAGCCACTGAAACCATATTTCTCTATAAAGACGTTATTGGAAACTGTCAAAAGCACCACTAAAGTCAAGGTGAGCAACATCTAGTGCTCTCCCCTCATTCGTAGTCAGTTATGTATCATCAGAGAATGCAATCAGTTTTGTTGGGATAACTTGTCCTTGGTAAATCCATGCTGGCAGTTCCCAGTGACCTTGTTCTTCCTATGCCTGGGCACGGCTTCCAGGAGTGTTTGCTGCATAATCTTTCCAGAGAGTGAGGACAGACCTGCAGTTCCCTGGATCTTTTTTCCCCCTTTTCTTAAAAAAGCAGGTATGCTGCTTGCCTTTTTTGCAATCTTAAGGAACTTCTTTGATGACCATGATCTTTCAAAGATGACAGAGTAGCCTTGCAAAGGCATCGGTCAGCCTGCTCAGCAACCTTGGAAGTACGCCATCAGAACCCAAAGGCTGTGTATGTTTGCTTTGCTTAAGTGGACCTTATCTCAGTCTTCCTCTGCTGTGGATAATGCTTCCTCCTCCCCAAACTCTTCCCTGGGCACAACTCTCTGGGAAGCCTCAGAGAAGAATTTGCTGGTAAAATGGGACTCTCCAGATGTATTGACAGTTTCAATTTCAGGCAAATTTTGGCCTTCCTCTTCCTCTCTGCACGCTGTTCTTCTGTATTCTTCCTGGATTGTTTGTCCCCATTTTCACCTTCCGTATCTTTCCTTTTCTTGTTTGGGCTCAGTCAGAAATTCCCACTGCAGCCAGGCCACCCCGCTCCCGCACGTTCTCATTTTCCTGTGGATTGGAATAGGCCATTCTTGGGCTTTAAGAGGCTGTCTTGGAAGACCAGCCAGCTCTCCCAGGGCCCTTTGCCCTGTAGGCTGCCTCCTAAGCAATCCTTCTATCTGTTCCCTGAACAAGCTGAAGTATACTTTTGTGAAGTGCAGGGTGGTAATGTTGCTGCTTGCCTTCTTCACATCACTTGGGAACTTGCATGCTACCAGCTTATGATCACTGCAGATTTCATTGTAAGACTGCTTTCGTTTTCCTGATCATTTGTTTTCTACCCTTGAGCAGCATACAAAGCAGAGCATCTTTTCTGTGGGCTTGTCCAACACATCTGTGCATAAATTATTCCTAGCAATTCCAGAAATTTCCTGAAATGCTTCTGTCCAGCAATGTTCCCCTCCAAGCACATGCTGACTTGCTCCCCAGCTACTCAGTCCCTAGCCTGTATTGTTGCAAGAGGTTGTTCCTTGCTGGATGCAGGACTTTGGGTTTGTTTTTATTGAATTTCATAAGGTTCCCATTGGTCTATTGCTCCAGTCTGCATAGGCCCTTCTGAAAGGCAAATGCTTTTGCTTCAGAGGTATGGGATTTCCTACTCACATGGTACAGGAATGCTCTACTAGGGACGGCTACTGCCTCCCGTCACACGCATACGTAACCTTGCTGTCACCCTCTTTCCAAAGCAGTTGAAATGGAGATAATGGTAAGGCAATTCCATATGTTCTGATTACCTATGACTTCATTAGCACACTTCTTCCTGCAAAAAACCTCTTCAGATAATGAAATCTTGTTCTGGAACAAATAAGTCATTAATTTTATGAAAAAGCAGTGTAGGGGAAGGGGATTTTATTTTAGCAATTTTTTATTGTTTGTTTTTTTCTGAAAGAAAAAGAAAAGGAAAATGGCAAAATGACAACGAAAAATAAAACAAAAGAAAAGCAATTGCTGTATTTCAAAGCCAGTGAAAATTAGACTTAGCAGTAGTAGAAGCCAAATGGAAATCATAATTCTTCTATTTCCCTGGTTGCTCAGACATGTGTAATAGGCTTGGCAAAATATCAAGGAAAACAGGGGCCAAGCTGCTCTGTGTTTAGAAGAATCAAAAGGCTGCTCGCTAAGAGAGGCAGATTTTAGCACAGCTCAGAGGAGAAAAGTCTGAATCTCATCTGCAGCTTATTCCTTATGAGGAGGACAGAGGAAGGTAAAACACATGCAATGCAAGGACACTTTTCAGCTTTGGAAGGAAAACAAAGGCAGTAATGCAGTCTTGCTAGGCACGTTTTGTTTCTTTTGATTTAGTATAGTGTGCTTTAAGCCAAAAGGACAAGCCAAAATTAAAAGCAGGATAACTAGCTTTAACAGCTGTAAAATGTGGACTCAGTTAGGTCGTGGTGAAACACAGCCCATGTCATAGCACCCAAAACAGAAGTCAGAAAACCTGCTGTGAGTCCAGTGCTCTTACAGAAGGTACCTGTCAGAAATTAAATTGGCAGAAGTCACCAGGTCTTTCATAGTGCTTGCATACTCCAAGCAAAGGAACTGACAGGCCCAGAAAGTTAACATATTTCACTTTCTTTTTGAGAGAATCCCCGGGTTGATAGCTTTGCTCTTGGTTTTTAGTCAGGAGGATCTGAGTCCCAGTGCCTCATCACTGATGTAGTTTTATCTTTGGGAGTAGAGGGACAGTGCTTTTGTGGTCTGTCATAGAGCCTCCTTCCACTTTTTCCAAGATTATTTCACACTGGAATAGTGTTGCCTTTATGCATGCTCTTCATGAAAGGATGCTGCAAATGTCAAAATGCACTTCAAGAAAGTCACAGAAATGACCCAGTGGCAGGAAAAAAACAAACTTTCCCAATGGGAATTTTAAGGAGCTGAACAACTCAGTTTTACCAGAGAAGGCAAAGACCCAGAAGCAGCTTCCCACCTGGGAAATCCCTTGTTGCATACCTTGTTGCACAAAACTGAGGTGATATACTAGGGGAAGGATGATGGTTTATTTAGTTACTCCACTCTTTCCTTCACACACACAGGGGTGACAGTGGGTCACTGATGGTCAGTCAATGACATGTTCTTAGGATCATTGCATAAGGGTGTTCATGCATGGAAAAAAGTTCTCATGATGGAGCTAAATAGGAAGTACTATCTGGAATAGATTAACTTCAGAGGTTGAAGGTAACCTTGCCATTTTCTAGCGATGAGGTCAGCTAAACATTAAAGTAGCTTACTGGGCAAAGAAGTGGGATTGTCTTTGCTTGGGGTCTTTCAAGTCCGATTAAAGAAATTTTAGAAAGATGTCCTATTTGTTTGGGTTTTTTTTCCTAACCCAATTTGAGGGGAGAAAAAATGTTTCTGAGTATTTCAGAAGTCAGAATAAATGGTCAAAGGAGTAGTCCTTCAGTGCTTAAAGGATAGGAACCTAGGATCCATGCCAGATCATTTAGGTTTATGTTTAGAAACTTAGAATTGTTACTATTGGCATAGTCAGGAACCAGTACAGTACAGTCCACACAACAAAGCAGTGACTTCTAGCTGGTCCTGGACAGAAGATACAGGTTGGGACACCAAGTCAACACAGACCACGTCTGTTGTCCGTAATGTTCTTTTTTGACAGGCTTTATAATACTACAGCCTGGACCCCATTCTGTCCTACTGTTTTCTAATGTCTTCTACCACTTTGGTTTTGAGTTCTCCTCTTCTGACTCTGCACACCTGAGAGACTTTACACAAAACTGATTTGTTTAGTTCAAGCCCTCTATGGTATTTTAAGAAGGCAGTTCCTGACTACTGTTCTGTCTGAGTGAGGGAAAGCCTTCTGTTTCAAAAGCATTGCCATTTGAGCATGAAGAAAACTGTTGTCTTGGTATAAGAAAAATTGCAGGAGTTTGCAAATGAGTTGCTGAAAACTTGCAAAGAGGAGAAAGGAGGAAGAAAACATATATATTGTCTTTCCCTTTACGCCCTCCTTCCCTTCCTCTCCTCCCTCCCCTTCTCTCTTCCTCCCTTTTGGATTATCTGGTGTATAAACAGCTTTTATTATGAACATCGCTGAGAACGTTAAAGTTGTTCTTGTACCTTGCTTGACCCGTAACAACCTTGCAGTAGAAAAGACTGCAAAAGCCACAGGAAACTGAGGGGATATCGGGGCTTGCCTTTAAGTTTGAAGTTCTGACTTCTGTTGCTGTAATATGTCATTTGTGAGTACTTTTATTTAATGAACAGACAACTCATGTTTGGGAGTGACCTCAGAGGTGAAGTCCCATGCAAACGGTGTTAACGTGGTCTATTCTCAGAGTGTGAGAAAAGTATGAGCGACTGCAGTGAGGTCTGCAGCGGAGACGAAAGGTCACTTGTTCCTTACCAACGGCACAAGAAACTGCTGCTACATGGGAATCTGACGAGTCTGCTAAGCTACGAATCAAAGTATAAGAAAAGCCAGGTGAACACCCTTGAGCAGTTTTCCGCTGTAACCCCTTCACAAAACTCCAGCAACTGAAAAGAAGTCTAACTGAACTACTTCCCTAAAGAACAAGAGAACTGCCAGCACTGCAGGGTCTGTTGTGACCCAGCTACTCCTGGCTGTGCAATGGCCTCGAGAGGATCTACCACTGAGTCCCTGGCAGGGTGCTTTAACCATGGCCTGAGCTTCTGCGAATTAGCATGTAAGTTGCTGAAACTCACTTTTATTCCATTGCTTCTTCACTGGCTTCTTCACTGTGTGAGCTCAGTTTGGGATGAACAGGAAAGCCAGCCTCTTAAATAGAAAAGAACCAGAGAAATCTAGGACCTGTTGGTCTACAGAATGCACTATTTCTACCTTACCTATCTCTTTTCTTAAATTACATCCAGCTTCCCATTTGCATCCACTGCAAAGAAGGATTCCTGGTGTAAAACCAAGCAGTTCTAGGTGGCCCATGTTCATGTCACTGAGGGCTAGCTCCAGCTGCAGTGCACTGGCCATAGCCATATTGCATAACATCTGTCTTTAGCACGTGTACCTCTCACCTGCCTGTGCTGGCATGTGACTGCACCACAGCATTTCATAAAAGACTCACATTGCACATTTTGTCACTCCCGAGTCAAGGCACTACCCACCCATACTGCACCTACTTTTCATGCTTCTGACAATTCTGTTTGCTCTTTGGACCATGTAGACTCTCTTGTGTGGCTTCTTCTTTGACCTGGGCAAAAGCAGACATCACCTGCTAAATGCATTGTAGTAGGTGGCTGGATAATTTGTCTGCGGACAAGGACAAGACTGCTACCTGCTACCAGAAACAGGGGATGTCAGACCAGATCACTGAAATTAGATGACATACAGCCTCATTCTCCACCCCTACCAGTCCAGTTTATTCTGCACAGGCAACCTGCAAAAAATAGACTTTTACAAATGTTCCTGACTGTCATCTCTCCTAATAAGCTGGACTGCAATTCCATCTCCAGACATTCACCCAGGACTGTGAGCATGGAATATCCCAGCTCAGAGCTGATAATTCTGTGATGAGAGATGAGGTGAAAAAGTGCAAGGTGAATCTGAAGGAAGAATCATTTTGGGGGACTAAACTATAATCCTCTTTGTGTATTTCTCAGGTCCAAATTCCACATGTGCATAATTTCTGTCAGTACAAGGAGGCAGCCAGAGAAAGGAAGAAATAAACAATTTACAGTAATAAACACCAATCACTGCGTGTCTTAAATATCCTTCCTCATGCACACAGTCACAGAATGGATTTATTCAAAACCAATTCAAGGCCTGGCACAAATTCTTATTTATCACTCTGAGGGCTTTCCCCCTCCCTCAGGCTGTAACAAAATTCTGCTTGGTGGGGAGATGCTGTTTAAATCCAGCATGTGCTAGGCATCATCCTCTAAATCCATGCTTACAGTCTGGAACCCTGAACTTTGTGCTTACCCTAAACATGCACACACAGCTATTTACACTGGCGAAATTTTTTGGAAGACAATAGCCACAGGTAACATCGAGCTTTAGTATGGATAGGCAGGGGAGAAGATATAGTCTAAATACACGATGTTTTCTCCTGTAGTTTCTAAGTGCTATAAAAATGTTTGGGGTATACTGAATGGAAATGTGCAATGATATTCTGTAGTACACCTTGAGCAAGAAGAGCTAGAGAGCCATTAGGGCCGGTAACAGAGCGCTGTCTCAGCTGTAGACTTCTCTCCAGCTGAGTTTCCCAGCGCTCTTTGATAGAATCACCACTTCAGAGACAATATACAATTTTAATCTGCAGGTTTTCTTCTTTTTTTTTTTTCTTTGCTTTCCTTCCTTCCTTCCCTCTTCCTAATGGAAATAGACACATTTGTCTCTGTCTAAAATTAGTATATTGTCTGTGTGTTTCCTTCCTCTCTTCCTGCTTAAAATCTGCATTCTCAAATTAGGACTGGCATGATCTAATTAAGACAGACATAAGAGAGAGAGAATGCTCCAGAGGAAGGCTAGAGTAGGAGTAAAAGGAGGAGAATTGTGATTTTTTTTTTTTATTCCTGCTCAGGCATAATCTTAAAGACATGAAGCAACACACATGCCTACTCAAACAAGTTGTTAGCAAACTAATAGTGCATTACAAGACAGCAGAGCCACACTGTGCTCATTATACACTCTTTAAAGATGGTTTTAGTGCAATCAGAAGGCAAATCAAACATGCCTAGACATAAGGTTGAATGGGGAAAATTGCCTCTTTCCTTTTAAGAGGCATAGGAGAAGTCATTTGCTTTAGCATCACGCTGTCTTCATGAAAGACCAGAATACTGAGCCTGAATTGCCTATCTATCTGCTCAACTCAAAGGGGCCTTTGAATAAGAGACTCCTTTTCTCAGTTCTCTAGAAGAGAACAGGAAGAAGGACTTTCTCAAGCAATCCATCCTTGTGCCTAGATAAAGTGGCAGGCAACAAATAGCTAAATGCAGTTGGCCATGCTGGTAATGGATATTTGCAACAAAAAAACAACTTTAAGGTGAACAGAATAGGAGATAGTTTGAATAGTATATCCAGAGAGAACTTCCATCATTATTGAACATAGACTCAACGTGTATGGGAAATGGAGGGATGGATTGGCTGTGTAGATGGTTACATCACATGTATGAATATTTATGATAAGAGGCTGAAAGACAGGTCTTTTATCTCAGAAGACACTTCTATTCTAATACCAATACCCTACATATATGAAAGACTCAAACAGATTTGTCCATGAACAGTGGACTTCATGTCCAGCCCTTATGATACAGCTATTCTGCTCATTTCAGCAGGATAAAATTAATTTTGTAGATTTGCATGACCTTGTACTAAAAATGCTTCAGCCATAAGAAGTTTTAGAACTTCTTTGGGAAAAAAAAGTTATATTTATCATAGCTGTTTTGCAAGCATTTGATAAGTGTTATCCAGTCTTTCCCATTCCAGGTAGCATTGTGATCCTACACAAGGATGCTCATAATCAAAGAGTTCAGCTTTATTCTATTAAATTCAGTCATGAAAGAAAGAGAAATTTCACTGTAAAATGTGGCTCCCTTAGATATCTTTCTATATATTCTTTGCTGTATGTGTGTTGCTTCTGTAGTATACTCAGTGGAGACTACAAAGATCCCGGTGAGTCTTCCTGTAAACTGTATGATAAGGTGTGATTTGTCCCTGTAAATGTAGGCATTTAATGCTGTTTTAGACATTCTAGGGCATGAAAACCTTTTTTTCTTATATATATTTTTTTAAAATCAGACTGTCCTCTATCCAAATATCCACATTCCCACAACAATGGAATATGTAGGATGTCTTTTACATAAGGTGCTCCATGCAAACATCTGTGCTTACAAAGGGATTTGCATTCCGGTTTCTTTATACATCATGGACAAAGCACATGCAACAGCTAGACATCTTACACTGTGGTTTTCCCATCTGTATATGCACTGCTAGTCAGGCCAGGACCATGACTAGTCTAGACAGACCTTGTCAGAAACAGTGAGATGGGAGATGAATTGGAGATAGAATTGCTGGGAGGGGGATGAGCATGGCTGTGTTCATCCTGCCTCAGTGTCCCTTCACAGCCTTTCTTTGGTACCCCAGCTTATCGTCCGTGGGAGGAATTCCTCTCCCTCGGCCTGACCAACATGAGACTGGCCATGTAAATCTATGTCATGCAGGTCACTGACTGATTTCTTTTGTCTCCTGCAGAGGCATGAAGAAAGTGTAATACCAGGTGCTTGATATCCTTTCTTGCATCTGCATCTCTACTTTCAGATCTGCCTTGTAGGAACCACTCCTTTCTGTTTACACAGAGGAGGCCTTTTGTATGGGAGGAGAAAAACTGTTGTAGCTTTGATAGCCACTTAGAGGGGACTAGTGTACCTGTGAGGAAGAGCCAAGGGAGAAACCTAAAAGCCTGTGCTTGCTCAGCCTGTGCTATGCATGTCTCCCTGAGGAAGCTGAGTGAGCTGAATTGTTTCATCTGAAGTACAGCCATCCACCATGCTTCCTGCCCTGTAAACAAAGGAGTAGGATACTTGTCCAGGGCTGAAAAACACTGAAAGTAAACATAGATGCTTACATCAGACACTTAACACATAGAATAGAATAGAATAGAATAGAATAGAATAGAATAGAATAGAATAGAATAGAATAGAATAGTTCCAGCTGGAAGGGACCTACAATGATCAGCTAGTCCAACTGCATAAATATGGAAGCCTGCAAAACAGACTGCCCTGAAGCATTGTGTGTGTGGCTTCTAGTTTTACCTGGTGTTCACAGAGCTGGGAAATGCTTAAGTCTTCGCAGACTATGATGCAAGTGGAAGTAGTCTGTACACAAAGACTGGACTTCCACCCACTGTCTCTGCTCTGCTGAATTGCATTCTCCAGTCTCTGTCATTGTCATAACGCATTGAATAGAGTACCATTAAAGTACTTAAAGTACTTGTATTTCCTTAAATAACAAAGAGAAACACTGCAGCACTTTGTGTATTATCTGTTCCCTGATAGCAGAAAGTAAAACTATTTCATGGCAGCCTCCAGGGACAGAGGAGGTTTCTTTATAACAAACCTGACAAGAATACTGCTTCCCCACCTGATTCCCAGCCCTCAGCACAAACCTGAGCATGGACCAAGCATCGCTCCATTACAGTGCTGTTCCACTGCACACCCTCTCATGATTGACAGTGGATATCTTACTTGTCAGTACAAATATTCAGAGAGACCACATGATTGATGTCCATGGCCTAAAAAGATTCACTACCTTTGTTTTGTCCATTACATTGTTATCTTTCAGACGTTCCCATCAGATTAACAATTTCAGTCAGAAAACAGGATATGTCCTGTTCTCTCCACTTCCCCCCAGATTAGTTTTTAGCATAACAATCTAACTAAATTGCACTTTAAAAAAAAAAAAAGAAGAAAAAGACAAAGTAGACATATTTTTAAACTTTTCTGCTTCCCTTAAGTTGTAGCTTAAGGGACCCAGGCTGCCTTTCAGTTCCCTCCATGCTGGCAGAGATCCGTAAGGCTTTCTCTACATTATCATACAGATTATAGGTAACTATGCAGTGTGAGTAAATTTGGAAGGTGCTTGTCATCGTGGTTATCAGCACTCCTAGAAGGCCCAGCCAGTATCAGAGCTCAACAGTACACAAACACATGGTAAGACTGTTTTCCATCACAGGACTTGGCCCATCATCACAATGATCCCTGCAACAAAAACCTCACCTGTGTCATTTGCACCAGGCTCCTAGAGTCTGTCTGTGGTGCGTGGCTGCTGGTCCAGCTATAGATTCAGTTTTTACTGATGATGTCTGGGACTGCCAAGGCCTAGATAAAACTGTAGTGGCAACTCACTCGCTCTGAACATGCACATTTCCAGTTCCCTACCCCCAATCCAGACAGCAGGCTCAAGCCCAGCAGGCAATGTTCCCAGTCTCAGTTATCTTCATGCCAGTCCCATGATATGCTAAGCAAAGCCCGTTTTTTTTCCCCATTCCTCATTCTTTCCTCTTTGCAGAGGGTGCTGCCTGAACCCCTCCAGCTAAAGTTCTTCACCTTTGTAGAAACAAGTGCACCTGTTCAAGCACCCACTCAGCACTAGCACAAGCCTCCCCCATTCTTGCAACAGTCATCCTACATCAGTTCAGGCTAGAAGGGTGGCTTGTAGTGTGTCCTAGAGACAGTCAGCACCATCTTCTGGGTACTCTGCATGCAGCACTATTTGAGCCACCTTTTGGATCTGCAAGAAAGAGAAGAGGGGCTTGAGTTGTTTTATCTAACATGGTATATCTTCTCCAGCAATTTGATGGCAAACCACTGGTCAGCAGCATGAGTTTAAATAGTTTGCACTGAAACACAGTCTTTTCATATGACTGTGACTCCTGGTTTTTTTCCAATATGATAAGGTGGTGGAAAAATATGTCAAAATAGTAGCCTGTTGAAAAGGCTGAAAATTAGTTGATCTGCATTTAAATTTCAGATTACAAAAGTTCTCTTGGTACTGTGGGTTGCTGTGTGGTAATATCTGGTTTCTAAAAATCCAGGCATTACATTTTTTAGACGTCTATCAAACAGCTCAGAGTCATTAGGTACTGCAGATACTTTTAATGAGAGACAGGTTAAGTAGTACAAGAAGCTTAACACAATATGGGATCCTTGGCATAAATGTTTCTAAAAAGTATTGTGCATATCCAGTATGGGAAACATCTTTCTTGAATGGTTGTGAGGGTCAGAGGTACCTCTGTAGTCATAGAAGAGTGTCACTCCATCCCAGACAGGCATGTGCATGTGAAAAAACATGATGCTTCTCTTCCTGGAAAGGTGGAAGGTATGACATGTTTAGTTTGGGGCAAAAGGGACCTAGATACCAGGCAGCTACAGCTGTGTAGCTAACACAGCCAACACTGGTGGCAGCTGTTATACAAATGTCTCAGGGGACACTCCCAGGCTCTGGTGACCACAAATGGCACCATGAAGCCACCTGAGCTTCTGTGGTTAGTGTGGTTAATTGATCTGTAATAAGTTCTATTATACTACTTTCCTGTTTGATTGACAGATAGGTTTGGTTGGAAAGGATCATTCAGAGAGCCATACCTTTTCACCAGATGATGGAAGAACAAGCTATTTGCATCTTGTATTAAAAGCAGTTTGGTGTTGAATGCATGAGACTTTGGCTGGTTCCTTCAGCTTTCGGTGATCACTGAGCAACATGTTCTCCAGTGACTATGAAGCTGATAGGTTGCCCAGAGACATTGTGGATGCCCCATCCCCAGAAGTGTTCAAGGTCAGGTTGGACTGGGCTTTGAGCAACCTTGTCTACTGAAAGACGTCCCTGCTCATGGCAGGGTGCTTGGACTAGATGATCTTTAAAGGTCCCTTCCAACACTCTATGATTTGATTCTACCATTCTATGATTAGCTCAGTTACACAGTACGGGTCCCCTTGTCACCGAAATTCAGGAATAAAAGAAAACTCCTTAACACCAATTTAGCATTAAGAAGCAGGCATTTCCCTTTATTGCAGCACTAGGTGCCAGGAGGATAGTTCCTCTAATCAAGCACACCTAGGTTTCTATAGCTTCAGTTTATAGGGGTCTAATACATACATATGCATCACATTTCCCAGGATGGTTATACATATTCATTCTATTTACATACTTACTACACATGCATCCTAAGCCTTCGAGAAACTTCTACAAGGGTTTTGCCTTAGCTCATCACCCTGTCTGCAGATTCCTCAAGTCCCTTACCTTAGTTCCAACAGATTTCTTGCTGGCTTATCTGCACCTCTCGGCATGTGCCCATCAGGGTTGCAAAATCCTTGATTGCCTTCTTGCCTGAAGCCCCTCACACTTCTTCTTCTTAGTACCTGGTAAATATATACTTTGTTCCACTACACAATAGTATCTCATTCTTGCAAATTTGGCCTATCTACAGGTCAGGTATCACCCTGATTAATCAGTCCCTCCTAGAAAACTAAAGACAAAAAAAAGAAAACAAGTGCCTAACAAACAGAACACAACGGGTGTCTGTTCTGTGCTAGCCACCTGAGTGCAGTGGGAATACACACATATGGGGGAAAATGTGTTTGCAGAGAGCATGGGGAAACTCAGATAGCAGTAACTGAAAGAGGAAACAGATGAAATGCATGTGCATATTCTTCTTGCTGCCATTTCAAATGCTTCTTTCTTCACAGGGGAGGGGGAGGCTGTGCAGAGCCCTCCATGCTGAGCTGCTAAATGAATTTTTCCTCATGAAAGCTGGGGGGAGAATGAAGCTGCCACTGACTCCCATCTTCAGCTATTGGAGTGTAATTGTGCCCAGGGCCAGGCAGCTGCTGCCTCTGCCCCTAAATGGAAAGGAAGCAGTGCTTGTATTTTTAAGGAGGGTTTTGACTGAAGCAAAATAAAGCAGCGGCAAAAACTACAAACAGAGGTAAATGAGAAAGCTCTTGATTCTTTTCTTCATGTTGGAAGGACAAGGTAAAGCTCAGAGACAGACACGCAGCCGCAGCTCAGTCTTGCTGGGAAAAGACTTGATGGGGCAGGAGAATTTGGGATCAGCTGGAGACAGGAAGGTTAAAAAAATAATAAAGTCAACACACCAGGCACTAATTACCTGTTGGGGGAAGGAGAGGGCCCGTGTTCCATTTCTTCTCGCTTCTAGTCATTCGTGGGGTCTACCTGTCCCTTTCTTCTGCTCTGAGGCTTGACCAAGTAGTGTCATCAGGATACCACACTTGTCGTTACTGACAAGGTAAGCAGTCTCCATGAATAAGTATCCATCCCTGAAAGTGCCACAGGCTCAGTAAAGTTCTGTTTAAGCTGCTCTTACAAAACGTGTCAATTTCTGCACTGTGTCACCTTGTGCCCTGTGTCCATGCTATAGAGGCTTTGAAGCACTCTGGGAATGTGCTAGCTATGCCTTATCCAATGTTTTCTTCACTCTGTGGCTCACCTGTCACTCCTGGTTCATCTGCCTCTCACTCAGGACTGCAGCTCTGCCCCTTCCTGCTCTCTTCAATTCTTCACTAAAACAAACAGTGAAGTGCGACCCCAGGGCCATGGCAAACAGCTTTATAACTCTGACCCTAAACCAGGATTGTCCTGAGCTACCGCAAGCTGTGACAAAATGTCATGGAGATCTTCATGATACAGTAGTGTAAGCAGATAATCGAATTGCAGCTTAAACTTGTACCACCCCTCAGTGTGATTGAAGCTGACAAGACCATGACCAAGGAAATGGGCCTGTATTATTGACAGCATGAAAATGGTCAACACGAGTATGCTTCTTCCAAGTATTCACAAGGTTTAAGACTTTCCTGTATGCAATGTAATCCATCATTTTTGTGGGTAGCTTCTGCTCCCAGAGAGGGGCAGGGGAGCTGTTTGCTAGATAGCTGGTGCCACTTTTTGCTGTGGGCTGCCAGTGGTGGGAAGTCTCAGCAGTGGTGTGAGAATGCTGAGGAAGGCATGGGACTGCAAGGATCCAAGTGGTCACTGGTGAGCCTGGGGAAGGTTGGCCAGGTACTGGCATGTCTGTCTTGCACACAGGAGTGGAAATCATGGAGAGGTTTCATTTAATGCTCTGTAGCTGTCAGAGTTGCTGTCATATAGGAGCACTATCTCAGTTCCTTTCTTAGCAGCAGGGAAGGATGTAAGCAGGTGAAAGACTCTTCATTTAGGAGAGTGCCTAGGGAAATGATGTCTGCTATTGCTTTGTAAAAAGTAAACCAATGATCATTTAATGTCTGATGGTATAACAGTCCAACTGCAAAACCTTTTCTTCTCTTAAATAATCAGCACTGTTGAATGAGGAATCAGGCTTTTCATTGATGTCATTTAATAAGGTAAACACAATGCAAACACTTTAGTAAAAAGTTTAAATAAAATATGAATACCTCCTAGCAAAGTGGGCTGCCCTGATAATTACAGAAATGGGCTTATTGGCACATATATTTTTCGTACCAATAGTATGCCATTTATTTTTTCAAATCCAAGAAACACAGGCTATTCAAAAACAGAGAGCCAAATTCCCCTTTTCAAGGAGCTGGAGGCAAGAGGATTTCTCACGTTTCCCTTTATTACATGTCATTCATACACTTGCCCTGATCACCTCAAAAACCTCTAAGAAGGAAGAGAATTTAGCCCAACAGAGAAGTGGATCCTCCATGGTTTGTGTTTCTCCCTGCCAAAGTGGTAGGTGTAGTGGGTTGAGAAGAGGTTGCCTAACATCAACTAAAGCTGTTCTTAGGCAGCTTAAGATAAGGGTGGTAGTAAGGTGTGTGTGGAATGGTCAACCTCATCAACACAAGCTTCTCCATCCTCCTCTATAGCAGCAAAATGTTTGTGGCCCATCACCATATAAGGTTTCCCCACCACTCTGCCTTGTTCTCAGCATACCACAACAATTTTCTACCAAAGTAGAACAAAAAAAATTGTTCTTGCAAATTCTTGCATATTACATGGCAACACTGTAGACCAGTTTGGTACTGTGAGAAATAGTGAGGCAGATTTGGGGTACCTAAACTATTATGAAAATTACTTGTCCTAAATATTAATATTGCTAGAAGTCCCTATGCTTATGAAAAAAAGATGTGGAAGTCCTTCTGATAATCTTTGAATACAAGATTATTTCTTACCGGGAATTCTGCGCTGAAAAATAAATAAATATGGAGGTCTACACAGCTGCTTCCCTTTATACTTTGATATCAGAAATGTCATAATGGGGAGGCTATCTCATTTCTGTCCTGGCAAAAACAGTATCTCCTCTTCCTTTACTCTTTCACTTCTGCAGCCTTTTGGTTGACCTCTGATTTTCAGGCACAGAGGCTACAAATAGCAAAAGCTTGAAACAAATTTTAAAAAGACACTGTTATGCCCCGCATGTAGGACCAGAGCCTGGAGCTTCTCTGTAGCTTCTCTCTCTACAAGCTCCTGGAGGGTCTGCTGGAGCAGTACCCTCACGGCTAAGGCTGTGGCTTCCTTCTGTGTTCTGGGCTTTGAGAGCTCTAACAGGAATGTGGGGAGACTACAGGATCCCCTACAGAGGCTAAGGCTACACATGAAGTGGCTTCAAAGTTTTAGGTCTCTTCCCAGCATGTGCTTTCTCCTGATGGATTTGTGACCTCTCTTGTCAGATCAACACGTACATTCTGAATACTTGGCCTAACTAGGTAATTCCTTACCCTCCTCTTACCACTAGCTTTGTTTGAAAAGTCTCTGCTGCCATCCGTGGATGCCTCTGTGACCGGGATGGAATGACTTGCCTTGCTTTTTACATTCAGATGCACTTCTGCCTTTGTTTTGCTTTCCTCTACCTGACTTGTTGAGGAACTACCAGTTACAGGCCAACTTTATCTATTGTGCTCTTCATCTGGCCTTCAAATACTTAGCATTTAGAAAGAGCTAGATTCTTATCTTTCTCTACAGATCCCAGTTCTGCCTGACTGAGGAAGATGGGAATTAAACAAACAAAAAAGCAAACTATGAACATATTCAAGCCAGCTTTATCTTATCTCATGGAATGAAAGAGCTCAGTGGTCTTCATATTGCAGCCTCTTTCTGGCTCTGCATGGTTACTTAACTGGCACTTGCAGAAGAGCTACTTGCTTGACCAAAATTTTCTGAAATATTACGTGTCATTCTCTTCTTTCACAAGACAGGCCTTGTCTTCTTTTACATCTCCACAGTATGAATCCAACACACACGTTGAAGTGTTTCCAGAAGATGCATTTAGACCAGCAGAGCACTGGAGAAACCACTGGAAACATTCAAAGTCCGGCTGGATGGGGCTCTGAGCAACCTGATGTACTTGCAGATGTCCCTGTTCACTGCAGGAGGTTGGACTAGATGGCCTTTAAAGGTCCGTTCCAACCCAAACCATTCTGTGATTCTATATGGACACAATCAGGGTTCCTCCAGTAGGGAAAATGTTCCCTCCATCCCAGTATAAATGTGAAGAGCCCTGAAGACACTCTAGCATACAGTAGGGTCCACAGAGCTCTCCACAGGAGGTTCAGACTACCCATAGAGCAGTGGGCAAGCTTAAATTGCTGTCCTGAAGGAGAGCTCACTGGGGTCCTCAGTCTCTGTGTCAACTGCATGACCATTGTGCATCTGGTACAGGAGACGTCATGGCTCAGACCCCAAGAGCTGCCACAATGGGAGATCTGCATTTAATTTCTTGCTTCACAACCAGTCTGTTCATAGTACAGCCTTGTCTCATGCAATGTCAGGCAGAAGCAGTCTGGTCACCAGAGCGTCCTCCTGCAGCATTCCTTTCTTTCTCCATATTAGTATGTGTACCTTGGTATTTCTTCCACCCACCGAAATGGAGAAAACTTCAGGTCACAGGGGATAGAAAACACCTCATTCTTTTGACTACCATAATCCACTATATCTGTAGCAACATCTTGGCTCCTTCACACAGGTTATTGGATAAAAAGAAATAAGTTTTGTCCAAAAAACATGCAGCAACTGTGCAATGGAATTGCTGTTTGCAACCCAGGAAGGAGAAAACAACATAGTCTTTGGCTGGAAGGAATGGGGAAGGCAATAGATTATATAGTGCCTCCTTGGATTTGACCTTTTGGGTCTGAAACCATTGCAGAAGGTTAGACAGATGCAGCTGTTTGGAGGAAATTCTCCCCTGGATACAGCAGTGCCTGACTTTCCTTTCAGCTCGAATTCTCCATGTCAACATGCTCCAGCCATCCAGAACACACCAGTCTTTTTGCAGATCCATTGCCTTTCCAAATCACTGTCATGACATTTACAGAGGAACCTCCCACACGTCTCACAAATTCATTTCTTTATTTGCCTTCTGTGACCTTTTCCTAGCCCATCTCCTGGAACTCCTCTTCCTTCTCTGTTCCAATTTTTCTCTCCAAACGGCACTGGTCATCTCTCTGTGCCTAATTATGCTCAAACCACGGCTGTTGTGAAAGCTTTTTCCCCTTGTATCTCCCACCATCTGGAACAGTCTTTTTTTCTGTTGTTTCTTTCTGCCTTATGGCTTCTCCATCTATTTTCAAATCTCATCTGAAAACATCTCTGTTCCCATGCCTGTGCCTCTTAATTTCTCCCTCCCTCTGCTATTATGTATTATTTAACTTTGATAAGTACCTTGGGATGCCATTTGTATGAAACAAATTCTACTAAATAAAGCTGTACTCTACTGTCAGCAGAACTTGTCTTCAGTAAACAGTAGACCTGCCCTGTGCTGATGACGAACAGCATTATGCTGATGACCACCCAGTAATTGGGAAGAGGAGGAATGCAGCACTGCCTCGCAGATTTGTGAGTAACAGAGAGGCTGCTCTGAGCCAGAGCCCTTGAGGTGGAGCACACCTCACCAGGAGGAGTAGGAGCTATCCCTGGGAAACCTGGGGGAAGACAAGGGAGCAATGTGAAATGTTGTGAGATTGCAAGGCTTATTAATTATCAAGACCCACTGATCAGCTCTGCTTTTCTCAGATCTCACGTACACATGTAAATACCTGAGGCAGACGCCTGGCATGAGGTGCAGATCTGAGGCACAAATGGCTGCAACAAAATTATCTAAGGATTGCTGAAAATAGGCTCAAGGGAAGCCAGCTGAGGGTAAAAAGCAGATCTATAACCTGCTCACCTCAGAAGTCCAGTTATGTGCGGGGTGGGGGTTGTTCCCTCCCGTTTGCTGGCTCTCCTCATCTGCTTTCCTATTAAACTATTTCCTATTAACTATTAAAAAAAAAAAGATAATAGTAATAAAAACTGAAAAAATAACAACAGCATACGTTTTGGGGTCCTCTGACACTTAGTGAGACAGATGACATTTATCGGCGGACAGTTTGTAATGGCTTGTTCATACCAGTCCTGGATCCTGAAGCAATCTGTGCTGCATTTCCTATGCTCTACACCCACTGTCTGAAAGCAGGAAGGATGGGACAATTATATATATTCTCCACCACAGTAATGTAAAAATTCTCAGTTCTAAACTTGCCTCAACCTCCAGAGCATTGACCACTTTCCTAGGCCAGCCTTTGTAGAAGGTAAAAGTGTTGTGGCAGGACATGCACCATATCTTCCATCAGAGACACTGGGAGCGAGAGGAGCCGGGTTGCCTTTGGCTAAACCTAAGTCCACACTGGAAACTTCTGATAAAGGTTAACACACATCAAAACAGGGGAGGCAATGGTGCTGTGTGGCTTACTGATTTAGTAAAAAATAGCCTACCCAGGGGATCTGCAGTGCAAGAAACATTCTGATAAACTGATTAGAAAGTAATTCTGAATAATAACCACTCTTTTGAGAAAATAATAAACTTGTTCCTGAAAAATTGAAGAGTAAAAGAGGCTAAATTTATTGAATAAATAATTTGCTATGAATTATTCACTCAGCTTTAGTGCTTACAGCTATTACATTAAAATATTCCCCTATTTAACATATAATGCAAACTAATAACAATTAAAGTCAGCAGCGGTGGAATGTTCTCAGCGAGCCACGCTGAGGATTGCTATGCGGCTTAGCCACAGTGGAATGGCCATTTATTAATCTGCAAACATGTGTAGCCTAATTGGCTATTTACAGCCGTCAGCCAATTGAAGTGCTGGGATTTACATAGAGATAGTGCAATTCCTTTTCACTGTTGTGAAAAATCTATTTATTCTGGTCCTGCATGCTGCCCATGCCAGCTAGACCACTGCTTGCTCATAATTCTCCCAGCCAGCCACACAGAGTTAACCCTCACATCCATAAAATGAGCAGTGAAACTCCTCTTGACTGCAGAAGAGCCAACACTTCACCCAGGTTTCACCCCGCTCTTAGGTGACAGAAGATGGTTTGACCAAAACGGGCCATGAGATAGATGAAATGTAGACCTGTTATGCAGTGACTTTGACCCACTTTTATTGAACGCATGTAGTGGCTCTGACTCGTTTCAAAGTTAATTCCCTTCAACTCGCTTTAAAGCTTGTTAAAAATAGTCCCTCTTTGGGCAGTCAAATGGCCATCACCCCTCATCACCAGGGCAGATGGACAGCGTGCTGAGCTGAGGGCTGCACTCCTTAAATCCTGTTCTATCAGATGAAAAATATTGTTGCAACTTGCACAGAGGGAAGGCAAAAACACTTCCTAAATAAAACTAGCTTGACTCTAGGGTTTTTTTGTGCCAGTGTCTGGAAACAGTGTGAGAGTGAGCAGAGCTCTGCTGGAGCACCCAGGTGAGCACATCTTTGTATACATACCGTGCTGTTCCCTGCTTAGCTCAGTTTCACCATGTCCTGAGCTAACAAATGCTAAGGCTGAAGGAATTTATTCCCTATAAAAATTTCAGCCTTCAGGTTCCAAGTTTATTTAGCTCAAGATGTGGTAATTACCAGCTGATAAACAGGAAGTATACCCTCCTGTACTGATCTACTTAATAGAAGTTTATTGGATAACATTGACCATAATGATAACTAAAACAGATATATAGCCCCATTAAATGAGGTTTAGTCTTCAACATCCACGAGTCTATCTAGCCGCTTTAGTGTAAGTTTTATCCCCCCTCTTTAGTACTTTACAGCCTTTTTTCCTTTCCTGTCTCTTCTCCAGGTCCTGGTACTTTCTGTGGTGATGTTACAACAGCACTTTAGCTATCTCAAAATACAGCACTAATAAAAGTGCCATGAATAAAGGGAACATAAGCTCTTACTTCATCATTCTGCTTTCTTGCCTTGATCTCTCTAACCACTTCACATTCCCTTTGCTGGGTACTCTTTTGCTTAGCAACCGTCCTTCTCTTCAAAAGCAAATGAAAAATTCTTTTCTTGTTGATAGACGCAAAAAATAATTGCTGTAATAGTGAATTTGGACCGCCTAATCTTAAAAAGAGCACAAAGCAGTGACTAGGGCAATAGACCTTGGGTACAAAGATTGGTTCCTTATTCTTGCACCTTTGTGTGAAACAACAGTAACTAGGTGCCTAAACACTTCTGAGGATCACAGCCTTAGTTTCTTTCCACTCAGTTCCTCATTTTTTAAAACACAAATCGTTTTCCCACGTCCATAAGTGGATTGTGAGGATAAATACATGGAGATCATAAGATATTCGGATACTGCCGTTAAGAGGATAAAGTGATTGCTATGTGTGATTTATTATCCTGGTTTTTTTGCAGTGGTTAATATCATATTCTTCAGGCAAGCTATGTAAGAGGAAAATAGACATTTTTTTTTCTATGAAAGCTTCATCCTAAGTTTTTCTTGTTATTTCACAACCTGAAATGTAAGTTTGGATCCCTTAGAGTGTTCTCGCTATTGTACCTGGATGTTTTCCTAAGTCATATGGGTAGCCATTTCTGTCTTTAATTTCATCAGATCTCATGTAGCAATGAGATCTGTTAGTTGGTTTGCTGTTTTGCAGGAAAAAGACTTGCTTTTTAGCAGTTTTGCTGCTAATGTTTTGCCTTCCAAATTTGCAAACTGTTTTTTTATCTTTGTACACAGACCTATCTTTGTATCTTGTTTAATTGGCATCTCAGGATTTTGTTTAATTTAGTCCAATCCACTTTGTGAAGACAACCTTTCCTTTGTTTAAACTTACATTTGCTTAGATAACTTTATTTACAAATACGATGTTACTGCACGTTTTGAGCAAAGCTCTATTTTTATTCTCTTTACTCTGAGGAGTTCCAGTCTTCCACTTGCTCATAAATGCCATTAGTTTCTGAGACAAGTAGTATCTCAGGTCTCAATACACCATTTTAGACAGAGATACTAGAACTAAACCATATCCAGAGGGGATACACCATTTGTGCAAAGAGCACTGTAATAGCTCCAGTGATATTTTCTAGCCTGTACTTCACACTCCCTCATGCCTAGCTTGGATTTTGTAAATCACTGCTCTGTGGGGAAAAGAATTCTTCGCTGGATCATCCACAGTGATGCTCAAATGCTTGCAGTTAGGTGGTTCTAGTTTATCCAGCAGCCTCTTCCGAATGTCTGTGGATTTTCTGGCTCTGATGCTGAGTCTGCATATCCACCTCTCTGCAGCTTCCAACTGCAGCAGGAGAGGATGAGCAGGAGATCCTTGCTCAGCGTGCACACGTGCTCTTCTGTCCCTCTACAGAATTATGGTGAGAGGCAGTCACTGCTGGAGATTGTCAGCTGCAGCTTTTTTGGAGCAAGAAAATCTGCTAATTACATTGTTTGCACTAGACCACCAAAGAAAAAAAAAAAAGCCAACAACACAAAGCTGAACTCCTGCTGAAAAGGAGCATTAAGAGGCAAAAAAAAAGTTCATTAAAGCAAAGTAATATCCTAAATAAAGCTAATGCACTCTCTCGTGTTCCAATGAGCTTCATGAATAATGGATAAACAAAGCTTCATCTGCTTTAATTAATCTGGTTTCCAATTAATTTGACCTAACACAAAATTAGCAGTCAATTTAAAGCTTTGGTTGCTCAACAGGTTCAGGATATACAAAGAGAATGGGTTAGCAGAAAGTGCTGCAAATGGCAAAGGGCAATATTTTATTCCCTAAAGTAGAAGGCCTGGTTAATTAATACACAGCTAAGGTGGGGGATACATTTCCCTTGCCAAAAACTGACTGTACTCTGATGTTTTATTGGTAAATTTAGACTCTTTGGATCAGATCTTGCCTGTCCCAGAAAATTCTTGAATTTCCTTTAATGGATATTTATCCTCTTTTGGAGAGTCCTGCATTGATGCAGAACTGAAGCTGCTGTCTTTTTTTAACACAGTCCCTTCTTCTGAAGCATAGAGGTGGCTCAGGGAGACAAAACTCCACCTAACTGCTGTGTGGCAGATGCCCTTGCTTGGTGTGGTTTGTCCCTCCAAGTGGGAGACTTGCTGACACACTAAAGCAGCTGCCAGACTCCTCTGCTTTAAAGTATTTGTGAAAACCTCTTTCTCTGTCATCAGGGAATGGAAATAAAAAGCACTCCTGTGGCTTGGATCAGCTTTGGAGCTCTCCTCAGTCTTCATCCCACTCAGCAAAACTCTTGTGGCTGTCCTTCCCAGCAGCTGAAGGATCCTCTGGTACAATGATGGCTCAGCTGTTTCCCCATCCATGTCCCTGGCACGGATGATGTAGGCAGACTGTAAATCCCAAAACTTTTTCATGTGTTTAAAGGATTTCCCATCCAAAGAAGACTCATAGCTTGCCTTTAGATTACCTTTGCCTCACAATACAGGCATAAAACTGTTTCTGTGGAATAAAAGACCCAGTAGTTATTCTGGTTAGGGCTTACTGGCATTGAGGAGGTGAACTACCTAATGCATGAAGGGTATTAGTGCTGAAAAGTTTCACATGTTTGGCAAGTTTATCTTAATACTGTTTTCTCAGCCAGTCACTGACTTCATTGGCCTTGTGCTGATACATAAGGTTACTCTTTAGTAGCTAGAAAAAATAATTTCTACCTGCTTGTGTCATGCTCCAGTTATCAGGTATGCAGCTTTGTATAGGTTTTGCTTTGTAGCTGTATGCAGTGTAACCATTGCTATTTGGGCTGTTGTTGTATGGTGTCCTTGAGGAAAAGGGATTGATTGCATCCTTTAAATGCCTTCATGCATTCGATCTCAATCTTTGGTGACAAAGTCTGGAGAAAAGCTGAAATTCACAGAAATTAATTGCTTTAGATTATCAGTGTCATAAGTTAGCACACAAGAATAACTTGCTATTGCAGATCTAAAAGAAATACTTGAATCTGATGAACGCTTGTTTGCCCTGATGTTTTTGGGAAAGGATTTAAATGAGTGAGATAATATTATACTAGGGCTGGTGGACTACAGTAATAAGTCCATGTTTCTTAAAAATTATTTTGCTGTAAAAGCATGCGATTCTCTTATAAAAGAATAAAAGTGAAAATTTTCAATTTTTCAGAGTAATTGTCACAAAGAGTTAGGATCCTCCAAGGACTGGAGAAAGAAATACATTTGCATTAAAAAAACCCAAAAACATAAACTGTTTCTGACTGTTTTCTCCGAAGTAATTTGGGCAAGGAACAGTGTGAAAGAAGTTTGGAAGAAGTTAAAATGGCTTTGAAATGGACCGAGTTTGAAAGTCATCTCAGTCAGCTGAAATTAGAGAGGCTATCTTAAAGCTCTTTGAGCACATGTTCTTGGATGGTGTCTTCCTTTAAAGCTGTATCAACTCATTCCCATTTCCAAAAGAGAGAGAGAGTCGGCAGCTGCTACTGTTGTTTCTAACACAGCAGTCCTTGGAGTCCTTACTGAACTCCAAGTTCCAATGCAAACAGGTTCCTCACCTAGGGGACACTCATGACAACTATGCAGTCCATGCTCTCTGATACAGCTGAGGAGGTCCCAGCTGAAGAAATGTACTTACTAACCTTAGAATCATAGAATCACAGAATCACAGAATGGTTTGGGTTGGAATGGACCTTTAAAGGCCATCTAGTCCAGCCTCCTGCAGTGAACAGGGACATCTGCAAGTACATCAGGTTGCTCAGAGCCCCATCCAGCCAGACTTTGAATGTTTCCAGAGATGGGGCATCTATCACCTCTCTGGGCAATGTGTTCCAGTGTTTCACCGCCCTCATTGCAAAAACGTGCTTCCTTATATCTAGTCTAAATATACCCTCTTTTATTTTAAAACCATTGCCCCTTGTCCTATTGCAACAGGCCCGGCTAAAAAGTTTGTCCCCATCTTTCTTATAAGCTCCCTTTAAGCACTGAAAGGCTGCAATAAGGTCTCCCCGGAGCCTTCTCTTCTCCAGGCTAAATAACCCCAAGACTCTCAACCTTTCCTCGTGGGAGAGGTATTCCATCCCTCTGATCATTTTTGTGGCCCTCCTCTGGACCTGCTCCAACAGGTTCATATCTTTCCTGTACTGAGAACTCCAGAGCTGGATGTAGTACTCCAGGTGGGGTCTCACCAGAGCAGAGTAGAGGGGCAGAATCACCTCCCTCAACCAAATGGCCATGCTTCTTTAAATGCAACCCAGGATACGGTTGGCTTTCTGAGCTGCGAGTGCACATTGCCGTCTCATGTCCAGTTTTTCATCCACCAGTACCCCCAAGTCCTTCTCCACAGTGCTGCTCTCAATCCTTTTATCCCCCAACCTGTATTGATACCGGAGGTTGCCCTGACCCAGGTGCAGGACCTTGCACTTGGCCTTGTTGAACCTCATGAGGTTCACATGGGCCCACTTCTTGAGCTTGTTCAGGTCCCTCTGAATGGCGTCCTGTGCCTCAGGCATGTCAGCTGCACCACTCAGCTTGGTGTCATCTGCAAATTTGCTGAGGGTGGACTCGATCCCACTGTCTATGTCATTGATGAAGATATTAAACAGTACTGGTCCCAATACGGACCCCTGGGGGACACCACTTGTCACTGATCTCCATCTGGACATCGAACCATTGACCACTACCTCTGGATGCAAACATCCAACCAATTCCTCATCCACTGAACAGTCCACTCATCAAACCCATCTCTCTCCAATTTAGAGAGAAGGATGTTGTGGGGGACTGTACAAAAGGCTTTCCAGAATTCCAAATAGACATCATCCGTAGCTCTTCCCTTGTCCGCTGAGGTAGTCACTCCATCACAGAAGGCCACTAGGTTGGTCAGGCAAGACTTGCCCTTGGTGAAGCCATGCTGGCTGTCTCAAATCACCTCCCTGTCCTCCATGTGCCTTAGCATAGCTTCCAGGAGGATCTGTTCCATGATCTTCCCAGGGACAGAGGTGAGGCTGACAGGTCAGTAGTTCCCAGGGTCCTCCTTTCTACCCTTTTTAAAAATGAGTGCAATGTTTCCCTTTCTCCAGTCACCAGAGACTTCACCTGACTGCCATGACTTTTCAAATATCATGGAGAATGACTTGGCAAATACATCACCCAATTCCCTCAGGACTCTGGGATGCACCTTATCAGGTCCCATAAACTTCAGGTTCCTCAGGTGATCACAAACCTGATATTCTCTTACAGTGGGAGGGACTTTGCTCCCCCACTCCTTGTCTTGTGGTCCGTCCACTCAAGAGATGTGGGAAGAGACTTTGCCAGTGAAGACTCAGGCAAAAATGTCGTTGAGTACCTCTGCTTTCTCCTCGTCCATTGTTACCAGCTTGCCAGGCCAGTCTTGTTCATTGGAGGGGGGTATGCTTTCTTTGACCTTCCTTTTCTGGCTGACTTACCTGTAGAAGCCCTTCTTATTATTTTTTGCATCCCCTGCCAAGTTCAGCTCCAGCTGTACCTTGGCCTTCCTGACTCCATCCCTCCACAGCCGGGTAGCATCCCTATACTCTTCCCAGGATACCTGTCCCTACTTCCACTGCCTGTGCATTTCCTTCTTGCCCTTTAGTTTGACCAGCAGGTCTTGACTTATCCGTGCTTGTCTCTTTCCTTGTTTTCCTGATTTCTTACACCTGGGGATCAAGAGCTCTTGCGCTCTATGGAAAGCGTCCTGCCAGCTGTTCTGCTCCCTTGTCCCTGAGGCTAGTTTCCCAGGGGGTCCTGTTGGCTAACTCCTTGAACAGCTGGAATTTTGCTTTCCTAAAATTCAGGGTCCTGACTTCACTCTTCACCTGACCCATATCCCTCAGGATTGCAAACTCCACCAGTGCATGACCACTGCAGCCCAGGCTGCCTCCAATTTTGACATCACTGATTAGCTCGCTTGCATTGGTGGCCAACAGGTCCAGTATCACATCCCCTCTGGTAGGGCTGTCTATTACCTGGCTTAAGAAGTTATTCTCGATGCATTCTAGGAGTCTCCTGGATTGCGTACAGCTCACCATGCTACTTTTCCAGCAGGTGTCAGAGTGGTTGAAGTCCCCCAGCAGGATGAAAGCCTGCAAGCGTGATGCCTCCTCTAGCTGGAGTGAGAAGACTTCATCAATAGGCTCCCCTTGATCAGGCAGCCTGTAGTAGACACAACCACAAGGTTCCCTTTGTTGCCTCAGTCTCTAATTCTTACCCATAAGCTTTCAACCTGCTCGTGGCTATTCTTCAGAGACAGCTCTTCATACTCTATCCATTTCTTGATGTAGAGGGCAACCCCTTGACCGCTCCTTCCTTGCCTGTCCCTTCTGAACAGCCTGTAGCCATCGATAGCCACACTCCAGTCATGGGATTCATCCCACCAAGTTTCAGTAATGGCAACTAGATCATAGCTTTCTAGCATCACAGTGGCTTCCAACTCCTCCTGTTTGTTGCCCATGCTGCATGCATTGGTGTAGAGGCACTTCAACTGGGCTGTCGGCCATGTCACCTTCTTAGAGGAACACTCCTTAGTTCCTTTGAGGTATTTCACTGGTGTTTCCCTGTTGGCTCTTATTACCTTAGGAGCCCCTGGCTCATCTCTGTCAGACTTTAAGAGTGCTGCAGTGTCTCAGCATGTCTCAGAGCAACAGGCTGAAGGCCCTTGCTAGCGCTCCATCCCTCTAACCTTGGTGTGTCATCCCACAGCTTGTCATGGGTAAGCCTGATATTATCCCCCTCCCCCTTCAAGCCTAGTTTAAAACTCTGGCAGCTTTATACTCTGGCAGCTTTTGGCAGCTTTTAGGTCCAAGTGAAGCGGATCTGTGGGAAGACTGCTGTGTTTTGCTTTATGCTTTTGGGAAATATGGCTTTGTACTGTTCTCTTGCACGTGACCCTTCTTGTCCCAAGTTCAGCAGGGAATAACAGAGTGCAGAACAGAGCAACAGCATTGCAATCTGAAGAGCTGTCTAGATCCAGTGTCCCTCAAAAGTCCCTCTGTAATGGTCAACTCCATAAGCCCTGCTGTCATTTAAGTCAGCTGAGCAGGCTTGAGCCATTGACTCATAGATATGGAGGCTGCACTTCTAATGAGACTTTGGTGAAAACAGATCATGAAGAAAAATAAATCACCTGCCAGAGTCCTTGTCCTTGGTGAAAAATTCCTGAATGTATTTGAAGCAGCATCTGAGCCCTGGTTAGGCTTCCTGGCTGAAGCAAACAGCAAAAGGACTGGAGGAGAGCAATTAAATTGTGCAAAGGGACAATGCTTAAGGGATCCATTTCCTTATCAATTCATTTCTGCCATCAAAAAGATGGGGTTGCTGGGGAAAGGAAAGTTGATGGCTTCTCCTCCATAGATTTATGGAACAGAAGAGATTGCCCAATCCAGATGTGTTCTTGACACATCCACACACGTACATGTACACACACACTGGTTTGCTTCTAGTAGAAATGTATGTAAGATTTGTTTGCTGATTATGTGCTTACAGCCGGTCCCTGCAGATTTTCCACCTGGAAAGAGGGTCCCCATCTGCATCACTATGGCTGAGAAGGGTGGAGCATATTGGGAAGGAAGGAGGAAAAGGTAAGAAAGGACTCTTGTCTAAACATCAGATGCTGTGTGGGGACAGCCAGCTCCGCATAAGTATAAATTAAAAGGGCTGCTCTATCATACTGCAGCAATCGGAAGGCTATTGCAATAGTCAGTGATCAGCAATGCACAGGGAAGCTGTATTCCACAACTGCTTGTATCAAATAAGGGGCAGCTTCATACCTGTTATCCCAGCTCTGTCCCACCAAAATATCCCCCTTCTCTGGAGCAGAAATAGCATAGCAAGTGAAGTAGTGTGAATAAGTGTTTGGAGAGGCTATTCTGCAATGATGGCCTTATGCAAAATATCCTTCAGCCTTGCTTAGGAAATGTCCAAGATTCTCAGGACACTAATCAGACAGGATTTTACTCTACTTGGCAGAGCATCATCCATGTCTGCACCCTAGAAGGAGAAGGTAATGGTACGGCTTAAGGACTCAGCTGATGTTTGCTAATGGTCTCACCAGGCCCAGTTTAAAATGATCTTCAGGGCATGCTCAGTTTATCACTGTTTAATGATGCAGTTTCATTAGCCTGTAAGACAGCTGTGGGGCCAGTGCCTCATCCTGTCCTGGACTCGCTAGGAGCTCACACAGTTCAGTAAGCATTCATCTAGGTAACATTTTCAAAACCTCTGCCTTTTCCTGGCATGAGTGCCAAGGGTGCACAAGGAGATTGTGTTGATCTATTATTTGAGAGGCTTGGAGCCACCTGGAAAAATCAGCAACCTTTTTCAAAGTCCAAAGTACTTTCAGATGTGGGTACTCACTATGAGTTTCATAGATATTATAAACAGCTCACTTTCAAACAGGTAGTTTTGATCCATTTTGCATGATTTATCCAAACCTGTGGCTCACTTGAGATTTTACTACTGTGACATTCAACTTCTTCACCTTGTCATTATCCCTGAAAAAGTAGTTACTAATGACTATTGACAGTTGTCAACTTGCCTTTATTTTTAAGTGCCTGAGTGGAAGCTTTCAGTCTCATGAACAAGGTAATAGCATCAGATGATCCCTTGCCATGGTCTGTGTGCACGGTTAGCTTGCCGCTAATGAAAGGTAAGTTGAGCTTTGCCTCAATATGTGAAGGCTAAGAGATCGCACATTAACTCGCATTTGCTACAGGGCAGGAATATGCATGAACAATTACCGTGGCTGAGCTAGTGAGCAGCCCAGGCACCTTTTAAAAATTTAGAAGAGAAGCACAGTGCATTCAGAAAAGGAGGCTCCTGTGAGCTGCCCCAAATGGGTCTCGTTCTCTTGGTTTCAGGCCTTGATCACGTATAACTGGCCTAAACCTTTGTTGATCATTTACCTATGCCTAACTTGCATCTTTGTGTCAGAATGTTCCCCTGAGTTTTATGATTATTTCCAGACTGTTAAGGCCAGTACCTCTGAACTTCTCTGAATTAATTGGAAGCAGTCTTTACTGTCCTTTTTCAGGATAACCCTTCTCCTAATGACAAGTAGTGGCTTCTCCAAGGCTCATCAAAGTTTTTCTTGCAAATTCTTATTGTTAATTATTAAATAACACTGATATTGTGAATGCTGGAGCTTAGGTAAAACTCTCAGATAGGAAGCTGTGTTAGGTTTTGAGGTTGTGTGGGGTTTTCATGGGGACATTTTGGGTACATAAGGAAAAAGACAGCGCTGAGGAAAAGAGCTTGGTTTAAAGAACTAAGCCACGGTTTTGCTGGTGCATGAAGGACAAGCAAAGGGGGAGAAGCCACTTCATGTTCCATGGGTTGTTGTTAGGGAGGCTACTGTTGAGGGATTCACTCAAGCTATTCATAAACTCCACATGGGACTGTAGGAAGAAATTCCCTGATGGTCTATCCACCAAAAGTGGCAAATTTTGTTGGGCTTTTTATTAGCCTATTTAAGCAGCGGAAGTATCCCATGAAAGGAAGATGGCAAAGAAATAAAGATGTAGATAGTCTGGATGCGGAAAAGCTAGGTGAAGTAGGAAAAAGCAAACTAAAACCCAAAGTTAGTGCATTAGATGGTAAAATATTATGCATCATTTTTACTTTTACCACACTTGAGGACATGTCAAATGTCTACGTAGTACAACAGGCACCTCCAGCTGAACAATCTGGCAACTTGTCCTTCTCCAGGAAAAAGTTTCAAAAGTAGTTTGTTCTTGGACTCATGCCACCTTACTCTGATTCCTCCTGGGAGGACAAAGCAGGTGACTGACAAGGTTGGTAAGACTTTGATGTTAAATTCTTGCAATTTCCAAACTTTTCCTGCTAATATAGCCCTGGCTTTGCTCTCATATTGAGCTGCTAAGTCAATCACTTGGCCTTTAGATCATTAACAATAATTTGTCAGGCTTTTTGAACTTCTTGATGCTATCACTAAGACAAGACTCACAGAATATTGTCTAGCCCTAACTGGCAAGATGGGGGAAGAACTGTAGATGCTGATATACCAGCAGAACCAGTAAATTGTATCTCTGGGCAAGGACCTCCAGCAAATGAACAGATCTTATGCTCTGCTGGATTATACCTGCAGTGCTTTCTTGTCCGTGATCTGGAAATTCCTGAAGTGCCATGTCCACACGTTCCTTGAACACCTCCAGGGATGGTGACTCCACCACTTCCCTGGGCAGCCTGTTCCAGTGCTTCACCATTCTCTCAGTCAAAAATTTTTTCCTAATATCCAGCCTAAACCTCCCCTGGCACAACTTAAGGCCATTTCTTCTTGTCCTATCACTAGTAACGTGGGAGAGGAGACCAACACCCACCTCTCTGCAACCCCCTTTCAGGTAATTGTAGAGAGCGATAAGGTCTCCCCTCAGCCTCCTCTTCTCCAGGCTAAACGATCCTGGTTCTCTCAGCCGCTCCTCATAAGACTTGTGCTCCAGACCCCTCACCAGCTTCATCGCCCTTCTCTGGACACACTCCAGCACCTCAATGTCCTTCTTGTAGTGAGGGGCCCAAAACTGAACACAGGATTCGAGGTGTGGCCTCACCAGAGCCAAGTACAGGGGCACGATCACCTCCCTACTCCTGCTGGCCACGCTATTTCTGATACAAGCCAGGATGCCGTTGGCCTTCTTGGCTACTTGGGCACATTGCTGGCTCATATTCAGCCGGCTGTTGATCAACACCCCCAGGCCCTTTTCCACCAGGCAGCTTTCCAGCCACTCGTCCCCAAGCCTGTAGCGTTGCATGGGGTTGTTGTGACCAAAGTGCAGGACCCGGCACTTGGCCTTGTCGAACCTCATACAATTGGCCTTGGCCCATCGATCCAGCCTGTCCGGATCCCTCTGCAGAGCCTTCCTACCCTTGAGCAGATCAACACTCCTGCCCAACTTGGTGTTGTCTGCAAAAGTGCTGAGGGTGCACTCAATCCCCTCATGCAGATCATTGATAAATATATTAAACAAGACCGGCCCCAAAACTGAGCCCTGGGGGACTCCGCTTGTGACCAGCTGCCAACTGGATTTGACTCCACAACTCTCTGGGCTCGGCCGTCCAGCCCCTTTTTTGCCCACCACAGAATACACCTGTCTAAGCCATAAGTCACCAGCTTCTCCAGGAGAATACTGTGGGAAACAGTGTCGAAGGCTTTACTAAAGTCCAGGTAGACAAACTTACTTACCATAGTTAATTCAGTTGTTACTAATAGACTTTTTTTCAGGATGTTCTACTCTACATCCCGGATTCTGTAGCTTTTTACACTGGTTGGATGTGGTGTTATTCCAGTTTCAAGGCCTAAAGTCCATATCCTGTAACTAAGTATCACCCAGTATGCTTTACTGGACCTAGCACTATAATGTTTGGTATAGGACTGAAGATGTTAGGACTTTGCTCCTCACTAGCTCCTATCGACAACTGCAATTTCTGTTGTTCTCTACTTATTTCCCCTGCTCAGTACAACCTTATGAATCCTTGTGTACTAAGTCTGGCTGGGATGGAGTTAATTTTCTTCACAGCAGCTTGTATGGTGTTGTGTTTTGGATTTGTGATTAAAACGGTGTTGATAACACACCAATGCTTAGCTATTGCTGCAGTGCTTGCACAACGTCAAGGATTTATCTTTTTCCCACTCTGCCTCCCGCAGTGAGTAGGCTGGGGTGGCTAGTAAATTGGGAGGGGACACAGGCAGTAAACATCTGACCAAAACTGACCAAAGGGATATTCCATACCACAGAATGCCATCGCAGTAATAAGGAAATCCGTCTTGGACCATTCCTAGAGAGACTGTCAGTTGATAACCTATTACATCTGGTCTGCAAGGACCATGTAAGAAAGCACTGCCTCTGGCTATTTGTCTTAGATGTAATTAGTGTGTGTGGGATGCTCTCATGTTCCAAAACACAGAGCAGAGGTAACTGCAAGAGCCAGCTGGAGCCTGGCCCGATGAAGCTGGTGCCAGGCAGTTTGAAACAAACAGTAGTCTTTCCCACCCAGCAATCTGCAGTGCTAAACACATCAAAGGCAGGAAGGCAGCCAGAAACAGACTCATGGAAGTATACACAGATGATTATATGATGTGCTAGATACCAGAAGAGGAGGTAGTCTTAATCTTGACAAGTTTGTTCTGAGTTGAACAGAAGAATAACAAGCTCTCATACTCTTAGTTCCAAAAAACTACCAAAAAGGTAGTGGAAAAAAAGAAAGAAAAGTAAGTTTTTAGGTCTCTAAGCACCAAGATAACAGTTCTGAAAATGTTCATGGCCTTTCTTGGTAACAGAACTTTGAAGCCTATAACCTAGGAAGGCCTCATGCAGCCCTTCATGCTTAGGCAAATGAAATGCCTTTAGAATAACAAAAGCTTCTCTTGGACTCTTGGACTTCAAAGGAGAATGTCTGGTGGAGTTGTCCTGTTCACAGGGAAGGTGTGTTTCTACACAGCATTGAAGACTGGTGATCCACCCCCATAGCAAAAAAAAAAAAACACAATGGCCCCAGGAAAATTGAGGGACATCAGTAGATCAAGGACAATTATGCTTGGGTCTATTGTGGTGTAGTTTTTCTCATAGATACTTGCAAACATTGTTTCTTGGTTTAGTCAAAGTAGCAAATTGCGCAGGAAACCTGAAGGATCTGCAGCTGAACAAAGAGGCCAGGAAAGATAATACCCCTAAAAGAGGGATTCATGAGCCTATACAGAGAAGCCCTGGGCTCATCTCCTGGGGTCTCCAAGGAAATGGCCTTAGTACATACTCAAAACAGAAAAGCTGCAGAAGCATGCAATCAACTTGCTAAATTCCAGCTTTGATATTAAAAGGGAAGAGCTCCTTTCCTAAGCCTTCAGTCTGGTATTTCATTCATCCATTTCCAAGCTTGAATTTGAAGGTGAGGACTGCCAATTTGGAGAGAGAAAAATCATTGCATTTGAATTTTGCTGATTATTTGACCCTGCTAAATAGCTCTTGGGACAATAAATCAAGAACATCAGCATAGTAGAATCATTTTTCAAACTCTCCTGTCTACGGATCCAAACCAAGAATTGTCACATGTCTTACATCAAGTCATTCACAGCAAATAGCTGGTGAAACCTGGGCAGCAGTGACTAAAAGCACTTAACATGGTCGATGTCAGTCAAGCATGAGAAATGTGTAGGAGTAGTGGCTGATCTGTGGTTTGGACCACCAAAATCAAGTTGTACCTGTTAGTGGATATTTGGTTTAGCAGAATTGGAAAAGCTCTTTTTTTAGATAATTCTGGAAGCTTGAACTGCTCCCTGTGTCCATCAGTCATGGACTCATGTACCTGGCAGGACACATAAATGTGAAAGAAAAATCTTAGGTGCTAAAATACCAAGGGAGATCAAGGGTTGGCTCTACCAGCTTGCACTGTGATGGCTTACTGCAATCAGCTGCCATGGACAGTGGCCTTTGAGCAACAGATTTGCTGGTCACTGTGAAGGCCATTTGCATGGTGTTGTGGGTGGACTCTGGCCAGCAGCTAAGCACTCATATAGCCACTCACTTACTCCTGTCTCCTGTGGGATGGAGAGAAAATAGAAAGTAGGTGAGAAGACTGTGGATCAAGATAAAGATAGTTTAATAGGTGAAGCAAAGGTGTGCGTGCAAGCAAAGCAAAGGAGGAATTCATTCACTACTTCCCAGCAGCAGGCAGATGTTTAGCCGCTTCCTGGAAAGCAGGGCCTCTGCATGCTAGTGGTTACTTTGGAGGACAAACGCCATACAAGCATTCTCCCCTTCCTCCTCTTCTCCTTGAACATGGGACTCTTTATTTGCTTCAAATCTCCTTGGGACATGTACCATGCTGTTTGATGTTAGATGGGTGAATCTGCAAGAAGTTAAAAGAGAAGCCTGCAACTCTTTTCCTAGAATATGTCAATCTAAATAAGTAATACAGAAACGTCAATACTTTGTGTCTTACTCCAGTACTGTAAATGTTTGGGGTGAGATTTGTCTTCAGTGACTCCTGCCTGGATCATTTCCTATTTTGCTTATTTTCCAGGCCACATCGAGGAATTTCAGCCAATATGGCCCACTGGGTGTTGTGGGCTTTCTCATAGGAGACCCAGGGAGCCATTTGGGAAAAGCTTTGGATAATATAACTCAAATGCGTAACTGTGACAGGGCTCTTAGTCAGGCAGGTGCAACTGTGCCCAGAACTTCTCCTTGTAGGAAGCCATCCCAAAGAAGACCAAAAATCTTTTAAACTCAAAGAAGCTGGCTTTTATTAGCCTATTAATTAAAACAGTTAAGTTGTTAACTCAGTTACTAGGAAAAACAGACTAGAAATAATGCTTATATATAACTGTCCCCCTGACCACTGTGGTTTTGCAGGCAGGCACTTGCTTCAATGTTTGGTTTCAATCTGCACAATAACTTCTGGATTTACAGCTGATTCTGCAGTATTTTCTGGTCCGTGGGAAGTGTCTCTTTCCATCATGTCTAAGGCCTGGCTGTGGGTCTTTCCCACATTCCTCTCAGCTGTTTCACTGTCTTTCTGTGAACACTTTCCTATGATCCTTATTTTCTTTTTCTGCCACACACCCCAGGCTAGAGCATCTCTTCCCCGAGAAGTGTTGTCTCTCCTCCCAGAAGGCTCCACCTAACTTATACTCCCATTTTTGAGTGGGCATAGAATACAAGCGTCAGACAAACCATACAGAATACTGTCACCATTCTTGGATGGGTTTTCTTTTTTGGGTCATTTTTTGTTTTGTTTTGTTTTAACTCTATCCTAGTGGCTTTATTTTGCCAATTAGCTGACAATAATTAAGAAAATTGCAAATATTGACAAAGGTCATATTCCAAAGCCATATTCAAGCACCCATTCACCACTTGAAGTTGAAGGTATTAACCAGCACAAGCACATGTAGAAAAAGGGGTCTCGTGTGTGTCATGACTGTGCACAGATCTGAGCAGCAGTTTTTCCTGCCAAGGAACAGAAAAACGCTCAGTGGAATCCCTGGATCTTTTTTTTTTCTACTCAGGAGTGTTTTCAATTTCTTTCTTGAGAGAAATCAGAAAGTTTGGACCATTACATAAAACATTTTCTTAGGACAAGAGGAGAAGACTGTTGTAAGACTCTTACAGATACCCATTTCTGTCTTTAAGCGTGTCCTTCAGCAAAGGCATTTTTTTAGATTACTATTGTTTTAATTCCAACCCTTGTTGTAGGATCCTCCCCGGAATAAATCTTTGTAGTCCAAGGCTTGTGCTCCTACTCTGCTCTCTGGAGACTGTTTCCTAGTAACCAACATCCCTGTACTGGGAGCTCTTGCACATTTTTCACTGTATTTTGAGAAGGGGAAAAAATCAGTTTTATTCAATAAATAGATTCTGACAGCAAAAGTGACCTAGGCGTCAAACAAGCAAGCTAGGAAAAGGTGTGCATACTTTTTCTGTAAAGCCAAAATGAGGAGGATGACACCGGGGTAGTTTGTTATGAAAACGCTAAACGAAATGTCAGTTGTTTGGAGGTAAATATTTAACACAGTAGTTTTCCAAAAGGACAAGATACCAGGACCCTGGCTTACAACTGGAACCCTGTTACAGTGTTAGTAGAAACACATTGTTAAAGGCAATTTTAAAGGAAACAGTGAAAGGTACTTCAGAGTCAGAAGAAAACATTTTCCCAAGGTCTGAGAGTTGTTAAGATGGACATTCCAACTGCATTCTTCTTTTCTCCTCTTCACCCCCTAAATATTTCTGGAAGACCAAAAATGCAAATTTCAAAAGCAATTTTGTAACTGAGATAAGACATTGGCTGATGGCTTTGCTTTTTCATCTCTTGGGTATTGTCTGTGTTTCGATAAGTAGCTAGATGTTCTGCTAAGAAGTATGGATCATCTCCCTGTTCCTCCTGGTGGAAACGTAAGGAGCCTGGGTCTAGGTTTTCATGTTGGGACAAGATCTAGGGCAATCATGCAAGAATATTAAACCACTAAATTTACTCTAGCTTAAGAGACTAACCAGGTAATTTTGAGGTGTCCCAAATCATTAACTAGGCACTCCATCAGAGAAAGACACTGAAGTGTAGGTTTTGGAAAGAGAGCATCTCCATTGTTTGTTGTTACCATATCTAGTGGAACAGGATTGTAGGCACAAGTTGAGCTCTTACATACTATTGTTACTTACATACTCTGATAATAGCAATGTTATAGCTGTTTATAATTCTTTTGACAGTCTGCTTTAAATGTGACCAATAAGCTGTGTTATAAAAGTTATTTTTGAAGACATTTTTTTCCCTCTAAAATGGAAGTGTATCTCTCTGCAATAAATGTATGTTTCAACTCTCCAATTGAATCGTTCTTTATTATTGCTTGCACAAAAGTTAAAACTATGGTCTAAATGTGAGCAGTAAATCTTATATTCAATCCCTTAACTTTGGGATTGTTTTCTAGTTACAAGGAATGGCCATTTGGGAGGAGGAGAAGTTTAACTTAATCTACTTTTTGGATAACACACTACTGCTACATATAATACAGATGGATCACAAAAAAACCCTGAGTACTTTATGCAGACAAAAAAAAATGGTTTGCATCCAATTCAGTTAATTCTACAGCAGGGATTCTCAGTCTGTTTTGTATTATGTTCCTGTTTTGCAGATGGATGATTGCTTCTGTTGCAGTGGGTCCTAATAATTTCCTCCATAGATGGTGTCTCTGTCATAGGAGGTGCTATATGAGGCAGATGTGTATTTTTTTTAAAATGAGCTCTTTGAAGGCAGAGACTGAATTCCAGCTAGAAGGCATGCTTCTCTGGTCTACTTACTGTCTTATAAGGTTTCAACAAGGTAAGACCAGTCCTGCCTCGCAGTCTACCTCACACTCATCTTCAACCAAACCAGCATCCCCCGGGCCTTCCGTTCCACTTGGCAATATGCAAAGCACAGGTCTTTTGCAAGTTCCTGACATTTCTCCAAAATTCCACCCGCTCCCTCCAGGATTCCCAAATGCTATGGTGTAAGCACCTCACCTAGATTGACTTGACAGTTTCTTTGTCACAATGAGTTTAGGCCCATGAGGAGATGAACCACATCAAGTATTCTTGCTTGCTTCTTATAAAGTTTGTACAGTGCTTTTGGAAAGTTCATGCACAAAACTGATTCCAATAGATTTGGAAAAAAGCAGTGCTGTAGCTGAAAGCAAAGGTTAATAGCAAATGACAACATATTGATCTAAATAGTGTGGCTATGTAGTGCACTTACATGTCTTCAATTTCCAGCAGCAATGAGAAGGGGAGAGGCTATCTCAATTTAGGACAGCAAACTCATGAAATTTGCACCAATCTTTGTAATACAAACTCATATCTTATTTGCTAATGTCAGAAAAGACCTGTGCAAACACTGGGCAGCACAAATGGAGATGCTGTGTCACAGGACAGAACTAGCAGCCCCCTGTGAGCTGCTGCTAAGAGCATACTGGGAATACTGGCTACCGTTTTGGAGATCTTCTTATAAGGTGGATGCAGACAAGTTGCTGCAGAGTCTGCTTCCATGGGGATGTCCTGGAACTTCCTTATTATGAGAGTTAGTCAAAATTATCTAAAGGTGTGAATTATAAAGTAGATTAATTTGATCTGCCTTCAAACTCTCCTCTGCTTAAAGAATAACATGCCAAATGCCTGAGGGATATGATAACCATCTACAAGCTTATTGTGAATGCTGTTTTTATGACTCCCTGCATAATGGGGCTCTAGCCCATAACTGAAGCTGCTACCCAATATAAACAAACAAACAAAAATGCTTCCTCTATATTCACAGATATTATGTACTAGCAGAGGAGGAATTATCTACCACATTCAAGAAGGGTATGATTAGATGAAATGGGGCTGGATGATTCTCAAAATGTCCTAATATAATGATAAAGAACAGTTCCCTTAGCAGTGAGCTCAATTACCCCCCTTCAGAGAAATGTGGAAGCAAATGTTGAAGACGGCTCTTGGGAATTTCCAGGAGGTTTTGGAAGTAGGATATATGGACAAGTAGGAGACTGTAGACTACATAAACAGCCTTTGGCAGATCTCAAATCTTTAGGGTCCTTCAAAGGATAGTGCTTCTTCTAGAATCACAGATATGGCTACTTGTCCCGACAGTGTATCTCCGGTCTGAATAGGGGATAGTGCCACAGAGGCCAGGCTTCCCATTTTTCCTGCTCACATACACCAAACACTATGGATTCACCCAACTGAAGGGCCATCTATGAAGTCCCAGAAAGCAGAAGCCAGAGAAACTCTTCTGCTTCCCAGGCACTTTTCTAGCATACAGCAAAGAATGCTCCAGACCTTCAGTAGGATGTTCAGATGTCATAGCAGGTAGGTTCAGAGCAGAAGGAAAATTGTATCTCGGTGGCCTGAACAGTCTGCTTCCCTCTGCAGCCAGTTCTGCATGCAAAGAGCTGTCATGCTTGAGCACAGTCACTGCCATCTGCTGCTGGGTGTGTATGTCCCATTTGCTGGTCTGGTGATCACTGATCACTGATTTGAAAACTTGGCCAGAGCAGCTACTCAGGGGAGAAGGCCAAAAATATTATGTAGGCGGCCTACGTCTGTCTATGCTTGAGGGCAGCACTGTGAGACAGGCTAAGAAGCCAAAGCACGGGACTAGACAGGGCTCCAGGTTATCACATTATTTCTTTTTTCTGTGTTTCTAGAGGTTGGTGGTTAATAATTGTCACAGCATGATGTGTTATGGACATGTGGATTGCTGGTGGGTAAAAGGTGGGGGAAGAAGAGGAAGATTGTCTTAGATTTTGGCAGCAGAAGCAATGTTTTTGGCACCTTGCAATTCACTCCTACTTTTCATGACTCTCTCTGGCCTTCCTCATTCTACTGGGTGGACTTTTGATCCACCCATTGAACACAGAGTGTCTCTTTTTAGAGGGCTGAGAAGTACGCTGGCAGATGCACTCGGTTATCTGGAATCATAGTTGCCAACACATGGAGCAATGTGCTAAGCTCTGTGTATCACTGCAGGAGAAGAATAAAAGGGAAAAGAATGATGTGAGGATGTCAGTCTCCTGCTGTCATGTATTTTTCCACTGCACAGGTGGAGCACAGGAGCTCAGACAGCTTACTATGAGATGTCTAATCCCCCTTTGTGCATGAAAAGCCAAACACCCCAAAGAGATGGCAACCAGCATTCCAGCCCACTTCTAAAAATACCAGCCCTGCGCCTCAGTTTGCCCAGCTGAGAAAGGGGACAGTGCTGCGTCCATGATTAAGTTTAATGCATTCATTTTTTAAGTGCTTGGAGAGCTGCAGAAGAAAGTTCTTTGATTCTGTGAAAGCTCTGAATGATAGAATTACAGAGAATTTTATTTGATCTCCTAATCTCCTACTTAACTATGAAATTTCTCCTTGCAATTCCTAGAGCAAGTCCATAGCTACTTGATTATCTGGAGGGTACTTCTTAGAAAGGCTTTTGAGTGTGATTTAACATCTGCAGATCATCAGAGACTCCAACATATTTCTTTCATAAAAACTTTAGGGGTAAGCAGTTAATTAGTTAAGTGGAAAGTGGTTAAGTGTTAATTACCTTCACATCATAATGCCTTAAAAATGTCTTCTTTCCAGTCTGATTTTTATTTCACCTCAGAAGTACAATTATCATGTATTAATTCTCAAATTTTCTTCTAAAAGCTGTGTGGGTATCAAAAGAGGCTATTGCTAGGTGATTAGAAATATATGTCTTAAACAGGAAAATAGGGATTTTAATGTGCTAAAGTTCAAACATACATTATTGTACATGTTAAAAATATCCCTGTTGCTTATGCTAGATACTATAAAATACAGTGAAATACTAACTAGAAAGTTGCCCATACACCTACATAAGCCTACAACACCCTATAATCAACACATTTCAAGTCACCAAACAGATCAATCATTTTAGTCCTCACCATAAGCAAAGTCGTCTGCTTCACCAGTTTAGCACACTATGAGAAAACCTATCACAGTCTGACATAGCTTGATGTACCCTGGGACATGTTTCTTTCAAAATATGTTCTACACACTTAATAAACAAAGTATAAAGTCAACAGTAGAAATCCAACAGTGCATTTCCATTACAGCACAAAACAAGAGGCAAGGGAAAGGCTGTGTGGGAGGTGTAAATACAGTGACAGTGAGTGATGGAGAATTATACAGCACTGGAGAACTGATCTGAACCCGTTAATTTTTTCTTGCAGACTTCTTCATATTTTGGTTTTGTGTGTTGTTTCTTTCATCTTAGAGAAGCAGCACTTTCACAAAGAATGTGTAACAATAGTCCTGATTCTATTTGATTGCCACATTTTTTTTTACACCAGTACTTTTATTTTCTACTTCTTTGGCTTTTACATTTCAGCATCTTTTCAGTTTTAGTAGTGTTTAGCATACACATCTAAATGAACAGCTGGAAACTATTTGTGAGTGGAATATCCTCCTCCATTGTATCCAACCTTGAATCACTGGCTCCCTCCGGAGTAGTTACTGAGCTGAGTTTCATCAGTGGTGTAAATGTGTTATTTGGCCGTGTGACTGCTTACCAGTGACAGCATCAGGTTCTGAGTGAGCCTGCTGTAAAGATCAATGAATCAGGGGCACAGTCAATGGAGAATTTATCATGAGTCCTGGCAGACCAGCAAGAAATAATTCAAAATGAACTAACAAAGAGCAGAGGGCTTTTTTTGTTTGAGTCAAACAATGTTTTTCTTCCTAGAAGCTTGCAACAGAGAAGCAATGGATTTGGTTTTGAGAGAAAGAGGAAAAGCAGAAACACCAAATTCTGGCTGGGAAGCAGGGAGTGGATACAATCAGGCTGAAAATAAGATGGCAGTTTGGAAGATTGAGGATCACTATCATCTGGGAGCAGTGGCCAAGGCTGATGGTAATTTCTTCACTTCTGCCAATTTTTAAGTAAAACTCAAGTTTTTTTCTTCAGTTCAAGCCAGAATTGCTCAGAGAAGTTCCGCATCTCTAATCTGATGTCAGACTTGGTGATTCCCAATGGTCTCATATGGATGTGTGATCTATGAACCTATTCCCTATTGGCATTGGCCTGATATTGCTGCTTCACTGGATAAAAAACCCCACATTTTTATCATCTTTCAGGCTAAAACCAAATTATGGCCACCAAGATTAAAGCAATGATCAGAGTGAGGAATGAAATGTATATCATTATTACGCATTACTTTAGTAATATTCCCAAACCCATTCAGAGAAATCACGTTTAGCTTCACAATTCATTGTGCTCTTTGCAAGGGAGAGGTGTTCTTGGGTAACCCTTCTGACACATGAAGATGAAAAGGAGCCTTTGGCTGGGATTCTTACTGCAAGCTGGGACCAACAGGACTGGATGAAGGTCTAAGAGCAGAAGCGCAAATAACAGAGTTTACCTTGACTGAGGCTCAGTGGCAGTCTCGCATCTCATCAGTGTGGTGCACACCATCCTACTACAGCCATGTGGGAAAGGCTCATCTGCTTTCTGCTTGGAGCTAGTCATTGCTATCTGTCTTTCATTTTTTTATAGACACCACGTTGTCCATAACTCCAGTATATGTACTGTGGAAAAAATCATGGATGATACCATTTAGAGATCCCACACAGGAGAAAATGCGTATGATGTGTAGAGCTAGAGTAATAAGAAAGCAGGAAAAGAAGGACCAACAGTAGAAGAAAAACATTTAATGCCTAGGAGTCTAAGTTAATAAAAGCACCAAGTTGTCTAGGTTTTGGTGGCATTTAATGTCTATATTAAAATTTCCAATGAAATGCTAGTATTTCCCTTCCATCTCTTCTATGCATACACCTTCACTAAATCAAGTTTTGTTAAGTAGCAAATATCATTTGAACAAAAGCTCTCAGAGACAGAATTTATATAGAGTAAAGATGACTCAATTTCCCAGCAACGGAGATGAAAAAGCACTCCAATGTCTTTAAAAATACGCTAATGATGCTTCTTTTTCCTTCCTCTTGCATAAAAGCATTTAAAGCTATAAATCCTGGGGATCTGTGAGGGAAGCAACATAACAAAGTTTCTTGAAAGACTTCCTCATGGCACACAGAAGAACAAAGGAATTCCTCTCTTTTGGGGAACATGGGTTCAAATCCACAGGGCATACTTGAAAGAGGTGCTACTTAACCTTTCCTTGTTCACTTCACAGAGATGAGTACCCCAAATAGTACGACTTTCTGCTTTCTCTGAGAAATTCAGTTCTGGTGTAAGGAGGGAGTTGTGGGCATCCCAATGGACAAGTTGAGCACAAGTCAGTTGTGTTTCCTTGTGGAAAAGGCCTACCTGACACTAGACTGCATTAGCAAGAATGCAGCGTGCAGGTCAAGGGAGAAGATTTTTCCACTCTGTTCAGCACTTATGAGGCAACAAAGGAAATTCTGATTAGACACTGGGAAAAAAAAATTCCTAGTGGAATGATAGTGGTCAAACTTGGGGACAGTGACTTAGAGAGGACAGTGGGGTGGCTGAGTAGTTGTGGAACAGCAGACACTGTGCTTATTCCCTGCTGGAAGTTCCTAATTTGCTGCCGTGCACCTTGCATGCTTTCATAGCCTGTAGCTTGGTGCATTGTCATCTCCCAAGCTGAAAAGGCCTAGTAAATTAGTGATGTCATCATAGGCGTTTGTTCACTCAATTCAAAACTGTGGAAGCTTGCCTTACACTTGCCTTCTAGAGGTCTTTCCTTTAGGAGTGACTGTCTGTTTTGATGTATTGCCTTTTGCTTCTCCTTCCTATTTTCCCTCCAAAAATCAATGCTATGTTTGATGATTTTTTGTTTTAAAAAACACACATAAGATGTGCCATCAGATCAATAGCACAAAGGAAACATGTAGGAATAGTCATGAGGAGTCTTTATACAACTGAAATCATCTTTATCTGCCCTCACCCCCTAGGAGGCTTTATTTTTCTCTTAGGTTCCTTTCTTTCCTTGCATCTCAAACCTGCATCTTTCAGGGCTGTAGCACCCATAGCTGCTGAAGTGGCAGCTGTGGAAGGGAGGCTGCCCCTGCAGCAGTAGTACTCCAGCAGCCAGCACAGAATGCTTTGGGACCCAGGGGAAGTCTGGCAACCCAATCTGACTGCACAGCATCATAGGCACACCTGGGTGCCATGTCCTGAAGAGGATACACAACACTCAAAGTAAGCTACAGGCTCGCAGTCCCCTGCTGTCACCCCTAGAAACTCGTCATCTCAGTCACTCCTTCTAAAGGGTGCACACTTTACCATGTTCCAGCCATGGGGATGGAGGGAAAATTCATAGCCAAAATCACGGCTGTGCCTGCTCCCTTTGAGGAAATTCAAAATGACTGCACCTCTGAGCCCCATCCCAGTCTGCTCCAGCACTTAACTCCCAGCCTTCCACCTTGATGGAGCAAAACCCAGAGTGAGAGGCTGCTGCGCCCTCTTTCTTCTTTCCACCTTTTTGTAGGGGAAAGTCAGAATCAGCGCTTATACACCATTTGCTTAGAGATCAGCTTCTTTGCCCAATTTGCTATTTTGCATGCCACTTCTTCACTGTGCCACCACAGTGATAGGGTTCTTGGCTTCCCTAGGGCTTGCATCCATCTGTATTCTGAGGATCTGCTTAAAACTGACCCAGAGATGAAACAACCATTAGGATGCCATCGACCCCATTTTATGAATTCACTATATGCTGTGAATAAAGATATAGATTTTATTGTCAAACTGCACAAACAAGGCCCTCCCTGAGATATTGGAATTGATGCTGGCTGAATCTGAAGTGGCTGGAGAAATAAGCAAGCGTGGAAGCATCTGGCATTTGTTTCAGAGATGTGAGAGGAGACCCCGGTGATAAATCAAGTGTTGAAACAAATGAGAGTTACCAAAAGCCAACAAATTGGCTCTGATTTGTCTTTCAGGGGATGATATAGATCTTCTGTGATTCTTAAGGGGCCCAGAGGGTCTTTCTCTTGATTTTCTTATCTCCACCCTAATAGCTCCCCACTGCTGCTTGTCCTGAGGGACATATTTTGTGTAGGACAGATACATATAAAAGGGAAGGTGGGGAAGCATTGCATGCAATAAACTTAAAGAATAAAGAGGAGAGCATGGACAAAAGAGAATGTGTTGATGTTGAAATCACCAAGAAGAATAGTGTAAGATACAAAGTCACACACTAAAGTCAACAGATCAAAATGAGGGAAGTCTTGTGAATGACTAACAAATACAGGCTGTCTGTGACGCACCAGTGTGAGAGGGATAAAGACCTGTGGCCTCAAGATGTATTGAGGCAAGGTTAATACCAAGGACTATAGCTTGGCAGAGTGTCCAGTTCTGGTTAGCCATGAAGAGGATGGATTAATTTAAATTAGAATAGGCACAGAAACAGATTGCTAAAACACAAGGGGAACACTGAAGCCTTCCCCTGGGTAAGACAGGAATCAAGCTTTGCTTATTTAGCTCTTATTTAGGGCTGACAGAGAATGTGATGGCTGCCTACCAATACATCATGTGGATAAACATTGTAGGAAGGGAGACTACTGTCTGCCTAATCCAAAGGATGTCAATACAAGACCAAACAGATTTAGAGGATGGTCCCTAGTCAACAGTGTGATAGGGGAAAGGAAAAAACCTCAACCCTTAACAAAGCTGGTACTTGATCATTCAGTCTATATAAAAGAATTATGGCCTGGTTGCCAGTGATAGATGCAGCATAGATTAAATAATCCAAGTGGCTCCTTTCTGTGCAACTTCCTCTCTGCTAAGAAAATCCAAGAGAAACAGATGCGACTCCCTCTGCTCCTTACGCAATATCAGCTAGTTCCTTCAGCTCCCCCTACAACAGTGCAAACCACATGTCCCCACAGGCCTTCTGCAAGACCCCCAAACTTTGGTTTCTTACAGGAGTTTCTTGTTAACTTTCTGATACAAACCATTCTGGCCAGGAGAGCTGGGGAAAAGTCAAAGATCAAATGAGGTCCCATGTGTCTAATAAAACACACTGGGATAAGCATTCTTTGCTTCAAGGAGTGTGTATCAGAGTTGATTAGGCACAATCTTTAAAATAATGAAAATGAGTAAGACTACCATGTAAATCCAATGCGCCATGACTTGTGGAGCCAACTCACACATTTGTTTGTGAGTACTCTGTTATCTTCCAAAACTGAAGGTATTGGTGAAGGGCAAGAATGTCTGTAAGGTCAGCATAGATATTTGTCAGACAAAAAGAAAACACCTTACAGAAATGTGCCCATCCCAATTTAATATGCTTTAAAATTATTTAACCATCAATTCCAAGACCAGAGAGAGTCACACCATACAAATTGAGCTACCAGGCAAACAACTGCAATCCCACAGACTAAGTTAAACCATTTAAAAGGCCATTTCTTATACTTTGTCCTTCCCAATATAATAAGTAATAGATACTTGATCAATTCCATAGCCAAGAAGGGGAGATCTTTTTAATAACTATTAGGCTGTTTTCTCCTCTTCTTTATTCCACATCCATGCAAATATAACTCTGCTGCTGTTTGTAAGGTAACTCCTGACTTAGACAAGAGAACCACATATAGTATTTCTAACAGAGTAGCCCATCTAGCTGCAATATTTATAGGTTTTCCTGCCTCTGCATGGGATGATCTGACATTTTGATGAATGGATGAAAAGGTAACCTAGTTTCACTAGTTCATCTATAATTGCCTCTGGTGAAATTCTGCAAAGTAACACTGTATCACAGCACCTGGAAAATCACAACCAAATTTCTATGTCTTCAGTGAGAGCCAACCTAGAGAAACCACTTTCTCTAGCTGGGACAGAAATGGTTTTCTAATGGATTGATTTCCATTAGGACCTTGATTTCCATTCCTATGCTTACTGCTTGCATAACCAGTAGCACTTGACATAGAAGAGTAATGGGGTGATCATGTTGTATAAACATGCCAGAAAAGCATGGTCGCCTGCCTCAAAGAGTGAGCAGACAAAGTATGATAAGGAACAACAGGATATTTACTTTTGAGGCACAGTTAACATTCTCTTTTCCCTATTCATTTGTCAAAAAGTAAGTATGGACCATCTGAATTCCAGAAGGAGACCTTTGCATGCATGCTGATCATGAAAAGATAAAGATTGTGTTTTCCAAAAATTACCTATGGGCTTTAAGAGCACTATCTAATCTGTATCCCCAAAACAGCTGCAAAATCTTGAGACTCTCAAGAGCTCTAAGTGTCCTGTCCTCTTTTATTATAGTTCAGCTAATGTGGATACTCTGGTGGGAAAATAGCATAACTGTAAATCATTATCCTCAAAGGAACAAGGAACTAAGCGGGTCTCTTTTTCTTTAGTGAAGTCTCTCTTGTTACTCTCTCTGGATAAACATGGCACTCTCTGGACTTCCTGAGTTCTAACTGCTCTTTCCTATATTAGAGTCTGAAACTAGGCTTCGTGACTGGGTACTTCTAAAAAGATGAGTGTTTTAAGTGCACATGGCATTCTAAGAACTCTGAGAAGAAAACCATCTTTTACAGGGATTATTTAGCATTGATAGCAGGAGGGTGAAGTGCTGTAATTGGGAAGACTAGCTTCTGCCATATCTATTCAGATAGATGCTTACAACACTTCTGCCATAGTAAAGGAATGTGCTTTGCATAGAGCACAGTCAAAGGGTTAACTAAATGGCTTTCAGGAGAGTAAGAAAAACTGAATTTTACAATGGCTGAGAATTTGTGGTCTACATTCTTCAGCATGGGGAGGGAAGACAGAAAGGATCAGTGCTAAGGAAGAGAGAGCTCTGGAGAGCTGGGACTCCTGCTGCCACCAGCACCAGTGACTGTTGCTCAGTTTGCCAAAGCAGAAGGTCTGCCTCTGCCCATCATTGTTGACCCTCCCAAAAATGGCACACACTGCCCTTGGGAAATCTCTGGGAGAGATCAGCAGGACCAGAAAAGCTTTTGTCCAATTTCAGTCAGGTGTGAAAGCAGTAGCAATCTTCAGACATGTTACCTTCCATTACATTTTGTAAGAATGGGCAACTGGGCAGAGGAAAGAGCAATGGCTACCAGAAAGCTAATAATATCATCATCCATTGCTGGAGTCCAAGCTACCTGCACAAAGGAGACACAAGGAATTTCCCAGTTCTGCTGAAATCTGCTACTGAGGCTGACATATGAGACAGCAGAGAATCCAAATAGAAGCCCACAGGCTTGTAAGAAATTTGGCATCTTTCATTCTGGTGTTGATAGAAGTAGTCTGTTTTGTCTTTGTCAAGGCAGATATTCTCTCAGCCTTGGGAGATGGGCTTTTCAGAAGCATCATTGACTCTTGTAGTATTTGCATTAAAATAGAAAGCACAGTTTTCAATGATTCCATATGATCTTTACCTATACAATGCCAGGCAGGCAAAACCAGTAAGGCATGCAGTCCTTTTCTTGGCACAAAACATTTCTCAAGGAGGTAGCAAATCTCTAAAAAATGAAAAGAACCAAAACTGTGAGTACCCTGCATATCCACACACTTGTGCAAGTGAATCTTTTCTTCCTCTTCCCACTAGGAGTTTCCTTTTCATCAAATACAGCCCCCAGATGCCTTCATTACTCAGAAAGCTCCAATTTATGATGTTTGGGTTTTACTTTAAAGAAAGTATCCCTCTCTGACCAAGCATGAAACAAAACCAAAGAAAACAATGTAAGAAGCAAATACTTAAGAATTAGCAATTAAATTAGCTTGTAAAGCCCCAGAAATGCCCAAAGCTTGTAGCATCCTTCAGCAAATATATGCTCACTAACCCTCTTTTGTGTCATGTTTAAGCTGCATGTCTTCATGCCAGCTCAGGCTCTTCTCAGCTGCAGTATAGTGTGCAAAGGCAAATGTACACACAAGCAAGCTGTGCAAACCTTGTCAGCATACGCATCAGTACTCAAAACACTCACAGGCACAAGGTGTCCTTCATATCCTGTGCAACCTGCTTTCCAAAATCTCATCAGTTATCCTGTAAATCTGTCAATGGTGCTTTCTCCAGAACATGGCCCCATCTGTGTTCCCTTCTCTGTTAAACACACACTTTTCAATGTGTTCCCCTTATTCTAGAATGACAATTGGCTTGAACAGAAAATTAAAATCTACTTGGAGATATTTTCCAGATTTAAAAATAGCATGCAGGGACCTACCCATGTCCAACAATGAGGTTTTGTGGCCTGATGTTCTTGACCTGGAGTCACTGTTATAGCATGGAATGGTTATGAAATTTTTGGCAGTGAAACGTTTACCAATCTCAGCCTAAGGTATTTCTAATGAAAAATTCATACCTAAGTGCATTCCTTCTTGCTTTCTGTCCTTGTATTCTTTTAGAAAGCACTTTTTGTGCTTCTTGTTGGAATCCTGTATAATGTCTATCCATCAGGTGGTCATTACCCTTGCCTGTTCACTACCTTTTCCTATTGAGTTCATTTTCTTGTACCATGTATGACTGGATTTTTCACTATATTTATGCGTTAGTATAGCAGGCATCTTGCGGCTATTGGATTTCAACATTTGAATAATATTATTAATGTATAAGTCTTAATTAAAAATTACTGTTTTGTGTGCTGTCCTGGATGCTTGCTTACAACCCCAGATTTTTTAATTATGAAATGAGAGTCTGAATTTCCTTAAATTTCCAAATGTACAATCTGTGTGCTGGGCATGCTGACTTTGGCTTAGGGACCGTAGATAAGTCCAGTCTGATCTCCCTCTAAAAAGAAAATGGGAAGACTTTGAAAGCATTTAGACACAATATTGACATTTTTAGGACCTTTGAGGAATGGTACATTCACTAAAGGTGTCATGGGAAGGCTGGGAATCTAGGTGTCAATGACTGTCTGAATGCAGCACAGACATGGGTAGAAAACTGGTGTGTAATGAATATTTCCATCAGAAAAGCTGGGAGAGGGAAATGGGAGTTTTCCCAACAATGACAGACTGCTTCTGTCATCCTTTGGGGAGCAGGAGCTGGGATTGGGCAGCTGGGATTTGACAGTGCAAAACTTGCCTGTTCTGTGGGAAGCATTTAGGGAGGGGCAGAACTGTTTATAATGTTAAATTAAAATGTTCTCCAAACCCTTGCTCTGTCAGAAGTCTGTGTGGTGCTCAAAGATTTCCTCTTCTGCTATAAGACATGGACTGTTTTTTGCTCATCGGAGGGCTCTCTGAAACAGATGGTAAGTCCCAGCGTGCCATGTAAAATTAGAGAGGAAAACTGTCTCTAGAAAAGAATGTGCAGAGAAGGGATAAAGGTCTTTGTTAATGCTGTTGTCCTTCTCCTCTTTACTGTATATCTGCATGCGCTTCTGGGGGAAGAGCGGAGTTACACTGCTCTGCATTTCTGATGAGGTGGAGGGCTAAGGAGCAGCTTGACTCTGGGATGCAATAATGCTAAAAAGGATGTACCTTTCTGGAGTGGTACTTGGCTGTGAACCAAGAGCGGCTCTACTTACACATAAAGCACAGTGTTTGCTGGAGACTGCTGCTAGGGTTGGGCATTTTTGAGGTTTCGCTAACATACAGCCTGGCACGCATGCAGAGTTACTGAGCATGCACAGGTTGGGAGTATCACCTGGGGAGCACAGCCAGGGCTCCAGGACAGGCCAGTAGAGACATAGTATACACAATATATCTTCATGCAAGGACAAAATCCACAATCTCGTACTTCCCTTTTAACCTCTGCATGTAACTAGGCTTCACTCCCTCAAAACCAGCAAAGCTTTATACTCCATGCTACACAGGCTCTTTGCTGTCCTCTACAGCCTGCTAATGATGCTTTGACTGGCTAAAGTAATCTTTGCTGGCCATATAGCTCTTTTGCTGGCTGGGTCGGTCGGTGTTTAGGCCTTTAGACATGTTCTGCTCAGGATGAAATGACCTCTGTAGAGATGTGGATTTTTCCTCCTGTAAGGGCTATCCTTTAAAGAGCAGATGGGAAAGGCACGTACAGCATAACATGTGCAGTGTTTTAAAGAAGCTGCAAGAAAGGGAAATTAGCATCAAGCCTGAATGTGGGATTATAAACAACATATGGAGAATAAATCTCCATTAAGCAAGGTTGAGGAGGAGTGGGAAGCTAAGGGGGCAGCTAAGTCCAATAGCAGGAAAGATATAGCTCTAAATGCTCTCCAGGACAAGCTCATATAGGCTAATTAGCTACCTCACGAGCTGGCTAAAATGCAAGAGCAGTCACTTTTCTGTTGACCATAATCATAGAAATGTATTTTCCTGCCTCATCTCATGACTTAATACTGCAAGTCTGGTTTTACCTTGGGCTATATTCTCCTACTCCTAGCCTTAAATCTAGTTGAGGGATAAGGGTGCCTAAATAATCTCAATGTGCCAGGCACGATTCTCCACTGAAAATAGAATGGTAGATTCAAAAACCAGCCAGTGACATGTGATCCCCAATTACGGGTGGGAGAGGCAGTGAAGGTATCAAATCATGCCAGATATGTCTTGTTGCTTTTATTATCTTGAGCCTTTTTGGCAAGTGGCAAGATGGTGCGAGAAGGAATTCAGCTAGCCACCATAAACTCATTACAAAGGGTAAAATAGACCTGCCAGCACAGAGAAAGACCTTCTCTCCTGCATATCCCTGCTGCATAGAGAAAAGCAATTAGCACAGGGAATTTGTCTTAATGCAGTTTTACATTTTAGTGTCCAATTTTGCCCAGGGAGGAGGTGCCTGGGGATTTCCAATACATCTGTTCTAACAGGGAGGGCAGAGGGAGATGACTTTAATTAAAGTAACAAGAGTACACTTTGAACCTTTACAATCTGATCAAACTGGAACAGAAGGAGGGAAGCGGGGGGAGCCACAATGGAAAGGATTTATAAAACATAAGTCATAAAGCAAAGACGAGAGAACATAACAAATGGCAGGCCAGGTGCATCTTTCCTAAGTGGTGCTGAATTTAGCCCAAATCCCTCATGCTTTTTTTCCCCTTGGCCATCCGAACAGATGTTTGTAGCCTTCAGATAAATTATAAAATATTGAGGGAGGAATTCTGCTCAGTGCTTTTGCCTTGCAAAAGAGTCCCAGCTGCTGATTTTTACTGTGTTTACTTTTACTGCTCAGGAACTAGAGGGAAAGAAGACGGTGAGCAGCTGGGATTTGTAGGGGACAGTGGACTCTTCCATTAACACACTTGCTCTCCTCTTGCCTTCCCGTTAACCTCACAGTGAACTATCAGTTTTCCTTCCCCTCATATTGTTTTTTCTATAGGTAGCAGGGAAAAAATGAATGGTCTTTTTCTTACGAGTGTTTCCATTTTCCTTCTCCCCATGTTTACCATCCTAGAATGAGAGTTAGACCACAACTCACTAAAACAGTTGCAGACAGACTGAATTTCATGCAACACCCTTGGCTGATGTCTTCTCTAGGCTGCCTCTAGATGATTTCCTGCTCAGCACTTTCATTTAAGCCCCTTAAACTTCCCTTCAGTGGCGCCTGCCTTTTCCAAAGACTAGGCATGGAGATTTATTTAGAAACTGGGATTCCAAGGGCCATAATCACATGGTCTACCAATACTATTACGCATCTAAATACCTTTGTAAAGCTGAACTTCAGTGAGTCTCTTTATTTCCTCTCTGTCTACTTCCTCATGCAATTGCTAACTTCACAGCTTATGGCCGAAGGGACAAAGCCTTCAGGTCAAAGGGGAGTACATGATGACACAACATCACCAAGACAGGGAATATAGGGCTGACTGTCTGCAGGATGAGTGCCTCCTGAACTGGGGCTTTGTAGAGTACCCAAGCACCTTTAACTGACTGGGGGGAAGGGGAGGGAGAAGAAAGGCCATCACATTCTGCAAGTGTAGTTAAGCTCAGGCATGAACTTAAAGGTGTGTTGTGCCCAGGTGTAAACTACTACAGCTTCACTGATATACAGTTTCCTAACCCAGTTAATAGCTTTGCCTAAAAGCAAAACTTTCCCACAAGCCATCCCTCTTCACAAGTGCAGGGAAACCATTGCAACTGCCTTGCAAGCTATGCAATGACATGTTGGTCTCTTGCAGTCTCAGAACAGGAGAGACAATATCTGCACCTTCCACTTGCTACAGACTTAGCAGGAGTTTTCTTTTTAGGATTTGAGAGCCACATGTCATGGCAACACATGCTGGAGCCTTTCCTGCTTGTATTTCTGGAAGCCTTTATTTCAATCCCTGGTAACCAAAACGGCATCTCTTACACACATACTCCACAGACTACATATTTTTGAGTTCTGATTTACAAGACAAAATAGCAACTCTTTCTCTCAGCCTGGTATCTGTGTCTGGCAGGCCATCTGGCAAGCAGGTTGCAAGAAGAAAGAATATTTTCAATATTACTACTTTCCCTAATTTTTCAAATTAGTCTTCTTCCCTCTCCCCTCCTTGTCAAGACTGCAAAACAGATGAAAAACTGATCTTGAGCTCTTCACAATGTTAATCTCAAATAAGCTTTGGTCTATCTATCTCTGCAGTGAAGGATTTATTAAACAGAGAATGTAAAGGGGAGAACATAATAATGAAGCTTTAACTGTCAAACTCTTTACCTTGTTGCTCTTCTGCACCCTAATGAAAACCAATGCAGGCAGATTCTATAAGAAATATTAATTATTTTGTAGATAATTAAATGCAATTAGTTCTAAAAGCACCTCACTTAATAATGGCAAGTGGGGGCAGTGGGAGGGTGTGGGGAGAAGAAAGAAGCCTTTTAAAATGTTGAGAGATGCAAAAAGCCACAACAGTAAGAAAATAAACCCACAAATTAGCAGATTTGCTAATGGTAGTAACATAGAAAGTAATAAGGCTGCAGAAGAGACAGCATTCTAGAAAAATGATGCAGGTCCTAAATTTCAACAGTTTACATAGCAAACTAAAATGAGACTGCATTTTGGTTGGGTTTCCTATTAGAAGTTTATATTGTCATGTTTTGTGTGAGTATCCTCTCCTCTTCCACTCTCCAATAAATTTCAAATACACTGCTGAATTTTAACCCAGTCTGATGGTGGTGCCAACCAGTTTCACTGAAATAGGTTGCTCTGTATACAAGGGCATCTCCCTTAGAGTCTGAGGCAGAGACCCTTTTGTGTCCTGTGAGCCAAAACCCCAGGCAACCTACATGGAGATGAGTCTTCATGGGACACCTGGCCAAAAGCTTCAGGCAGACTTTGTACCTCATTAAACACCAAAGTTAGTGGCCAAGGAAAGAGATCCTTACAGACCTGATGCTTTAATTGCACCAGAGCTCCCAGAACAACTTGTTCTCTTGGCTCACAGTAGCTATCAGCGAGGAAGGAAGTACCAGTCCTCCTCCCTCTGCTCTGTGAAGTGCAGTGTGACCAGGAGATGTCGGTGGGGCATCAAAGGCCATGCTCCCCCACATGGGTGCTGCACTACTGAGGTGCTGCTGCCAGGGCAGGGGGCATGGGAGAAGGCTCACGTGGCAGAAGGTGGGAGGCACATCCTCTGTGCTGCTCCCCAGGCATGCCCCAGCCCTGTGACTCTGCTTTTATTGCAGTAACTCCCCTTCCACACCTTATCCCTTCCATACTTGGATGTAGCTTTATAAGGACAGCTCTACATCTTCCCTCTTGAGGTTCCCACCCTTCAAAGGAGGACAAAAGAAGTTAGAAATTTTTACAGTATCTGGTAACAGGCCATCTCCCAGGGGGGACTGAATTACCAGTGCTGCCTCTTATACTGAGATCAACAAGCTACTCTGTATATATTTTAGACAATGCCTTTATGGCCTTTTAAATCAACATGCTCTCAGATCTCTCTCAGCATCACCTACGGCACAAATTCTTTTTCTCCAATTTTCTGTAAGCTGCCATAATTAGATGGATTAGGGGAGTAAACAATCTATCATTTACTTTCTTGAATGTAGTAGATGAAACTCTGCTATACAGCATCACATCCCATTAAAAGACTGCCTCACTGAACACAAGCTATTTCACAGTGACGGAGGTCTTAATAGCCGTGCCTAAAGGGAAGTTATTATTGGAAAGAAATATCAGGCATATAAGCCATGGCAAATGCATGGACGATGTTAGGGCTGGAAACTCACATCATCAGGTTGTGATCCGGACCAGTAGGCAGCAGAGCAAATATGCTACCGGACTGCTGTGCATAATCTTAGAGTTCAGCATGTGTACTCCGTGTACACCACCGACTTGCATCCTGCAGACATGCAGAAAAGAACTGGATTTCATTTCTGCATGTAATGTCTTTTGCCATATGCCCTTTCTTTTTTATTAGTTTTAACCCGCTGCATGCCACACTACCAGTGTCTCTCTGCAGTACACAGCATTGCCTTGCAGTCCTTTTGGTTATGTGTGCACAAATGTTTTTGGCCAACCCTACCTCCTGCTTTAATTTCTTTGTGCTTTTTTGCTCTTTTTTTTTTTTTTTAACTTTCTAACATCAATGTGAAGCTCAGTTCAATAGCACAGCCATGCAAAATTATTTAAACACTTCTCTGATGTGATGGACAGATGAGGCATTCTTTAGAGAGGTGATTTGAGCTGATTGAGTTATATCAAGAGAGGCTGCAAAGATAGCCATAAACAAATACACAAATTCCCTCTGTTGTTATTCATAGGATCCTCCTATTCAAGTACTTGATATTGTGACTACCTTATTCACAGAAATACCAAATGTTTTCTGAATGTTAGTGTGGAAGATAACCTTTTGGCTCCAACAGCCACCCAGCAAAATATTTTGTTGCTTCTTGCTTGCAAATACTGATTTGTGGAACTTAAACTTTGAGGAAATGTATTGCTTTTGATGGAAAGACTTAAATCCAGGATTAAAGCTATATTCATCAGGTGGGTGAGACTATCCAAACACAGAGCAGCCCAATAATCCCATTAGCTGGGCATTCATCTGGGATGTAACACAGCTTCAAAATTCTGGTGAACCAAGCCAGACAGGGACCTGAACTCCTCTACATGAAGTGGAGGCTTTGGGTAATCTAGGGTGTGAATCCCTCTTTCTTCACATAACCCCATGTTTCTTGCTCATATAGAAAAACCAAAATTTTTTAAGTAGAGGGTAAAAATTCTCTATCACTCTCTAAAGATTACCTGCCTTAAAATCCAGGGGATGAAATGCTTTCTCTTCTCTTTCAGCCATTTTAAAAGCCTGTTTTCCACTCATTGAGCAGGTGCAGGGGGAGTCAGAATACCACTCAGCTTCTTACAGTCTTTTCCCCCATTGCAAACAGTAGGTGCAGAGCCTTGAGTTCCATATCTTTGTGCTAAGTTCTGTAGAAAAACAGTGACAGCCTCTGTCCCAAAGAGTTCAACATACGTGGTGAATACTCTGACTCAGCTGTCATGGCCACCAAGTTGCAAATATCATGAAACCTGTGACCCAGCCTTAAACAGGTAAAATGGAGCTGGGTGTTGCTCCAGACAATTTGACAGGAAGACTGAAATGTCACGCTGCCCTCAGCATGTTTTTTGCTCAGTACTGCAGCTCATGGTCAGCCAATGTTGCACACACTCCTTTGTGATGAACCATTTAGACACATATGTTGGTGTTGTTCATCTACTATTAATGAATAACAAGTACAGCTCTAGAAAACAGACTGCTTTTTGCAAAAAGCCTGAAGTTCATCACTTCATTTATCAGGTGAATCATTTATCCATGTAAGCTATAATCTTTAAAAGAATGTATCCGAACAGTATATCTAGACATCCCAAAATGCAGTATGATCCAGCAACACCTACGGATGTCTCAGTGTTAGCACAAAGCAACGGAGTGACTGATATATATATTGTCTCCTAGTAGTTATAAAAAAATACTGGAACTTGTAATGAAGTATTTCCAGAAGGCACCCAAAATTCTGGGCAGCACGAGGTTACAGCCTTCCTAGAAATGGCATCTCTGTCTGTGTCAGTGTGGCCTCTGGATCCACCTTTCTTTTGATTCAGGAATATGCCTTGAGTTTTCTAAGTCTGGTCAGACAAAGAAGCCAAACCACAGCAAAATTCACAAATGTTGTGGCCCTAGATGAGGTAGGGAGAGTTAACATTTAGACATGATGTGCATGAGCGTGCATGACTGCTGTTTGAGAATTGGAGTGTGGCATATTCATCGCATCCTGCACAGCGTGTGGGTATAAGTGTGGAAAGTTCTTCATCTGAGAGGGAAGAAATGGAGGGAAAGGTGGAGCTGAGAAGGAAGGTTAGGAGCACTTTTCTCCCTGCTATTTCTAGCACTGCTGCAGCTATTTTGTGTTTAGATATGAGCAGCTGTCGTCTCTGTGCCTTTTACATCTTCGTAGAAATCAATCACGAGCTGGCATATCCTCCCGCTCTCCCGGGTCTGGCTGCTGCTTGAAAACATTGTGTCAGCCTAAGCATTGCATTTCCTGGTGTTCATGATTTTAATGCGAACACTCAGCAGTAATTTCATATCCTTTCTGTTGGACAGTTTTGCTTTGGCTCATCTAGTTTTGAATGTTGTTGGGTATTATAGGGATGCTTTTAGTCAGTATTTCAAATGAGTAAAATATTTCCTTTAAAACCCAAGCATATTTGAGGATCATCAGGCCAAAATAAACATACAATGACTTGTGAATTGCTGACATGATGGACAAAGAAGCAATTTTAAGCCACGCGGATCCCGTACCAGAGTGAGTCCACATCCTAGCTGAGGCAGATATAACACCAGTAGAAGGAAAGAAAAGTGACTTGGCAGCACACCAGATATAATGAAATCTCAGTGGGAGGAGAGCTTGCAGAGCCTCCATGATATTTAGTTTGAGGCTGGAGGGGATATGTAGCTGCTGGAGTATTTGCAAGCTAGGTTTTACAGAGAGCAGCATGCAGCAGGGGAGGAAGGCTGCAAGTGGAGTGCGCCACACCAAAGCAGCAACTAGGTGCCAGCGTCTCCAAAGGTGCTGCAGCAGAAGGAACTAGTAAGAGTTGGAGCGCTGGCCCTGTGGATCAAGCAGAGCTTGTCATGCTGAGGAAGGTGAGAAAGGGAAGTTGGAGAACTCCTCCAACACCAAACTCCTCCTCACCCCATCTCTTCCTCTAGATCACCCTTTATTTTTAGCTGCCATAACTCTTCTGCCATTACTTAACTGCCGCTTCTTATCCCAAAGGACCAGGCATTTCGTTTGACTCCAGACAGAGTCCCTTTTCCCAAAACATATTGGCAATGCTTTCAGTTCACAAAACAGTTTCTTCTACTCCTCAGTATGGACCCTGCCAGCATTACTTTATAATAAGCAGCATCCATCTTCCTTGGGAGGGCTAGGATACAGAAAGAGGATTTAGCCTTCTGTAGTCTTTTTTATTTACCTAAGGTTTTTTCCAAAGCACTTTTGAGATACAGAGTAGTTGTCACAGGGTTACTGTGCTAGCCAACTCAGTTGCCTGTGAGCAATATCTCTTCTGGAGCTTTTAGCACTTGTTTCATGAAGCAGAGAGGTGCAGGCCAGAACATTTAGCCTGTTTTCTTGGAAGGTACCCTAGTGTCTCAGGCTTCAGGCAGGTCTGCTAGAAGGAAAAGCGACCTTGGGCTGGAGGACTGAAGGACACGTCCCAGAGCACTTCCTCGAGCCTGCTCATATAATATCAATAAAGGGTATAAATGCAAGGCAAGACCAGTGTCTCAGGTGGCAATTTGTGCCATTTGAGGTTAACCCTATAAATCACAAGGGCTTTGTATTGATGTCATTGCCATGCGATTTAGGCTTTTGTTGTGGTTTTAAAACCTAGGTCCTAAAGGAACCCTGCAGGGAAATCTTTATCACATGCGGGACAGTTACTTCTGAAGAGCTTGTTATAGCCCAGGTAAAGTTCCTTCTCCATTCCTGTTCCTAAATTAAGAAAAGAACAAATGGATGGGAAGGATTAAAGAGCACTTGTAACGTTTCCTTCTAAGCAGTGCAGTTGTCTTACGCTGCTTAATGAATCTCAGGGTTTCAGTGTTTCCATTTTTTTTTAATATTCTGGCTGTGAATGATATTAAAAAGTAAAACTTAAAGATGCACTCAGTGTGAAACAGAGCCATGAATCACTGTTCCCCCTACAGGCTGGCTCTCCATCTGCATTTGTGACAATTCCTGTTGTTTCACACAGGCACAGCCCCTCTGTCCCACTTCCCACCATCTGCACACAACACCAGCCTGTTTGCAAAAAGCAAGGGTAATTATTGGATTAGATGCAGATTGAACATCTATTGCTTGGACAGCAGAACATATATTGCTTTCCCAGAGAAGCTCCTCTGGGAAAATCAGGTGTCTAGAATAAAAGAAGACAGGTTGTCCAGGCTGTCCAACGCAACCCAGCAGGAACAGAGTTGTTGGCTCAGGGAGCACAAGACAGCACCCCTTCTGGTTCCTGGCACAAGTATCAGTGTCTGGAGATTCCCTTAAAGTGCTGAACACATCAAAGGGAGGGTTTCCAGAGAGCAGGGATCTTGGCCTTACCTCTCTAGAGTCATCCTACACAGAGAAGCTTCTTTAGGATGTGAATCCACTAATTTTAGAGTAACGTGACACCTATTGTGATGTATGAAGTGTCTAATGTCACCTGAATCAAGGCCAATATGTTTACCCAAATCCTGGAGCCTCATGTGGGAGTTAAACCTAGGTTCAGGCTCCAGCCTAACCACAGCACTCAAGAACTGAGAGGACTGTTTGCAAGTGTCACAGTCCTAGTTCATGTCAGGAAACCTCTTCCCTGAAAGAAAGTTGGAAGTAGTGGTGCAGCAGCTTCAGGGAGCTGCTAAGGAAAGAGAGGAGTGTATCCCTTGACCAGCCACGGAGACACTTCAGGTTTGGGTGCATGGCAGTTTTTTCACTTTTGGTTGAAAGCACTACTGGGCTGAAGCAGCACAGAATGGTCCCCTGGAAACCCAGTACTGTTTTCTGTGCTAGCTCTGCATAGTAGAGCTGTTTTGAAAAACCTCTGATGTTCTTTAATCCCTTCTAGTATAATAAATTTTAAAAGGCAGAGGAACACCTTTCCTCCCTAGAAGCCCTCAGGGTCCCATCCTCAACAAATCCTGTTTTCTTTCCTACCTCAGGGCATAGATAGACAGCCAAGCTATTCCAACAATTCTCCTGAGAAATACTGGGGCTTGTCTTAATGGAAGTGCTTGCAGGACTCTGTGCTATCATTTGCAAACATGTTGTGGGTATATATATGTGTGCGAGGGGAGGGGCGCAGGGCAGGGGTGTCTGTTCTGTGTGAGCTTGGAGTTCACAGCTTTGCATACAGTCCTGGAGAGGCTCTGATGTTTGCCCTGCTTCTCCTCTTGGAGAGAAAAGAGATGTCTGGAAGTGTTCCTCTAAAATAAGGGGCAGGAAGACAATGCAGTAGGAAGGGAAATGTTGTCATTCCCTTGTGTCATGCATGTGTGTGTGTGTGTGTGTCTGTGTCGCTCCCCCCCCTCCCCCCTTGCATCTCATTTCTTAAAAAACAGGCAGGAATTTGAGAGAGGTAGGACAATGTGGCTTGTCTTTCTACCCCTCCCCTTTCTGCATTATAAATTCTTAAACAGGCCCAAGAGAGTAAATTGTTTTTTCAAGTTTTATCAACAAGAAGGCAGCCCAGCAGAGTTACAGTTCAGTGCTCAAAGATTGCCTTCATGTTTAGCAAGAAGCTTTCAGTTCAGAAAACAAATAAATATATATAACTTGGGAGGGGTGACTCCCCCCTCCTCATGGTACAGAATTTGCATTTTGTGGATGTAACTCGTCTCCCTGATGCATTTCTAAGTTTCCAGTCTAGTCTCAAGTAAATTGCCTTCTGTATTCAGGATTATAATAAGACCTACCCCAATCGGGACACAGGAGAGACTTGCTGGACCATGGAGACAGCTCCACTTAGTACACACTATTCTGCAAGACATTATCCAAAAATGGCAATTTGGGCTTTTCAGATATGCACCATGTCATTGAAAAAATAATTTTTTAAGCCTGCTTTGTGCCATAAAGTTTCTCACTTCAGTAACATCAGATGTTGTTTCACAAGTCTTGATTTTCAATTAATAGCAAAATGGAAAGATGGGGAAGACTGAAAAGAGGACAATATGTCCACATACATGCATGTACATGTGCTAGTTTCTGACAGAGAAAATTAGAGAAAAGGAATGCCGACAGACAACGTAAGAAAAAAGCAAGGAAAAGAACCATATCCTTGAAAAATAAAATTGAGCATTTGCAACATTAGTTTTTGACTATTCCACTCAAATTCACTAGGTTTTGAACTACATTGTCCTTTCAGAAGAACTGACCCTCTTTTCAGAAAGTTGAAGAGAGCCAGGATGGATCTTAGCTGGTGTTAGTTTCAAAGACAAGCCTTGGGAAGAATTTTAGCCTCCCTGTGATAAAGCCCCATTTAGGGACTACAACAAGGCAATTTCTTGTTTCTCCTTCTCTATTACCTCCCCACTAAAAGAGCAGAAGAGAACTTAAGAAGTCCACAGCAAAGTGTAGCTTGTCAGCTCTTCAAAAAAAGATCTTTCTTTTCAAAAAAGAAACCTTGATATTTTTTGGATGAGCAGGTGTGCTGTATTATCACCCACTCTTCTTTTCCCACAGCCTTTTGTGGAGCCAGGTGCTCAGCACCCTGGTGAGATGGCAATGGTAGAGGAAGACATAGCAGGGGTCAGTTTACCACTCTGTGATGCCTCTGGCATCATCTGATGCCTCTTCAGTTCGTATCTGAATCTTCTTACTTCCAGCTGCCCATCCCTTGGAGGCAACTAATGGACTACAATGGGATCTGATTTGCAATAATGTCCCCAGGTAGTTAAAAACAATAAAGTTCTCCCCATCTGCCCCTAAAGCCATAGGTTTGAAATTACACCCTAACAGCTAAGCTCAGAGTCCTCCAAGCTGCTGGTTTAGGCTGCCGGCATATTCAGGTTGACATTACTATGCCAGTTTTTATTTTCATATAATCATAGAGGTCAGAAAAGACCTTTAAGATCATCAAGTCCAACCGTAACCTAACACTGCCAAGTCCACCACTAAACCATGTCCCTCAGTGCCATGTCTACATATCTTTTAAATACCTCCAGGGATGGTGACTCAACCACTTCCCTGGACAGCCTGTTCCAATGCCTGACAACCTTTTCAATGAATAATTTTTTCCTAATATCCAATCTAAACCTCCCCTGGCACAACTTGAGGCCATTTCCTCTTGTCCTATCACTAGTCACTTGGGAAAAGAGACCAGCACCCACCTCTCTACAACCTCCTTTCAGGTAGTTGTAGAGAGCAATAAGGTCTCCCCTCAGCCTCCTTTCCTCCAGGCTAAACAACGCCAGTTCCCGCAGCCACTCCTCATAAGGACTTGTTCTCTAGGCCCTTCACCAGCTTTGTTGCCCTTCTCTGGACACGCTCCAACAACTCAATGTCTTTCTTGTAGTGAGGGGCCCAAAACTGAACACAGTATTTGAGGTGCAGCCTCACCAATGCCGAGTACAAGGGTACAATCACTTCCCTACTCCTGCTGTCCACACTGTTTCTGATACAAGCCAGGTGCTGTTGGCCTTCTTGGCCACCTGGGCACACTGCCGGCTCATATTCAGGTGTTGACCAGCACCCCCAGGTCCTTTTCCGCTGGGCAGCTTTCCAGCTGCTTGTCCCCCTGTAGCATTGCATGGGGTTGTTGTGACCCAAGTGCAGGACCCGGCACTTGGCTTTGTTGAATCTCAACAAGGTGTTTATCCCAGTCATAAAGGGGAAAATACTTCTGGAGCTCTTTGGTTCCAGGAACTAGGAGCATAAGCACAAATCTGTCATCTCTAATCGAAAGTTCATCAAATTAATAGTAATCACCCCTTTCAGTATGGGTGAAGCCCATTTTTTCCATGCCTTAGTCCAGCCTTAGTTATATCATAGATCCATGAGAAGACCTGCCATTTTTGTCACTGACTACTTACACCAGTGCACTAATATTGCTATATAAGTGCTTGAAATAATAATTAGAACTCAATGAATAATGAATTAGCTGAATAATTTAATCAGATATATTGCAAAACTTGAGCAACTTATTTGATGAATATATTTAATAACTCACTTTGTCCTATAACTTTGTGAATAATATTTTTTAAACTAGATGAGTAATTTGCTTTTAAAAAGTTGTAACATTTGTCAAATACATTATCCATTGAATATTATTCAACCAACTCTGATAATACTGAGTTACCAGCAAGTGCATTCTTAAATGGCCGCTGGAGGCCCAAATAAGCATGTCCTAGCTTTCTGGGAAGACTTTTTGCTTATCTCTAATAAAACACTTATTGTGATGGAATATGATCTTTCTACCTCAAGAACTCATATTTACTTTTTAGTGGAGTAAAAGAAGACAGAAGCAGTAGCAGAAGGGAATAAGGATGTCCATCCTTTATTCCTGAAACCGTAGCAACGTGTCCATTTTCAGATGGGATGAAAGGTGCAACACATGAAGCAGTACAGGAGGACAGAAGTTTAATTATGCCCAAGTTTCTATTGCCTCACCTCCAGTGTAAAACAAGGACAGAGAAAGCACTGAACTCTGAGCTCAGCTTTGTGACTCTCACTGTAAAAGTGATCCTGCAAGAGGGTTTTGTACCAGGGGCTAGCAGGTTTGCAGTGTGTGATTGCGGGGTTAGTTTCAATTCAAATCAAGAGAGCTTTCCTCAGTTGGGATCTGAAGAGGGAGAAGCCCAAGACAGAAGTTTCACATAAGCAACACTTCCACCCAAGGGTATATCCACAGCAAGAGTAAACAGACCCCCCCATTAAGACCAAGAAAGCAGCGAATGTTCCTGCTCCCTGATAATCACCAAAGGTCACGGGTGAGAGATTTTCTTCTCTATTGATCTAGTGCACTTTCCCCCCACCCTGGATGCCTTTGTTCGGCTCTGATAGATGCTCAGACCCAGGACTGAGCTTCCCCAAGGAGCCATACAGTGTACTTGGTAGCAATCCAGCTTTTGATACTGAAGATAATATTTATTGCTCAGGGAGAAAGAGCTTATATTTTTTCAACTCCTACCTGGACTGACCTAGTTGGGTTTAGCCTTGAAGAAGAATGTAGCAAAGTGCCCTTAAAGATAAAAATTGATTTTACTTTTTACAGCTTTGCTGTAAAGCCTTGGGCTGAAGTACAATTTGCAGTTATAGTATATTAAACACACAGTTCTTACTTGTAGCCTTCACTATTCTGGCTCAGATACTTCTGGACCTGTGACCTTAGCATTTTATTCAAGTGTTCTTTCTATAATAATCTCATTAAAAAATGTATCATTTAGAGATAAAGCTCACATTCCTTCTTTTCGCAATTACCTGCAAAGCCTTTTGTACATATAAACTCAAGGGGCCAAGTACACAGCCTCTCCTAGGACTGTCGGGCACTGCCACGTGAAATGACGGTATTCACAGGTTATTCTTGTTCTTCTGAACCTGCTCTTCAGCATCCTCCAAGACAGGTTTTATTTACATTGGTCACCCACTTGTGACCGCTAGTGTAAGACTTTGACCTTAGGAGCAGCTATTTGAAGGAAAGCACAGGGTGTTTTTTATAAGCTTTGAGGGCTGTGTGAAGCGAAGTATCTCAAGGCACCCAGGTCAGTACTGCATTATCTTACCTACAGAGCAAGTTGCGATGTTCTAGCCTATAAGTAAATATTGTCAGCTGAGGAGTTTGGGTTCTAGTGTGAGCCCAAGCTTTGAGTTAGATAGAGCCCTAACAATCAGTACGTCAATTGCCGGAACTGAAGATCATATTTTATTTAACACACTCTGTGTAAGCACTGGAAACTTCTTTATATATCCCCGCATATAGAAGGATCATCTCTGCAGCAGTCGGGGTTGCACATGCAACATAGCCTAGTCGCTACTGAGTAATTGAGAAGGACTTGGAGAAGGAACAGGTTCTGTATCAGGCTCAGTTGGATATTTCATACAGAAAAACAAAGTACAAAGATGGAAGAGGCATACAATGTGTTAATAGCAATGCCTGTGCTGGATTTATAGATATTTCCAGAGGGCTGAACAAGCAATTACACATGGGAGAATGTGGAGCAGCTGTGACTCATGTTTTGGGAAAGGTTGACAAGCTTGTAGCCAAGTCCTTCCAGCACAGAGGGAAAGTCCACACACAATACTTGAACAACAGACCCTGGAGCCCTTCTCTCCTGCTGCAGGATACCAAGTCAATCTCATTGGCTTAAGTTGCTGCAACCGGGGCGCGAGAATGGCTTTCGCTGGCATGCTTTCCTCTATCTATAAGATGATGGGTTTAAAGCACAGATTCCAGTAAGAGCTACCTTGTGAGAGTCACTGCTTTAGGACAGACAGACCCTGACCTCCTCATCTTTAGTTTTCATAAGCTCACCACTCCAGCTCCCTTGCCTTAAGCCATTGCAAATGCTTTTGCAGATATCACTCATATTTCCAAGTACTTTAAAAGGTTTAGTTCAGCTGGAACTGAATTTCTCAGTTGTGTGTGTGCCCTGTATATCCCACCTGCTACTTGAGCACAAGAGGCTGTATTGGGTTTGCGTGGCAAGGTTTTGGTAGTGGGGGGGGGGGGGGGGGGGACACGACTACAGGGGTGGCATATCTGAGAAGCTGCTAGAAGCTTCCCCTATGTCCAATAGAGCCAATGCCAGCCGGCTCCAAGATGGCCCTGCTGCTGGCCAAGGCCGAGCCAAACACCGACGGTGGTAGGACCTCTGTGAAAACATATTTAAGAAGGGGGAAAAAACCACCCCTGCGCAACACCAGCGGTCATCAAAAGAGAAGAGTGAGGATATGTGAGAGAAACAACTCTGCAGACACCAAGGTCAGTGAAGAAGGAGGGGGAGGAGGTGCTCCAGGCACCGGAGCAGAGATTCCCCTGCAGCCCATGGTGAAGACCATGGTGGGGCAGCCTGTCCCCCTGCAGTCGTGGAGGTCCACAGTGGAGCAGATATCCACCTGCAGCCCTTGGAGGACCCCACACCAGAGCAGGTGGATGCCTGAAGGAGGCTGTGACCCTGTGGGAAGCCCAAATTGCAGCAGGGTCCTGGCAGGACCTGTGAGAGAGACATGGAGAGAGAGGAGCCCACACTGGAGCAGGTTTGCTGGCAGGACTTGTGAACCTGCAGGGGACCCACGCTGGAGCAGGCTGTTCCTGAAGGACTGCATCCTATGGAGAGGACCCACACTGGAGCAATTAATGAAGAACTGCAGCCTGTGGGAAGGACTCACATTGGAGAAGTTAGTGGAGAACTGTCTGCCATGGGAAGGACCCCAGGCTGAAGCAGGGGAAGAGTGTGAGGAGTCCTCCCTCTGAGGAAGAAGTAGTGGCAGAAACAACGTGTGATGAACTGACCGCAACCTCCATTCCCCATCCCCACGCCGCTCAGGGGGAGGAGGTAGAGAAAATCAGGAGTAAAGTTAATCCCAGGAAGAAAGGTGGGGTGGGGGGAAGGTGTTTTAAGATTTAGGTTTTATTTCTCATTACCCTACTCTGATTTAATTGGTAATAAATTAAACTAATTTCCCCAAGTCAAGCCTGTCTTGCCTGTGACGGTAATGGTGAGTGATCTCCCTGTCCTTATCTCAACCCATGAGCATTTTGTCATATTTTCTCTCCCCTGTCCAGCTGAGGAAGGGGAGTGATATAGTGGCTTTGATGTGCACCTGGCGTCCAGCCAGGGTCAACCCACCACAGAGGGATAGAACAAATTCATCCCAGGAATCAGAAGAACACCCAGACTTCCTCTGTTTGTGTGCATGTGTGTGTCTGAACTTGTGTGCGCATGCATGTGCAGCGGCACATTTCTCTGTGGAAACTTTAATTGGACTCTCAATCCCCTATAAACAAGTATAGCCAACGGATTTGTTTGCTAGACTGGGTCACTGAATATTTAGTATTAGAAGAGTCCATTTCAAGCTGTGCACTTGCAAAACCATGCAATGAACAGTACAGGCATCTGCTATCTTGCCTCAATTTATACTGCAATGGGAAGCTCTGTAATGCAAAGTAATATTAAACTAACTAGTGTAATGCGGGCCTTAACCTTGAATTGGAATCCTGGAATGCTTTCAGCTCAGCTTGGCTGGATTTTCAGGGATTTAGCCTATGAACTAAACCAGTGCAATGTATCAGCTCCTCCTACAATGTTGCTTGTGTGTTACTTCACCATGTGATTCCTCACAAGCTAACTCCCAGGTAGGCAGTCCAATTTGCTGCATATATAGACATGTTTGGGAACTTACTAAGTCATTTAAGTTGTCTGCTTTTATGATATAAAATCATGGTACCTAGGCATATGCAATGTTTTTGTCTCAAGTGGTTCTGCAATAATTAATGTTAATTCTATTGTAATGGTTGTATTACTGGACTTTTTCATTATTTCGGTGAACACCTGATATGCACCAAGGTTGTAAAGATTGCATCATCAGGTGTAGTACTTGTTTGCTTTCTACTGTACATAATCTCATTGACAATAAATGGGCAGGATTTCTCCATGCTTCCTGTGTTTAACAATTCTACATTATGCTTTTTCACCATTGTCTCTTCTCTAGGTAGAAGAGTCCTAGTATATTTTGTATAGCTCATAGGGAAAGCTATTTGATGCCTTTGATTATTTTGCTGACTTTTGTAGCACCTTCTCTGATTCTGCTTTGTTCTTTCTGAGACCAAGAAACTAGGCTGTACTCAGTCTCTAAAGTGAAGATGCACAATGGATTTTCTCATGGCATAACAATATTTCCTATTGTGATTGCTATCCGATCCTCAAAATTTCTAGCCTCCTGATTGCTTTTGGCTACTGCTGTACCTTGAACTGACATTTTTGTAGTGGTATCTATTATTACCTGAAGGTCTCATTTCTGATGATAACAGACAGCTCAGAACCCACCATTATATATGTAAAATTAGGATCTTTTTTTCCCAGTATGTATTGCTTCAAATGCTGTTACTTTATGCCCAGTTGCTTGCTGTAGTTAGAGGCTTTTACAGTGTTTCACAGTCATGTCTTTTGTTACTTAGAATAATTTAGATTAGCAAACATCTCACAATTCTCTTTTTCTAGATCGTTTATGCACTCATGAACAGCATGGGTCTGAACACAGATCTGTGTGAAGCTCCACTGACAACCACCTTTTCTACAAAAAAATATTTACTCTTACCCTCTTTTTTCTGTCTTATGACTAGTTACATGTCCACATGAGGACATTCGCTCTTATCCCATGATAGGTTAGGATTTTTGTCACTGAAGACCTTGTAGAATGCCTTTCAGAAGTGTACGTGGACTATAGCCACCAGGTATCAACTACCTCCACATATCTACATGGAAAGATGAACCCCTAAAAGAAAAGTTCTGTGGCGGAAACTTCCCTGGGTTCTTCATGTTTACTGCAGTCAGGCAGATTTAAGTTTTTTCTGCCACAATTTTGTTGTCTTTGAAGACTCCTGCTCCTTGATCTTTCCTTGGTCTTACAGACACTTGGCCTTACAGACACTCTAGAGGTCTCCTAGCCCCTAAGATGTAGCAATACGATTTATAATTTGTCTCTCTGCTTTTTTGCAAGTTGAAGCACAATTCATTTTTTTGGCCTCCCTTACTGAATTTCAGCATTCTCAGCCTATTGTTCCTTTGGGGTTTGGGTTTTTTGAAGAACACCTTCTTATTCCTAAGAAAGCTCTCTTACACTTCTGTTAAGCTAGGTCTGTTATCTTTTGGTCTTTCTCAAACATTTATTGATAGGTAATACCTGTTTGCTCTGATCATCCAGCATGGTATCTTTGAACAGCCTCAGTGCTGTCCAAAAAAAGATTTTTGTACTTAAACCACTCATTTTAGGTTCTTTTTAACAAGACCCCTTCGTTTTTGTGTAGTTCTGCTTTTTTAAAATTTATCACTGCAGCAGTGGGCCTCTTGGCTCTTGCAGGAGGAATAGGGATGTTGGACTTAAATACAGTACTGCCACTGTTCCCAACAGCTCTGTGAGAGTCACCAAGTCCTGCACATTGGTCAGGACGACTTCTCTTCTCATTTGCCTGTCTAGTACTTCCATAAAACAGAAATTGGCAGTGTCTGACTGTTTAGCCCACACATCACACCCAACTGTAAAGTTTATCCAGTATATGAGGGCAATTGTAGTCTTTTTACTGTTCATTCCTGCCTTCCTTGATCTCCCTCAGTATGTCAATCTCTATCACCATCTTCATCAAGCAGTCTACAATGCAGCCTTATTGCTGTATTTTTCCTACATGGGACTGGAGTTTGATTCACAGGGTTTCTACTACTTGTTTACAAGGTTTGCTTGATTGTTAACCTGATTTGACTCAAAGATTCTTTTAGGTTATAGTACCATCCCTTCATCTATAGACCACATTTTGCCTTTCCAGTATAATTTTTCAAATTGATACTACATTGTCCATGTGCTTCTCCTTCCACCAAATTTCCAATATGTCTTTTATGACTTTTTATTCATTTAAATCTAAATATTCCTATCTCCCTAGACTTCTAGTATAAAGGTAGATGTATGCATAAAATTACTTCTAGCTTTCTTCTATCTGTGCCATTGTGCATTTGTTTGTAACTTGGTGATTTCTAGTTTTTGTCCTGTGCTTCACCTGAGGATGAACAGTTCTTGTAATGTCAGGATGTGCCCTCCAAACCCCCATGCACCTTGGCACCCTCATGTGAGCACCCTCCTGTACAGCGTCGGCAGCTGGAACTCCCCTGGGCAGGCTCCCTCCCTTCCAGACATCTCTCCAGTCTTGGTGGTTTTGAACTCTCATACATGTATAATTTTCCCAACAGCATTACCTCTTCACATCTGCCTGGCCCAGCATGCATTACCAGGACTATTTTGGGGAAAGCTGCCAAGGAGATTCTGCTATTTTGACTCAAAAACCTCTCCCCCTACATCACTGGCACTCACAAGGGTGGCAGCCACCAGCTCCTTCCCAGCATTTCCCAGAAGCCTAGCAAAAGCATTGTGAGACCTGCTGCTTCTCAGCCTGCAGGCAAACCAGCAAACAACCTTCACTGGAACCACAAGCCCAGATAGCTATATGTTTCATAAGCAATAACCACAACACAGCTGCCCACTCCAGTATCTCATACACAGGCAGTTTCTTGTAATCCCACCCTCCTCACAAAACTCCTCAAAACCACGCCTACTTCCCCTTCAGGATAGGGTTTTGAGACCCTAACAACAGGCACATAGAGCATAGTAGAAATCACAGACAAATAATTAATAAAGCATGAAAATGGAGAAGCAATAGTGACAATCATCATGGTCTCACAGTTGGCCACAAGTCTGCGAGATGGCAGGATCCCTTGTGGACTGCAGAAGCTGTTGTTACACCATACGGACACAATATCAATGCAGCATGTTTAAAGAAATGGACATCCTGGCTTGCACTAAAACCTTTTTCAGTTGTCTTTTGAGAGCTGACCAAAATAGGCAGGCAGAGATTTAAAACTGGTACTACTCTGTCTCCTTTCCCACCTTGGAGGGTGTATGGTGGGGCTGCAAAGACATCCTGGGCCCTCACACTGCAGCTGGCTTCATGTGCCCTGCTGAGATTCTCAAACTGGCACAACTTCAAGACTTGTGTAAATCATGGTAGAGACGAATTTTCCACCTCTTTCCTTCTTTGCCTCCTCTCCCGAGGCAATGAGCATAAGCGCATTCCCTTTTAAGTTATTTTTTCTGACTGAGAGGGGAAAAAATTACACATTTGGGAATATAAAATCTGGATAGAATGAGAAAAAAAAAGACAGGAAGAAGAGAATTATCCTGTTTTGGCCAAAAACTTTCTTTAGGCAGTAGAATGGTTGTCTTGAAAAGGGTTCTGAACTGCTCTGAATTGGGGAATTTTTCTTTGGTTTTACAGTTAGGTCCTTGTTGGCAGAAAGACCTCAACTGTGCAGTAAAAACCCTACATTTGTGAGTTTTCAGAAGCTGGCAGGAGTCTCTCATCTCAACAAGCGTGTCTCTTCTTTGATTTTACTGTCTGCGTTACTGTGTAGTTTCTCCCTTCTTTACCATTTGCTTCTATCTATCTGTAACAGGGAGACAGGGATACAGCACATCCTTAAAAACAAGTAAACACCATTAAAACAATTCCACCTCATTGTCATTGCATTGTTTTGAATTGAATTATTGACTCTTGAATAATACCAGGGTTAGGAAGAAGCAGGCAGAAACTAGCTTTGAACCCCTCTTGGTAAACAGCCCGCTTACAACATCAAAAGAAATGGGTTTACTCTAACTGCGTGCTCTAGGTGGGAAAAAGTTAAGAGCTTTTCTCAACTGTACCTCACACTCAGATGCCGCTATTTTGGTTCCCTCTACAGCAAACAAACCTGAACTGGATCATAGAATCATAGAGTGGTTTGGGTTGAAAGGGACCTTAAAAGATCATCTAGTCCAACCCCCCTGCTAATCTCCTTTATTTAAAAGAAAAAAAACAAACAAAAAAAGTAAGGAAATTGTAAATTTACAGGCAAAGTGCCCCCTTGTGAGTCTTCCAAAGACCAAAGCTGGTGTATGATGTCTGTTGACAAAGCTCATCTGTCCTTGGGCTCAGGATGTAACCAGGCTTGTTCAAATATCCATTCCTCTCCCTCTTCTTTTGAATCAGTATATTTTCAGTTTGGCATGTAGATGCTTTCTTTCTTGTATCAAGAAGCACCACAACATTTTTTTAAAATCTGTCTTTGGCATTTTCCAGCACAGACAAGATGGGGTCTCCATTTCTTGAGAGATGATGTGCTCCTGCTGCTTGTTCCCTACTTAATCCTCCAAGTGTGACATCAGTCATCTCCATGCAACTTACTGAGGCTTCTCAGGCACAGGATTATCAGTGATACAGACTCCAGTGGGGAATGCACAGCAGGAGCAGATGCATGCTAGAGAAAGAGAGAGAGGAGCCTGTTTTCATGCAAACATGACTCATAATAAAGTGTTTTTTGAAAGAGACAAAGTGGAAGCAGCAAATATGCAAAATATAGAAAATGTACCTGATTTTCTAAAAAAGGAATTGTCAGTGATCCTGGCAATTACAGTTCCATTAATTTAAATTCTATCCTTGGGGTGAAAATGAAGCAAATATGAGAGACAGGAGGAGGAAAGAGAATCACTAAACAGCTGGAGATAAAATTTTAGTAATAAACATGACAACGGGTCCTCAGCCCAGTTGGATCCTTCAGGCACCACTAAAGTACAAATAATAAAAGAATAAATCTTCACAAACAGATATAAAAGGTTTTAAAAGAATTAAAGTAGCAGTGCCTACTGGAAATTCAGTTGGTATACTGCATTTTGGTTTTCCATAAAGTATTTGATATTGCATCTCCCATGAATGTACTTGAATAATTAATTCAGATTGGCTTCAGCAGGAGTACTGCCACAGGGTCTACAAATTGACGGAAAGAACATTAGCAAATGGTAATGATAAATGGCAGTGTTTTAATTTGGGGGAGGTAGCTACTGGGGTGCCACAGGGATTGGTGTTACGTCCTATCTCATTTATCACCCTCATTAATTGGTCTGGAAGAAAAACAAACAGTGCATTAATGAAATTCACATTCAATGGTGAATCAGGGGGGAGTTTCAAATCCTAGTAGGGATGAATAAAAAGGAAAAACAAAAACATTCAGAGAAAACTGAGGTGCAAGGGCAGAGAATTATTCTTTTTTTTAAAAAAAAAGAAGTAATGTAACTACGAGATCTTGCTTGGAATATTATGGGGAAAAATATTGAGAAAGAATAACTATTCTGGATCTTAAGGCCACAAGATGCCATATTGTCTGTTTAATTTCATTTCCTTTGCAATACAGGCCAAAAAAAATTGATTCCTCCAAGAAGCCAGGTATTCTAAGCTGTATGATCTCTCGGAAATGTATCCAGTCTTAATTACAGATATTGGGTGATGAATGTTAACCATTTGTTAAAAGTTTGAAAGAAAACCTGAAAAAGCAAATTGACCCAGCAGAATTGGTTTATTGACTATAACTGTAGCACTGTGTAAACAGTCATTAGGCAAAGTATTATATTACCCATGTTTTGGCAACTGTCTGCTTCTCGTGGTTTCAACACTGCAAAGATGGAAGACTCTGCACCCAACTTTAAACACTGCCTGTGCTGCTTCTGAGACAGCAGAATACCATTTTACCTCAGGTTTCATACATTTTCTTCTATCTCCTCCTAACCTTAGCAAACCTGAAGGCTCTTTTCATATTTTTCCTTTGCCATTCTCTCAGTTTTCTCTCCTCTGTGTCTTTTGCCTATGACTTCTGTTCATGATTCTCTTTTTCTGATATGATCTGCAATTAGTGGCAGAGATTTCACTTCTTGGACAGACCAATTGCTTGATAGATTGCAATGCTTGCAGAAGCCAAGGACATCTGTTGTTCTCTCAGCCCTAATAGAAAACTGCTTGCTAAATAGTAGTAGAAGTATAATAATGCATTTTTGTATGTTCTCTTTGATAGCTCTTCCTATAATACCAAACACATTTTGATGCTAAACCAGGCATATGCTCGGGTTTTCAGGAATTTGGCTTGGTAATTGAATGCTTTGACTTAAGTATGAATCACAAATTTATTTCTTATTAGAATAAGCAGTAAATAAGTAAATCAGAAAGGATTTCATAATGTGACACACAGCTTTAAAAAAAGTCAAAACAATTTTAGTTTTCTGCGCAGAGACTGCATCATTGACTGGGGCTCCGATGGTGCTGCCACAGAAAGTTTGAACAAAGCAGAGACGCAACAATTAATCTGTATTTAGAATGGTGTTGTCAATACCCTCCCAGAAATAGGCAGCCTGTGCTCTTTGAAGGGTATAGTATCAGTTATTAGGGGGAATCATAGTATAACATATCCAGAGGAACTTTCCACCAGTTTGACAGCCCTCCAGCACTGAAACCTGCTTTCCCTTGGCTCTTGGAAGTGTTGCAATGATAGGTGGTAGGACAGGTGGGCAATCCAGTTTAAGATGCTCTGCAGCAGAGCAGATGAACAAAGCGCCTTCTCTATACAGCTGCAAATGCAGCTGGTGTCTCCTGTGCTGTTCTGAGAACCACATCACTGGAAAGATATTGAAAAGCTGGAGGGAGTTCAGAGAGGAGGCACAATTATTATTAGGTGGCAGGAAGGCTTGATTGGTATGGAAAGATTAAAAGAGGAAGCTATGTACATCTTGGCAAAGCAACAACTAAGAGGAGATATGATAATCACCTCCAAATAAACTCAAGGGAAATCCCAAGAGGAAGAGACTTTGTGCAGGCTTAGTACAATGGGGCATTGCATAATAGGATGAATTTTAGGGAAGGAAAACTTGTGAAGTTCGAATGTTAAGAAAAACTTCTTCCTTTCTACTAAGATGTGGAAGAAGATCCCTGGGGAAGCATTGCTCTGGGACTGCTTGAACTATACTGGTCCCACTACAAGAAAAGAGTTAAGGAACCATTCCACACTGATCAAAAGAGGGAACAGACTCCTGAGGTCAGATGGCCTCGCTCTGAAGCCAGAGATCACAGGCTGCTTTGTATTTGCCAAGTTCTCCCTAAACAGCTTGCTGCTGTTTTTTGTGAGAGAGGCATCATCTTGTTTTTAAAGCTGTTGTGGTGTGTGTCGTTCAGTGAGATTATCACCGGTGCTGTATACACCAGCCTGATAATTGTTTCAGGGGGAGGCTGTATTCTAAGAGAAATACTGTCTGCAAGATGTAATCAGCAGGTTTTCTTTATTACAGAGTTGAGACACATGGACATGTAATAAGGAACAAAGGAAACAGAGGTGGCATTGCCCAGTGTGTTACAGTAAAATTATTGAATTACTTGCCAAAGGGGGACCTTGAGTAAAATATTGCAGCAAAGAATTTTGAAAAGCATCTGCTGGTGTCACAGACATTATCAGTGCTGAATTAGTAGCCATGAAGAGTACACTGCTGCTTACCAAAGGTGCTGATTTGTCAGCAGGGGCCAGGAAGGATGGTGGTTTTTTTCATTTATGCAGAACACTGCAGACTTGGCTGCATACGGGACTGTAAGGTTTTACCCATAGTGTCAGGTGCCGACCTCTGCAGAAGGAAAAGAATATGAAGAGCAGGAAATAGCTTTTCAATAAAATAATCTAAGATACATTAAATAAGACATTACTCACTTAGTCATATGTCCGTTTCCTTAGATGTAATAGCAATAACAGGGAACACTCTAAGCTGCTCTGCAGTAACTCTCCTAATTGTACTTTTACCCCATGATACATGTGAGGTAATTTACTTAGGGGTGGCCTTACAGGGGAATGGAGACATCTGTAGCCAACTCTGTTAGATCCTGGCAGAGCTGAACTCGTCAGCCTGAGCAGCCCGGTTCCACCCTGTGCCTGAGCTCTCTGATTACCTCACATTTATTCAGGGATGAGTGCAGAGGCAACCGCTTACCTCATTGTCACTTATGCAAGTGTTCATACCCCAACTAAACACCATATGTTCCTGGAGGAGCCAGACATTTCCATTATCTTTTTATTCCTTTATTCACCTGAATATTGACTCCCTGTTTGTATTCCTTCACCTTCCCTGGGCCTGTAGAATAGCTGTAGTGTTAGCAATTATTTATGGGAGAGCTGCTGATGCATGTGACAAGAAATAGTGCTAATGGTGATGTCTGTTAGCCTGTAAAATAGCTCCCCAGGGTAAACTGGTGGAAGTCTCACTGGTTGGATATTTTAAAACCAGCCTGGACAAAGCACTGTAAAATATACTGCCGGGAACAATCTTGGAGAGGCAGCAAGATTAAGTAATGGATTGTTCTCTCGTTCAGCCTAGCAAAAAGCCATGTGAAAGTATTCAGGGTACTCCAGGGATGTGCTGGTTTGGCTTGTCCTTTTGGGGTCTCTGCTGGCAGTGCTCCTGTGCAAATACTAGGTTAGATAAGTCTTTGGGGAGATAGAGAGGGAGAGAGAAGGGGGAAAGAGCGAGTGTGAGAGCATTTTGCACATATGGCCCTGACCACTCTGTCTTTAGGACGTTCCCCTTCACTGTCTCTGTGCTAGTTATCACTCTCACATTGCATACCTTTCCACTTATTAAAACCTTCCTTGGCTCTGATCAGCCTCACATCCACCCAACAGTTCTGACAATTCTGTACTTCTCCTTTTTTTTAGCTTCACTTCCCTGTATGTTGTTGCTGGAGTCACTGGTAAACCAATGTTTGGCTACTGAGAAAAGGCTGGTGTGCTCAACCCCAGTAAACCACCACGGTGGTTTTTTACAGATTTGCAAAAAATACATACCATGAGGAGATAAACAGTTCATAGACTTACTCCACAGTGTGAAGAGCTTACAGTCATGGTGATTAGTCTCTGCTAACCGGCCAGGGAATGATAGACTTCATAAGTGATGCTGCTTTTCCACTCCCTGTTATATTACACACCTTTAAATCAGGTTAAGGTTAGCTGGACTGGAGCAATCATCATAAACCATGTTTGGTTAGGCAGTGTCCTGCACTAAAATAGCGTTCTGAGGCAAAAGAGGGGTTTTCATTTAATTTCTACACCTACTTCTCAATAGCTGGTACTTGAGCTTGGAGTAGTTTTCCCATCCAATTTTGCCTGATTGATGTCTTCTGAAAATGTCTAGAGCAATGCAGCTTCTGCTGCTGCCTTTGCAACTCTATTCTGCATATTATAATGCCATATTCTGTGTAAGGACTTCTCTCCTGGACACCTTCTTGGAAATCATACCCTTTTTCTTTTTCCTGGCACCCTGCTCACCCACCCAAGCCCTTGTTAAGGGACATTCTAGCCCCCTCCTGTACATTCAACAGCCCTGCCTCAATAGGTCCAGGGAAGTGGTTATTCCCATCTACTCAACTCTCTTGAGGCTGCGTCTGGAGTACTATGTCCAGTTTTGGGCCAGAATGATACAGACAAACTGGAGAGAGTTCAGTGGAGGGCCACGTAGATGGTCAGGGTATTGCACAGGGAGAGGCTGAAGGAGCTGGGTTTTTCAGCCTGGAGAAACTAAGGCTGAGAGGATCTAACTCATCTCTACTCCTACTACTTCTACTACTAAAGGGGGTGTATAGCAGAAGCACAAGAGGCAAAGGTCACAATTCGCAACAACAGAAATTTCAATTTAATATGAGGAAAATTTTTCACCATGGGTGTGGTGAAAGTACTGCAAGAGTGGCCCAGAGGGGCTGTGCAGTCTGGGAGATTTTCAAAGCTCAGGTAGATAAGGTCTTGAGCAACCACATCTAATTTGGTAGTTAGCACTGCTTGGAGCAGGGAGTTAGGTGACCCAGAAGTTCCCCTTCTGATCTAAATTAATCTATTATTTTATGATTTCACAGTTTAAGATGTGGCTGGCTATTTTGGTGTTCAGGTAAAAGCTCAAAAACTCTTCCAAAAATGTGAGTCAGGCTCAGCAGCCAGTGTCACTTGGGAAATTCTGGCTTGCAGCTTCTTCTGTGCCTTAATTCTTCACTTGTTGCACCACACACAAAGCTCAGTGCTGTCATGCTCCCCAAATACTTGGAAGGAAGGAATTAAACACAAATGCTTTCGGTAGAAGTGAAGTTCTAGGTAGGAATCCCACACACATACAGTCTTTAGAAAAGTTAAACCAGAATTTATTATTTTATTGTTTGGCTTGCTGACTTTCTGCCTGTCAAAATGGGTCTTGTTGATTCCACTGACTCCCTGAAGACAGAAAACAAAGTTGACAAACGCCTGCCAGGCATCTCTGTCTAGAGCTGTCATTTGCATTTTCAGTGGAAAATTGGAATTTATTGTCAAACTTGAAATTTCTTACAGCAAAATTTCAGTTATGCAAACTGGATTTAGGCAGGACATTCCTTAGCTAGTTCCTAGTAAGAATATATCCTTTCTCCTTTTTTGCATCTGATCCACTTAGCCCTAAAATGATTATAGCTCTGGTCATAAACTTACCAGACAACATAACATAATAGAGCTCCTGTCACAGCCAGGGCATCAAGGTTTTCCCTTAATAGTATTATTTAATAATGGTTAAAGTGTTCAATTCAAGGTGAGTGGAAGCTACTGCTTATTTCAGCTGTGGCCAGAGTTTGCTCCATGACTGAAGGAAAGCTATTTAAAATTATCATTTGCGAAATGAGAATACCCTTTTCTATCCAGAAGGAGCAGCAACATCTTAGTCTGGAAGGTCTGAATCAGGTGCAGTTTGCAGCCCTGGCTGCTTCTGCCCTCCTCCTTCTCCTGCTCTCATTTGATGGGAAAGTGTCATTCAGCTAGGAAAGGTAATGCAGATAGGAAGGTAAGGTCAGCTGATGAGAATTTGTTTTGCTGATATTGCTGCTGTCACCCACCAGCTTGTTGCCTGAGGGTCTTGCCTTTTGCTCTGTGGGATCCCTTGAATCCTGCTAAAAAAAATGCTTCTTCTCTATTGGAACCCACAAAACCCAGCTGCTGTTTCCCTACATCCTGGACTCTGCTGCTTCATGCCTGATGTTCGTAGAGCTGTTGGAAAATTGCTGAGGCAATGGTCTCCCTCCTGACACCGGGCTCCTGCAGGAGCAGTATTAATGACAATCTTCCCCATGCTATGAGATAGCTTGTACTGGCCAAATCTGACTCAGTTTGCAGGGATCCACCTCAGCGATGACCTCCTTTAGACCCCAAGAAAACTGGTCATGCTCAGCCACGGTCTTTGGAGAGGGCACTAACAACTCAACCCTGCTTCTCATCTTGCTAGAGTAAAGCATGGAAATGCTCCCCATGTTAGTAGGAGGTGGTAGGGGTAGGTGTGTTCCCCTTCCAAAGCCATTCTGCAGAAACCTTGTGGTGTTTGTACTTCCCTCCCCGAATCTGCTTCCTATGGGAGCAACGAATTAGCCACAGGAAGGGAGTAGGTCCTGGCACAGCCTGCTTAGACCCACAGCCAGAGTAAAAGGCTTTACCTTGAAGATGGGCATAACTGGCTGAATCACAGAGTTGTCCGATATTTCAGAGAGAAAGCTGAGACTCTAATTGAAATGCATTTGATGGCTGGAGTTCAGCCCCTATTAGGCAAGAATCCATGTTGTAAAGTGAACCAGCTTTGCACCTGTTTTGTCCCAGCTGGCATCTCCTGCCTGAGAAAGGCCCACTGCTGTGGTAAAAGGTATTAGAATAATAATAATAAATCCTATCCATAGAAGCCTTTGATCAAAGAGCTTTCTCATTTCCTTTCTTTACCTTGTTTTCTTTTCTTTTTCTTTCTTTCCCTGTCCCCTTTGTTGTCTGATTATCTAGACAACTGTGTCTGACAGCCTAGAGGAGTTGACTGTGGCTGCAAAAGCATTCGTGAGGCTGGCGGGTAGGAGCATACGAGTCTCACATGCCCTGGTGTTGGCTTGTAGCAAAGGGAGCATCTAAGCTGATTAAGTACAGCATAGCTTTGGTCTGTGTGTCCTCAGTCCCTTCCAACTGCTGACTTTGTTTCGCCTCCTGGGGTCACTTCAAGACATTGACCTTCCCCTGACAGTCCTCCCTCCCACTATCCCGCTCCCACCCCTCCAGCAGCCCCTGTGTGGGACTTGAAAGATTCATGTTCAAGCCCCTGCTTGACCATAAATTTTTTGTGGGCCATTATTTGGGTTTTTTTCGGCCACTGCCATCTGTGTGTCAGCTCGCCATCTGTACAGCAGGGGAGTAATTCTGCTTGCTCTGTCTTTCTGCAGGTGCCTCTTAGGACAAGGTAGGACCTCCAGCTCTGAGCTGTGCTCACCTGGCTCAGCCCAGAAATGGCTCACACCCCACACCTCATAGCAGGCTCCTATCTCCCCGTGCCCCTCCGTGGATTGTGTCCTGAGTGACTGGTCATCACATTGACACAAACAACCCCAGCTCCTGATGGGCTTTATGGCACATATAGAATAGGTGGTGTACAGCACAGGATGACTTTTTTTCTTCCTTAGTGTGGAAATGTCTCCCCTGTCCTGTCTCAAAACGATTCATCTCGCCCTCTTTCAGAAGCCTGCTCTGTGATCAAGGGAGCTTTGTGTCACATTTCACTGATGCCCAGTTGAGGCACCCAGACTGGGATCACTGAAGAGAAAACCCTCCATTTGTTCTAAAGGCATCCCTCCAAATCTCATCACAAGCAAACAGACAAGCTTGGCAGAAAGAGACCTTCTTTTTGTGTTATAAACAGAAAGACATAATTCATGATCTAAGCTCCTAAAAATGCTTAAATCTGTTTATCCTGATGTTTCCCTCAGTGCATGTCATCAACAAAAGGTCTGTTAGCCAGAATATTTTTTTCTCTCTGACTATTTTCCTGTCTGTCTATTTTTAATTATATCAGAATTAGGTGATTGCTGCTGTAGATTAGGTTTACCTGAAGAACATCCACTGTGATGACTGTATTTTCATACCTTAACATAAGCCTTTTGGCTTAGTACAACATTAAAGTCTTGAAACCCATTACTCCAAAGGCAAGACATCCCGAAAAATAATGATGTGTCTGCAACAGCAGCTCATCTGCACCTAGACAACCTCTATATTTGAAAGTAACGTATTAACAAAAGCTATAAGGTGATATCTTACGTCTAACAAATTAATCTGGAACAGAAAACAGTTAATGTGTTCAAACTACTGTGGTTAATATTGTGGAGTGAACTTATTTTTTGTCTGCTGCTTGAGCGATTCCATATCACAAGCTGAAGACTAGATTATTGACACAAAGAAAAAGAACTAGCCCTGGTTTGTCTGTGAAGCTGTGGCCAGTTGACCCTGGCTGCATGCTAGGTGCCCACCAAAGCCACACTATCACTCCCCCTCCTCAAGTGGACAGGGGAGAGAAAATATAACAAAAGGCTCGTGGGTCGAGATAAGGACAGGGAGATCCCTCACCAATTGCTGTCACGGGCAAAACAGAGTCAACTCGGGAAAACTAATTTAATTTATTACCAATCAAAATCAGAGTAGGATAATGGGAAATAAACCCAAATCTTAAAAAAACACCTTCCTCCCACCCCTCCCTTCTTCCCAGGCTCAACTTCACTCCCGATTTTCTCTACCTCTTCCCCCCGAGCGGCACAGGGGGACGGGGAATGGGGGTTGCGGTCAGTTCATCACATGTTTTTTCTGCCACTCCTTCCTCCTCACACTCTTCCCCTGCTCCAGCGTGGGCTCCCTCCCACGGGAGACAGTTCTCCACGAACTTCTCCAACATCGGTCCTTCCCACAGGCTGCAGTTCTTCACGAACTGCTCCAGTGTGGGTCCTTTCCACAGGGTGCAGTCCTTCAGGAACAGACTGCTCTAGCGTGGGTCCCCCACAGGGTCACAAGTCCTGCCAGCAAACCTGCTCGACCATGGGCTCCTGTCTCCACAGGGCCGCAGGTCCTTCCAGGAGTCTACTCCAGTGCGGGATCTCCACAGGGCAAGAGCCTCCTTCGGGTGCATCCACCTGCTCTGGTGTGGGGTCCTCCACAGGCTGCAGGTGGATATCTGCTCCACCGTGGACCTCCATGGGCTGCAGGGGGACAGGCTGCCCCACCATGGTCTTCACCATGGGCTGCAGGGGAACCTCTGCTCCGGTGCCTGGAGCACCTCCTCCCCCTCCTTCTTCACTGACCTTGGTGTCTGCAGAGCTGTTTCTCTCACATGTTCTCACTCCTCTCTTTTGATGACCGCTGGTGTTGCGCAGGGGTGTTTTTTTTCCCCTTCTTAAATACGTTTTCACAGAGGTCCTACCACTGTCGGTGTTTGGCTCGGCCTTGGCCAGCGTTGGGTCCATCTTGGAGCCGGCTGGCATTGGCTCTATCGGACATAGGGGAAGCTTCTAGCAGCTTCTCAGATAAGCCACCCCTGTAGCGCCCCCCCCCACTACCAAAACCTTGCCACGCAAACCCAATACAGAAGCTTATAAAGTCTGTGTCAGATGTAGAACAAACCCCAAAAAGCAGTAACATTCAAAAAGGCAAAGAGCTGAACATGGCTGTTTAGCCAGCAGAACTAAAGCAGTTTTGGTGTATAACTGTGAAGGAATATTGAACCATGCATGGAAAAAACTTAATCTCCTGTGCCTGGGTAGTAAGCTAGGAGGCTTGGAGCAGAAGCATGTTCTGAATGCGGAAGCCCCTGCCTCTCCCTGGGGAGGAATACAGAGCTCACACCCGCTCCAGGTGAGTCAGGCAGCCCCACACTCCTTGCTGAGTCCTTGAGGCACTGAGTACAGGGTGCCCTATGCTGCAGGAAATCCTTGCCTGCTGGCACAGCAGCAGCTTTCAAGTCAGCTCTGCCCCACACCAACAGGAGTTCAGCAGAAACCAGAGACCAGCCTGGTGATACCACCCAGCTAATAGGCGATATCTGAGTTATCTGCAGGAGTTCAGAGTCCAGAGGGTTGTTTGGTGTGTTGTTTGGGGTTTTTTTTTAAAAAAAACCCAAACCTGATAGCATACTGTTTACTATAAAAATACTAAAATTAAAAGTTCTGGCATGGTTGATGACCCACCATGAGTATGACTGGTAGAAGAACGCTGCTGAATCATGTTCTACCACCCGTTTGTTAGAAAGGTACCGCAGAACTGGATACGGTGGAGAGAAGAGTCACAAAATGTAATTCAAAGACTGGGGGCTAAGAAAGAACAAAAGAGCCTGCTATCTTTCAGGTAAAGACTTAAGGAGCTCAATCTGTTTTAGTTAATCAAAAATAAGACTAAGAAGCAGTGTGGCTACAGGCTATAATTACCCACATGGGGAGAAAATACAGGCTACAAAAGGGATCTTTAATTTAGCAGAGAGAGACATAACAAGAACTAATTACCAGAAGGTGAAGCCCAGCAAATCCAACGTAGTAATGGGGCACAACTTCTTAGGAGCACAGATGATTAATCACTGGAACAAAACACCCAGGGAAATGGTGGGTTCTCTATCTCTGTAGTCAGGTTGAATGCCTCTCTGTAAGACCTGCTTTCAACATGACATGCCAGACTCCATAAGGACACTCCCAGTGAAAACCTATGGCCTGTGTTGCACCAGACCAGTTTTGGACTCTTCTTTCATCTCACATCCTTTTTCCCTCAGCATCTCTTTTGCACAAAGACCCCCAACCCCACACCAATAACACCACTTTCTCCCCTTACCTTTGCCACTTTTTTTCTGCTGCTTCTTCCATGGCCAGTGCTGGGAAGAAGGCTTGGATGCCCAGCCTTTTGCTGCTCCTGTTCTCCATCCTCTCCTTGGCCCAGATATCTGCTCTTTTTTTCCCCACACCATACTGTGACATCTTTCCACTTTGCTCCTTACAGCCTACTCTGTTTCTTTGCATGCATCCCTACAAAAATTGTCTGTGCTACCAAACAGCAGAAGGAACCAGGGCAAGGAGCTCCAGAACAAAATCTGTCATTATCTCACATGGTCCCCCATGCTTCCCTCATGAGATCGTTCTTCCTGCAGTGGCAGCTACCTTCTGAGGGACCCACAGATCCAGAAAGGCCTTCCCAGGCAAGTTCCCCTTGTACTACCACACACCTTACAGCATCTGGCCTTGGGGAATTGTCTGCTCTACCTCTGGTCTGCCTCCCCCTTCCCACCCCAGCAGTCTGACCCAAGGCACAGGAGTCAGTCTCGCCACCACTCCCACTCTCTATTTACCAAAGTAGTCCTTCCCCTTTTTATATCCAATCCACATACTCTGCTTCTCTGGTAATATATTCACTGCCACAGTTGGAACAGTGAAAAAACCTGCAGAGTCCATGCCAGTCTGGAGACAGAAGGTTTCACTGAATTGATACAGCTTTGTAATAAAATGACCCGCCTACTGGCATTTCAGAGCCAAACGTGCTTTGAGGGTGGCTCCGTTGGTGAAGTCCATCTGTCAAGAATGGTGCAAAGCTCCAGAGTCCCACCA